>NC_086107.1:59941431-60248898 GCF_963921235.1 Mobula hypostoma
GTGCACTTAATAATTAGTGCATGAAATGACATCTTCTGTAATATTTGCTCCAACTCTTCCAGCTTTCCTTGCAGACATTCATTTTATTGCAACTATGGTATTGCTGGCACTATCTGAAGCAGAGATGGAGAAAGAAGTGGGCATCAATTATTTACAAAGGTAACAAATAAAATATTCATCATCTTAAGCTAAATGTGCACCCATTTGCAAGTTCTATTAATGCTCCTACATGAAGCAGACTTAAATTGTCCAGAATCAGTAACCTGTCATCAGGTGTGTCAGTGCATCGTAGGCTTGCATTTTCACATGACTGGTGAAAGTTGAATATTATCTTCCTGACACTTAGCTATTTCAGATGTAATGGCAACCAATACCAAGAGAAACCTGCAAGCACCCACTACTCCAACATAACAAACAGAAGAAAATTAGCAATTATTTAGTTACCAGCCCAAACTTGAGGTCCAGGTAAGTAGCTCATTGCAGAGAGGTTTGTCTGTAATTAAATATTTATATGAGATTCTAATTTTCAGGATTTAAGAGCATTTCAATGTGTTAATTATGGGCCAGGTCACTCAGGTCTCAGCAGCTGAAGAAAGGCAAGTGAAAATGGATCCTGTAACTAAATTATATCTATAGTGGGCAGGAGGAATCTCCTGCTTCCTACTTCCCCAAGATCTCCACTCATTTACCATCATCTCTTCATCCCATCACCTCTTTTACAGTGTTTAATGTCCTCCTCTATCCTCCTAATCCTTCATAATGACAGAGCTTCGCCAGCTCCTGCTGTGAGTTTCTGTGACCGACCAACGGAGCAGATAAACAACTCTTCAATCTTGTCACCCACTGAGATTACAACATGTGAGTTCCGCTGAAAAAAGTTCTCCAGACCTCTGTGCTTCAGCGGTTTGAGAGCTTCCTGGCTGCAGACACATGCCCACATTCCCACTTCCCCACTTCCCCATAATGTAACAACTTTTCTCTTGGCAATGTCAAGAAGAGAAAGAAAACGAGAGGGTTATTGAGGAAATACAACCCATGCTGTTTGATACTCAGGAAGAAAGAGAATCTACCAATTGCTCTGTTCTTTTTCCAGAACAGTTCAGGAAACACCAGCACAGAAACAGAACCCTTAGCTCGGGGACTGCAGTGACCATCAACCATCCATTTTACTCTGTTAATTTTATTGTTAATGAGCTCTTCAGCCCACCTGCTCCCACTGACAATCAAGCACCAATGAACACTCATCCCTTGTTCCTCTCTTGACCCTATCAGGAGGTACTCCTGACCCACTTCTACTCCCACCATCATGAAAGAAGGCGGGAGGAGAAGATGGTGGCGCGACACAGCGCGCGCAGCTCTCCGGTGAAATGATATCGTATTTGTAAGTAGGATGCCGTGCACAATTCTGATTTGATGGAGACAGATGTGAGAGCCAGAGGAACATCTGGAGAAATTTCTGAAATGCCCAGTTTGCTGCCGCTGCTACTGTGTGATCGAGAATCTCCAGAGGGAAGCCCCCAAAATCCCCGGCTTTCCCTGCTGCTGGCGACCGAGGCTGGGGTCGAAGCATTCGGCAGAGATGGTGCTCGGTACTCGGTGTCAGAGGGCTGATCAGAGCTCGGAGTCTTCGGACGACTCAGAGTCGGACTGTGGTCGGGCATGGCAGAGAGAGTTTTCTTCCCTCTCCTGTCTGCGTGAGATGTGGGACTTTCGAGAGACTTTGAACTTTCTTTACTGTGCCCATGGCCTGTTCTTCATCAAGTTATGGTATTGTTGCACTGTTGTAACTATATGTTATAATTATGTGGCTTTTCTTAGTTTTTTAGTCTTGGTCTGTCCTGTGTTTCTGTGATATCACACCAGAGGAATATTGTATAATTTCTTCATGCATGCATTACTAAATGACAATAAAAGAGGACTGCGTGTCCTCATAATCTAATAATAATCTAATCTAATAAGGGGAATATACCGGATAATTAATCTACCAAATGGCATGACATTGGGATGTGGGAGCACACCGATGGTCAACCCACACATAGGGAGAACGTACAGACCCTACACACCAAAATCTCAAAGCACCAAAGGTCAGGATGGAAGCCCAGGTTACTGGAGTTAATAGACAGCAGTGTTAACTACTGTGTACCATTTATGGAAAAAAATGATGTAATGTAGAAAAAAATTGTAAATGAATGTGTTATATTAATGCAGATTTATAGTACTTTTGTGTTAACTATCAACCTATTGGTTCATTCTTCCTGAAGCAATATACAGCGACATGCAAAAGTTTGGGCACCCTGATCAAAATTTCTGTTACTGTGAATTGTTAAGTGAGTAGAAGATGAGCTAATCTCCATAAGTCATAAAGTTAAAGATGAAACATTCTTTTCAACATTTTAAGCAAGATTAGTGCATTATTTTTGTTTTGTACAATTTTAGAGTGAAAAAAGGAAAAGAGCACCATCCAAAAGCTTGGGCACCACAAGAGATTTGAGCTCTCAGATAACTTTTACCAAGGTCTCAGACCTTAATTAGCTTGTTAGGTCTATGGCTTGTTCACAGTCATCGTTAGGAAAGGCCAGGTGATGCAGATTTCAAAGCTTTATAACTCCTCAAACCTTGTCCCAACAATCAGCAGCTATGGGCTCCTCTAAGCAGCTGCCCAGCACTCTGAAAATTAAAATAAATGATGCCCACAAAGCAGGAGAAGGCTATAAGAACATAGCAAAGCGTTTTCAGGTAGCCGTTTCCTCAGTTCGTAATGTAATTAAGAAATGGCAGTTAACAGGAACAGTGGAGGTCAAGTTGAGGTCTGAAAGACCAAGAAAACTTTCCGAGAGAACTGCTCGTAGGATTGCTAGAAAGGCAAATCAAAACCCCCGTTTGACTGCAAAAGACCTTCAGTAAGATTTAGCAGACTCTGGAGTGGTGGTGCACTGTTCTACTGTGCAGCGACACCTGCACAAATATGATCTTCATGGAAGAGTCATCAGAAGAAAACATTTCCTGTGTCCTCACCACAAAATTCAGCATCAGAAGTTTGCAAAGGAACATCTAAACAAGCCTGATGCATTTTGGAAACAAGTCCTGTGGACTGATGAAGTGAAAATAGAACTTTTTAGCCACAATGAACAAAGGTATGTTTGGAGAAAAAAGTGTGCAGAATTTCATGAAAAGAACACCTCTCCAACTGTTAAGCACAGGGGTGGATCAATCATGCTTTGGGCTTGTATTGCAGCCAGTGGTATGGGGAATATTTCACTGGTAGAGGGAAGAATGAATTCAATTAAATACCAGCAAATTCTGGAAGCAAACATCACACCATCTGTAAAAAACTGAAGATGAAAAGAGGATGGCTTCTACAACAGGATAATGATCCTAAACACACCTTAAAATCCACAATGGACTACCTCAAGAGGCGCAAGCTGAAGGTTTTACCATGGCCCTCACAGTTCCCTGACCTTTTGCAAGGAAGAATGGGCGAAAATCTCCCAAGCAAGAATTGAAAGGCTCTTAGCTGGCTGCAGAAAGCGTTCACAAGCAAGTGATACTTGCCAAAGGGGGTGTTACTAAGGACTGACCATGCAGGGTGCCCAAACGTTTGCTTCGGGCCCTTTTCCTTTTTTGTTATTTTGAAACTGTAAAAGATGGAAATAAAAAAGTAGTCTTGCTTAAAATATTAAAGAAATGTGTCATCTTTAACTTTATGCCTTTTTGAAATCAGGTCATCTTTTACTCGCTTAGCTATTCACAGGAACAGAAATTTTGTCCAGGGGTGCCCAAACTTTTGTATGCCACTGAACAATTAATTCATACAAAACATAGAATGCACAGGTAAAATTGAATAAAATATGATTGGCTTTTAAGTAAAACCTTTATAAATTTTGCAATGTGCATGACCACTTTTTGACTCATGAAATACTTCTGATGTGTATTCACTGGAGTGGATGTAGAAGACTGCATCTTAGGTGCAAAACGGGCAAGTGTGTAAATCAAACTGTCAATGTTCTACTCTCTGAGTTAAATTCTGCCCTCAAAATGCTAAAAATGAAGGGATTAAACCCTTAAGCTGAAAGACCCTTTTTCAGTTTGACAAGCAAAGTACAGCAGATGATGTAGGTCTGAAATAAACAGAAAATGCAGGCAGTGTTTACCAGGTTTGACATCTGGTGAGCATTTTGATTCTTTCATGGTACTTCTATGAGTGACGGTGTCCACTTTCCAGCTTCCGTGGGTGCTGAGTACATAATGTAAATGGTTCAAGAGGAATTAATTGAAATGACCTTTAGCAATAAGCTAGGGACAGGCACAGATGACTGTCTGTTTTAGGTCAGATTCCATTTTTATATGGAGTTCAAAACTGATTCATAGATCATAATCTCTTAAAGGGGCAAGTGGTTAGAAATCATAGACTCAGATAGGTGCTGGTACAATATATTATAGCACAGGAGGGAGGCGGATACAATTTCTCCGAGACTGACAAGTTATCACTGCACTTTAACATTACAATTTATAAAAGCAGAAGATCATTCTTGTTTGGGAAGTGTTTTTTCAAGTAAACTGGATTTCTAGATAAGCCAGCAAAGCATGTAGTCGAAACATTGCCTTTGCTCAAGAAAGTTATCAAGGTAAGAAGGATTGTTAAGTGAGGGCCGAGCACCTTCCTCTGTACTACGATCTGTTGCCAGCTTGATGCATTCTCATCCTTCTTTACACCAAAGTGTTAGTCAGTCTCAGCTGAGGAGGTGACATCCACTGCTCAGACTGTCATTGCTCAAAACTTGGAATAAGTACAGCATGCCCTGCATATAACTGTAAAAGGAATGGCGTGTTTTATCTCTGGTAACATTCATTCAGCACCCTCCATTTGGTAAAGCTATAACTTCAGGATCAAAATCAATTTTAATTGCCATTCAATCATACATGAATATCCATGAATACAGCCAAGTGAAACAGTGTTACTCCGGGACCAAGGTGCAAAGCACAGTACCAACAGCTAAACACAGCACAAGGCACATAGAGCCCATATAAGATAGAAGTAAAATACGGTCACACAAAAAAATGTCCAAGTCCCTTCCCTGAGTCCATGGATATTGCAGCTGTCTGCAGTCGAATACAATACAACTGCAACAGCTGCAATAGATTAGATTAGATTATGAGGACACGCAGTCCTCTTTTATTGTCATTTAGTAATGCATGCGTTAAGAAGTGATACAACGTTCCTCCAGTATGATATCACAGAAACACAAGACAGACCAAGACTGAAAAACTGACAAAAACCACATAATTATAACATATAGTTACAACAGTGCAAAGCAATACCATAATTTGATAAAGAACAGACCATGGGCACGGTTAAAAAAAAAGTCTCAAAGTCTCTTGAAAGTCTCATCATCTCACGCAGACGGTAGAAGGAAGAAAACTCTCCCTGCCATGAACCTCCAGCGCCGCAAACTTGCCGATGCAGCACCCTGGAAGCACCCGACCACAGCCGACTCTTGAGTCCGTCTGAAAACTTCGAGCCTCCAACCAGCCCTCTGACACCGAGCACCACCTCTGCCGAGTGCTTCGACCCCGACCCCAGCCACCAAGCAACAGGCAAAGCTGAGGATTTGGGGCCTTCATCTCCGGAGATTCTCGATCGCACAGTAGCAGCAGCAGCGAAGCGGGCATTTCAGAAGTTTCTCCAGATGTTCCTCCGGTCTTCATGGTCTTCTGCCAAGCAAACACTACGGGGCAGAACAGACTCCAGCTTGGACCCATGCCACACTGCCTCCAGCACTCTGGTGGACTGCACGGACTCTGGCGCCTCTTTCCTGGGTGTCTGTCACCACAGTTTGAGGCCTGGTCCTCGCTACAGCTGAGGCCATGTAGCTCCAATAAATCAGTGAATCGGATTAGCAGCATTCCGCATCAACAATGTCCAACAGGGCCTTGTGATCACAAGGAAAGTAAGATGATCACTCGCTGTTAGACTGCACACCGTCTTCACACACCGACTTCTCCAGTGTCTCTCAGGTGCAGTTAGTATCACGATCTGCACCATGTACAGCTTCTTCAGCTTCTCTGCCAATGAGGAACCCGCTGATGGGGTAGCCTTGCAGTACGTTACATTCTTAATGTCCAGCAAGATCTTGTGATCGTAAAAAATACATTTGAAAAAGACAATAGCACTTATTCTTTGCGGCATAGAAGCCACTGCATGCAAGGACGCCACCATCTTACTGGAAGTCCCTAAATATTTCTAATTTCTTTAAAACCAATAAGATCCCTCTAACGTTCATTCCTTATAAAGTTTTAGAATGCAAGGGAACAATTCGGTCAGCTTTCTGTTATGAATGTGTAACAGAAAAAGTTAGTCCTTGTCTTTTTTTAATCATGGACCATGAACTTTCTTTCTGTCTCTGTGTGTAGATTTATATTATGATCCCACTGACACCCAGGATTTGTGGAGATTTTTGCTTGTCAAGCAATGAGCTGGATTCATCCTGGCCCTACCCGGTACCTTGTGGCTGATTCCTTTGTGAAAACTATGGTTACTTTCACCACTCAAGGCCTCACTGCTGCAAAAGGTGTCGCACATGAGGCTGCGAGACAAGATAAGAGCCCATGGCATGACAGGAAAGATACTAGCATGGATAGAAGATTGGCTGACTGGCAAGGGGCAAAGAGAGGGGATAAAGGGGGCTTTTTCTAGTTGGATACCGGTAACTAGTGGTGTTCCACAGGGGTCTGTATTGGGACCACTTCTTTTTATTTTATATGTCAATAATTTGGGTAATGAAATTGATGGCTTTGTGGCCAAGTTTGTGGACGATATGGAGGTAAGTGGAGAGGTAGATCACATTGAGAAAGCTGAGAGACTGGAGAAGGATTTAGACAGATTTGGAGAATGGGCAAAGAAATGGCATATATAATATAGTGTGGAAGAGTGCATGGTTATGCACATTGGTAGAAGGAATAAAGGAGTAGACTATTTTCTAAACTGGCAGAACATTTAGAAAGCAGAGATGCAAAGGGAATTGGGAATACTTGTGCAGGATTCCCTAAAGATTAACTTGCAGGTTAAATTGGTAGTAAATTGGCATTGAAGAGGGTCAAGAGGAGGTTCTTGAGAATTATCCTGGGAATAAAAGGATTTATATATGAGGAGTGTTCGATGGCTCTGGGTCTATATTCACTGGAGATCAGAAGCATGAGGGGGGATCTCATTGAAACCAATCAAATTGGAGAGGATGTTTCCTACAGTAGGGGAGTCTAGGATCAGAGGACACAGTCTCAGAATAGTAGGACATGCCTTTAGAACAGATATGAGTAGGAATTTCTTAAGCATGAGGATAGTTAATCTGTGGAATTCATTGCCACAGACAGCTGTGGAGGGCAAGTCATTGAGTGTAAATAAAGTGGAGGTTGATTGGTTCTTGATTAGTAAGGAAGTCAAAGGTTACCGGGACAAAGCTGGAGAATGGGGTTGAGAGGGATAATAAATCAGCCATGATGGGATGGCAGAGCAGACTCAGTGGGTTGAATGGCCTAATTCTGCTCCTATGTTTCATGGTCTAAATGAATGGGCTGTGAGGAGCAACCAGTATTCAGGTAGAGTCAAAGGAGACCCTGTCCGTGCTCTACCTGGCAGCTCACATTGTCTGATGATGAGGGCCATTTTGCAACATTAGCAAAATAATTAAATAATCAGTTTACAAATGTTAAATTTGTGAATAAGATCTTAGACAATAAGTTGGAGTCACAGAAACTGTAGAAGCTGGAATCTAAAGCACCACACAAAATGCTGGAGAAACTGAGCAGGTCAGGCAGCATCTATGGAGGGAAATGGTCAGTCAATGTTTTACATCAAGACCGTTCATCTGGACTGAGTTTAAATTTATTTAATAACAAAGTTAACTAAAGTAATTAGATAATACATTAATATTAGTTAAGGTCATATTTAATAAATTCTATTTACCTTTTTAATGAAGGTTGGCAAACCAAATCAAATGAATGGAGATGCATTGGATGTGCTAGCTAAGGCTAATGAAAGACAGAGGAAGCAGATACAATGTGTATCTGCTTCCTCTGTTTTTCATTGCAGAAAACTCCTGGAGCCCAAGGATAGAGTGGGAGCTCACTGGGCCATGTACATACTTGGAAAATGCGGAGTTGAGTAACTGGGAAAGAATAGACATGTCAGTCCATGGCCTCCTCTTGTGCCAAGAAGAGGCCATTCTCAGGATGGAGGAGCAGCACCTTATATTCCGTCTGGGTAGCCTCCAACCTGATGGCATGAACATCAATTCCTCCTGCGGGTAAAAAAAATTCCTTCCCTTCTCCTCTTCTTCTATTCCCCCCTCTGGCCTTTTACCTCTTCTCACCTGCCTATCACTTCACGCTGGGTCCCCTCCTGCTTCCCTTTCTCCTATGGTCCACTCTCCTCTCCTATCAAATTCTTTCTTCTCCAACCCTTTACCTTTCCCACCAACTTGGCTTCACCTATCACCTTAAAGCTAGCCTCCTTTCCCTCTCCCCACTTTTTCATTCTGCCATCTTCCCCCTTCCTTTTCAGTCCTGAAGAAGGGTCTCAGCCTGGTTTTTTCATTTCCATAGATGCTACTTGACCTGCTGAGTTGCTCCAGCATTTTGTGTGTGTTGCTTAGGAAGAGATCTGTCTCGGTAGCTTAGTGGTTAACCTGGCACTACTTCAGCTCAGGTGTTGTAGTTTGGAGCTCATTTCTGACGCTGTCTGCAAGAACACACTGTGTTCTTCAGTACATCTGTGTGTGTGTTTTGCTCGGATTCACAGCATCTGCAGATTTTCTCTTGTTTGCTAACTGTAAGAAGTTTATACATCCTTCTCATGAGCGCATACGTTTCCTCCGGGTGCTCCAGTTTTCTCCCACATTCCAAAGATGTACCGATTAGTAGGTTAATTGGTCATTGTAATTGTCCTGTGATTAGGTGGGCTGCTGGGCAGCGCGGCTTGTTGGGCCAGAAGGGCCTGTTCCGTACCGGATCTCTAAATAATCTGCTTGATCACCAAAGGCAGGGTCTGGCAGGAAGGTGCCCCAGCTGCCTCCTCCAAGAATGGAGTCAAGGAGGCTCCTGTCCCTCAGGATCCATCCTTTTGGGCAGTGCTGATCACAGGAAATGCTCAATTGTTGAGAATGAAGGTATCCTGTGTACTTCCTGGAAAAATGTGGCCGGACAACAGGAAATTCTCCCAGTGATCCACAACCTCCTGGATACTGAGGAAGTAGGAACCCACCCTGTTGGGGAAAAAATCCAGGTTATTGATTGATGCTCTTATAGGCATGAGTGCTGCAAATAGTTATCTGTACTTATGAGAGGCCAGGAATAATGCCAAATCCCACTGCTTGAAGGTATCTTCGGTCACTCGTTGTAATATAAAAAATGAAATTATTTCTTCATGAATGCATTGGCTGGGCTACTTCTCTGATACTAAAAATAAGGAACATGTTGGTAACAATCTGCTGCTGAATCCCAAAGTGATAATGTGATGAGGAAAGTGTGATGACCTCCACAGGGAGCACAGATCAGACACAAAGCCATGGGCAAAGTTCTTCCCACAGAAATTCACATGCCTCAGTGATGTCATCCTCAGAAGGCAGAAGTATAGCAATACATTGAAGGGAGAGGGTGGCGTCTCCGAATACTTTGTGGGACATAGTAAGGAGCAGGTCTGTGCCTTGTACCTCACCATGCATAGCCAATCTCTGTCACGCCGAAGCTTTCAATAAATGTAACACTGCCTGAAGTGAGATCTCCATTGAATGAGCTTCATGGCAACTAAAGCAGGGGGAAACACTCCCTGTTGCCATGAGCATTGCTGTGGGATTTGAAAGTATTTGTAACCTGCAGTCTACTCTGTAGTTACATAGTTCAATTTCATTCAGATCATTTTTATGAGGACATTATGACAGATTTGAGGATACAAGTAGTAAGAATCTCCTATTGCCATCTCAGCATTCAATTAAGCACACTTACTCCCTAAAACGGCATTACTATGGGTTGAAGCCAAAAGGTTCAATTTAAGTCCACAGAGGAATATCTCTGCGAGTGCTTGCATTAATATAGGTCGCTATTTGCTTGGCTTGGTCCTGATTGGGTACTCCTTCAGTTGTCCTTTGAATTCTATTAGCTCGTGTTTCCTTGGCTGTTCGGGGTTCGTAGATGTCCTCTATTTTGACATGTTTGTTTACGGAGTTATCAGAAGAGAACCACACTCCTAAAAATTCTTTTGAGGACCCCGACCTGGAGTTACACGCTGACTTCGGCTCTTTGCGGGAATGGGACCCGCTCTCGGGGTGTCATGACTGGCCATTATCCAACATGCCAAGGGCGCAGCCTAAGAGTTCGGCTCACCTTTGGAGGCCTAGGATCTCGGGGCTCAGGAGACGGGCGGATCGAAGATCAGTGTCCCCAACTGATGTCGGGGGATCATTGCTTACTGCCGCTTACGAGCAGGAGGGAGGGGAACTGGAGGGGACTTTGGGGTTCTAACATTTAACTGTCATTCATTCCTTGGGGCACCCCTCTGTTTTCATGGATGGTTGCGAAGAAAATGCATTTCAGGATGTATATTGTATACATTTCTCTGACATTGAATATACCTTTGAAACCTTGAAAATTCACATGCCTGCTTTGTGTTTCCCTATGCTGGAAACTGTCCTAATTAAAATGGTGTCCTTCTTAGTCTTCATGTACTGAGATCAGCAACAGTGGACCATGTCTCTGTACCACCAATCTGTGTTCCTCTAAATGAGTTCTTGTTGCACTTTCCACAGGTGATCCTGTACACCACATTGCTTTGTCCATTCTGAGGGATACTGTTTACTGGTGCGTGCTTGATTCTGGAAAAAAAGAACATCAGACACACAACAGTGAATGACATATGGATGCGTCCAGTCCAGTACACAATGAGCACTATTTCAGCCAGAATGATCACTTATTTTACCTAATCCAGGTGAAGTCACTTGTGTACATAACTTGCACATAAAAACTATTTAGTTCTCTCATGAAACTTTTAGGGAGATGTTGTTTATTAGCCTAGTGATCCATGAACGTTTTTTCCTTGTGATTGGAAGGTTGAGTCCTTCAGGGTTTACTTGTGTTATTCAACAAGTTTCTAATGTGCTTCCAGAAGATCCATTAGAAAACTTAATCAATTTTCCAACATGCAGTGGGGGAAAGCATTTCAAAAGAATGCTCTTAGTATTGAGTAGTAATGTGCAAAGCAAGTACCTTCAACCAAAGAAATACTGTACATAGTACATTTTTTGAGTGAGCCCTCACTGCCTGCCTGCCTTTCCAAATAGAAATGAAAGTTCCCTAGCATGATTTGAAGGGGAACAGTGCGTTTCATGGTATTCTTGTTTAATATTTCTTCCAATACACAAAAATAAAATCAACTAGTCCTTAAATTTAACAAGTATCCCTGTGGTATTTTACTGCAAGCAAAACAATGGTACATTTTCCCATGGACAAACCTAATTCATTTACCTCGAAATTCTAGAGTAAAACTCTGTTGCTTTCAGCATTATTTAATTTAAATTCTATTTTTTTTTCTCTGAATTTTCAGAGCCAGCCACAACAACGCTTGTTTTGTGCAAGTGGGAAATTGGACAGGGCAAATTCTATATCGGGGCATTGGGAATAACAAGAGTCACTGTGCGATATCTCACCTGGAGAACTGAAGGGGAGCATGTCTGACGTTGTTCTAAGGACACCGGATGTTGGATACTCTCAAGAAAATATAGCCTTACTTCCAAAGCGACAACATGGGAAGTCAGCAAGATAACCAAGTTGCAACCTACATCCTGGCCCTAGCACTCCCGGTGCACTTCTGGTCCTGTCTCCCACCACCCCCACCCTTCCTGAACTTAATCCTTCCAACACAATGCCAGGAATCCCTCGGTTACCAAAGTACCATTGTCTTATGATCAGTTCTTCCAGAAATTGCTGGAAATACTCAGCAGGTCAGACAGCATCTGCAGAGCAAGGAGCACAGTTAATGCAACAGGTTAACAAACTTCATTAGAAGGGCAAGTGCCAGATTTTTCTTTCCCTTGCCAACCTACCCCACGTTCTTCTCTTCTGTTCTGGGTTGCACTCTTGTACTTCCCACTTCATTTCCACCACCCCCCCCCAACACCAAGTGCTGAGATCGAGTGTTCCTCCCACTTGTTCCCCTCCTCACCCAACCATCCCACTTCCAGCCACAAGCCCATATGAGGGCTACAGTCAATTTCTGACATTCAGTGTCAGCAAGGGAGGGCTGGGAAACATGTGGAAAGTGAAACTTTTGTCAGAGTCTATACGATCAAACACTAGTGAAGTGTGAGCTAGTGGGCAGTGGCTAAACAAACCGTTGCACGAGAATTATTGGTTTCAGTGTCCTTAGGATGTTTTTGAGATGCATTAGGGCCCACATAAATGCTAAGCTAATTGAGCAGCTGGCTCACAGCTCCAGCAATCCAAGTCCAATCCTGACCTCTGGTGTAGCTTTTGTGGAGTTTGCAAGTTCTCCCCATGACTGCATGGGTTTCCCCCAGGTGCTTTGATTTCTTCTCACACACCGAAGATATGTTAACTGGCCACTGTGAGTTGCCCCAACTGGTAGAATCTGGGGAGAGATGAGCCAAACACAGGGACGATTAAAATAAAGGAGCAGGGTAGGAATGGAGCAAGTGAACTGTCAGCATGGATTTGGTGGGCTGAAAGGCCTGATTCGTTGCTATAGAGCTTCTGGAAATGGAAAATAATTGGGAAAAATGTGATGTAAGCACACGTGGGAACAATACAGAGCTTTCTTTAGAATAGTTGACCGACCAAAGCTATAATGTTTCATATCACCTCAGGCCAACTATCCTTTCTATTTCGGAGCTACATTAGTCAATCTATTATACCAGCACGTTCCAACCCCTCCTGACATAAATATCTCCAGAAAGATTTGTAACATATACTGTGTGCTAAATTCATCTCAGATGTGGGAACTCTTTCAAGCGTGGTGCTGAAAACCAAATGTTTTAATTTTTACAAATATAAATTTTATGTGAAATTGTAACACACTGAGCAATTAATTCAGCCAATTTAATCCATGCATCAGGTTCAACATGAAGATGAACTCACTGAAATGATCAAACTGCAGCGTAATAACTAGCCTCACACGGTTTTTGTCAGATGTCCATGCCTTGCTCATGATTTACACAAAGTGTGATAGTTTCAAATCCAGTTTATTTCATTAAAAAGAAACTAAATACTGCTAACACCAGCACAATGTTTCCTGTATTGAACTAACTATGAATACTGTTCAGTTTTGGATGAGGCCTATGTGTTTTCCACTTACAGACCACAACTGAAACGTAGAGTGTTCAAATCCTCCCAACGTTGTGACATTTTCAATTTTGTTCCAATCACCTTTGTGAGAATATTATGACAGATCTCAGGACACAATTGGTAAAGGTTTTAAAATGCAGTCACTAAAAGAGAGGAATCTGTAACTTACTATGCAATTTTTAAAAGAAGTTCGCATATCACATCGCTCATGAACTGGCCGTAGGACTCAGGCTGCAGGATAGCACAGTTAGCAGAGCAGCTTCCTCACAGGGCAAAGACTCAGGTTCAATCTTCGGGTCCTCTCTCTGCGTGGAGTTTGCATATTCTCTCTGCGAACATGCTGGGGGCTCCAGTTTCCTCCCATGTCACAAAGACATGCAAGCCCATAGGTTAATAGGCCATTGAAGGTTGCCTCTAGTGTGTAGGTGAGTAGTAGAATCATGAACGGGAGGGCAATGAGAATGTGGGGAAAGAAAATGTTGGAATTAATGTAAATGGGAAATCAGTGGTCGGCACACACTTGATGGGCTGAACAGCTTGTTTCCATGCTCTCTCTCTCTCTATGACTCTGTAAGAAAAATTGCAAGATATTGATTCTGGGATTGAAAGGTTTATTATATGAGGAGCGTTTGATGGCTCTAGGCCTGTATTCTCTAGAATTCATAAGAATGAGGGAGGGATCTCATTGAAACGTATTGAACGTTGAAAGGCCTTGATAGAGTAGATGTGGAGAGGATGTTTCCTATGGTGGGGGAGTTTAAGACCCGAGCACACAGCCTCAGAACAGAGGGCTGTCTATGTAGAACAGAAATGAGAAGGAATTTCTTTAGCCAGAGAGTGGTGAATCTGTGGAATTCATTGTCACAGGTGGCTGTGGAGACCAAGTCATTGGGTATACATAAAGCAAAGGTTAATGGATTCTTGATTAGTCAGGATATGAAGGAATACAGGACAGCTAACGGTGACTCTTTTGCTTGCATCCTCGGAAACAACTCTATTTTTATCTCTAATATCTACAGTTTTCCCTTTTAGGGCTCTTTTGAAGACCCTGACCTAGAGTTACATGCTGACTTTGGTTCTTTGCGGGAATGGGACCCGCTCTTGGGGTCTCACGACTGGCCGCTATTCTATATACCAAGGATGTGACCTAGAAGACTAGCGCGCCTCCAGGGCTCCAGGGTTTCGTGGCTCTGGAGGTGGGCAGACTCGAAGTTGGTGTCGCTGCAGGTAACTGGTGTGTCGTGGGAGACCGAAGATTGAAAGCAGCAAGCTGGCTGCTGGCTTTCTGCCCAGAGACCTGGGTTCTTTGGGCGCAGGGCTCGGAAAAAGTGATGCAACAGACTTTTAACATCATAAATCAGCGAGTTGTTTGTTATGTCTCTCCTCTTGCTGTGAAACGGGGGCACCTCTTTTTCCCTTATTAGGGAGAGAGAGAGAGCCTGTGGTATGTCGAAATACCGGGTGAACAAGCAGTCTTTAGGGTACTGCAGGTCTTTATTGATGCTTTGCTGTACGCTTGAGTGCTTGGTGGGGGGCTCTGTTGCTATTTTTGTTTGCGTGGGTGGGGGGAGCTGGGGAGGGTGTTTGGGGTTCTAACACTTAACTGTCATTCATTCTGTGGGGTACTCCTCTTTTTTCGTGGATGGTTGTGAAGAAAAAGCATTTCAGGATGTATATTGTATACATTTCTCTGACATTAAATGCACCTTTGAAACCTTTGAAACCATTGAATACAAGGAGAAGGCTGGAGATTGGGGCTGAGATGGAAATGGATCAGCAATGATGAAAAGGTAGAGCAGACTTGATGGTCCAAATTGCCTAATTCTGCTCCTTTATCTTACATAAACAGAGGTCTATGAGATATGTCTACGCCTTGGTGAGGGTAGAGAGAAGCTCCATCAGATTAATAGCAGATAGAATAGGCCAGTTCTCTGCGTGAACTAAAGCCACATAAAGCTACATAAACAGAAAGAGCTGGAAACTGGAACACTCAGCAGGTCAGACAGCATCTGTTGAAAGAGAAAGAGTTAATATTTTAAATCTGGGTCCCCTTGTTGGACTTCCAACCTGAAATGTTACCTGCTTCTCTTTGGACAGTGTTACCTCATCTGCTGAGTGCCTCAGCATTTGCTGCTTGTACTTCAGATTCGCAGTTGCTGCTGGTTCTTGATTTCACAACGTTTGACAAAGCAAGGATAAACATTTTCACTGCAGGAGGTGGCCAGAGGATGTAGATTAGAAGTCAATTGCGAAGAAATCAAGATAAAGAAACCTTTTTCCTGCTGTTAATTATTATGATCCGAAACGGTGGAGCAACTTTATCAAACTCAAATTTTAACAAGATATTTGCCCATTGAACTGTAAAGGGAAAAAAAATGCAGGGCTATGGGAAAACAGCAGGGTTGTAAGACAAGCTACTTCAAAAGAATACATACAAGCAAGTTGGACTGAAGACCGCCATCTGTGATACCAAAGTGGAACATATGGATCATTTAATAGCAAATAGTTAATTTGCAAAGAAAAAATAATACACACAAAGTGTAAGAAGTTATTAATAACAAGGAAGCAGTAAGTGAGATGGGAGATCACAAACTCTACTGTTAACTCTTAACCACAAATTTCAGTGGGAGTAGAATCTATGAGTCCAACACTTACACCCCTGCAATTGCTTTCTAGCACACATGGAGCTCCCAAAATACCCCGGCAATTATAAAATTGCCCATTAGAGTCAACCTTCAGCATATCCTGCTCTTGACTGAGAGGAGGCTTAAGAGCAGCTTAACAGAAAGGTTGCCCATCCAAGAGGAATCGCTCTGAAATCTTCCCCATTATTCCAAGAAAAAGAAAGTTCTACTTATGAGACTGGGTCCCTAAAGAACTCTTTCCTTTTCTATTTATCACTATGATGCTTTTGGGCTGATGTCAAGTTGTGCACTCCTATTGCACAAAGAGCAGTTATTTATTGAGAATATTCCATGCCTCTGATTTGAGATTTCTTGATGGAGATAAAATTCTGCTCCATCACACCTCTGACAGTAAAACAACATCATGAAACTCTGGAGCCCAAATTTAGTTCCATTATAATAGCTGTCAAAAAATGTTGTGACACAAGTTTACTTTGCTGTGAAAATGTGCAAATTGCTCTCCGCAAATCTGAGAATTACCCCACAAAGCTGACACTCCCTTTAGAAATCCATTGTTATCTTGGTAGCTTTGATTATTGCAAAGAAAATCCTGTTTTTTTTGTTACCAACATGACATTAATAGATGAGGGAAGTAAATGGATCAGGTGTGTGCCCCACCTTCTTTAATTGCTGCATCACTGCCAGAGACAAATGGAAAGCAATACATTGTTCATCTCGTGTAGGAGCCTTTGTTCACAGACATTTGGTCCTAGTTCACAACTCTGGAGAGGTTCCAGAGACACTGCCGAGGAGCTAAGTTTTCCCCACAAGATACACATTCCTCTAATCAAGTCATGTGGCTTCAGTGCTATTCCCAACTCTTGTAAATAAATTTTCAGTCTGAATTACAGTCAAAGCAAGATATAGTACGGAAGCTGGCCTTTCACTACACCAAAGGCTGCACCATTTATACTCTCCTCACATAAATCCCACTTATTTGATTCGCCGTACATTCTGATGAACTCTCTCTACTGCTCTACACTCTGCCAGTAAATTACAGTGGCCAATGAACCTGCCAACCCACACAGCTTGGGATATGGGAGGAAATCCAGGTACCAGGAGGAAACCCATGCAGTCACAGGAAGGACGTTTAAACTCCCTTGATGGCACTCGAGATGAGAATTGAACCTAGGTCACTGACACAGAGAGGAAACGTCTCTGCCAGCTGCACCAGTACACTGCCTATGGGTTTTTCCACTGGTTTGGAAGTATTCTGGAGTCTCTCCCATTAATTTATTTGGAGATACAGCACAGAACCCTTCTGGTCGAAAGAACTGAGCAACCTAACACTAGCCTAATCACAGGACAATTTACAATGACCAATTAACCTACTAACCAGAATGTCTGGATTGTGGGAGGAACCCCACACCCTTCATGGAGAGAACAGAGAAACCCCTCACAGACGGCAATTAGGATTGTGCTAAGCAGCCCGTAAGTGTCGCCACTCTTCTGGTACCAACATAGCATGCCTACAACTCACTGATGTCTTCGCAATTTTGGAGGAAACCAGAGCACCCGGAGGAAATTCATACGATTATACAACCTTAGAGAGAGTGGTAGCAATGGAATCCTGATCTTACAACTGACACTGTAAAGCATTGTGCTAACTGCTACACTACTGTGCACCCTCCAGGTAATTAGACTCAAGCGACAACAGCTCATTATCAATTCGTGGTTGAAGACCCAAATGCACAATTGCAGGCTGTCACCAGAGTATTACTGACAGTATACTTGATCAGTGGCTGGTCCTTCATGCTTAACACTAAACCAAGGCTCTAACCTGTTTATTCTGGTGAGGGTGGCAGAAAACAATTATCTGGAGTGTTCAAAGAAGATCTGCGAATTCCCCTAGTTGACAAATCACTATTTTTCCTCAACCAACACCAACAAAAACAGCTTCAGCTTCTCAGTGACAAATGAGGCACAAAGCTATATGTATAATGCCAACTATATCTGGTATAGGAGATTTCCATCTGACTTGTTCGCATTGTACTTGGCCTTGCACGATTTCCCAACGATTGGTTTATAATACATGTGCAGATTTATGCCCTGTCAGGGTGTAGGGTAACTGTTAAATGTCTTAAGTTGTCTAAAATGTGGAATCAACAACACAGAAAATAGATCCTGTTCACAAAAATAGGCCAAATCCCATACAGATAATCACTGCCCAATCAATCAGTGTTGAGAGGCATCTCTGACAGTGCCACTTATTCACCAATAATCTGCTCACTGGTGTCCAGTTCGGGTTTCTAAAGGATAGCTTTACTTCAGACCTAATAACAGCCTTGGTCCAAACATGGACCAAAAAGTTGAATTTTAGATGTGAGGTGAGAATGATTGCTCTTAACATTAACATGGCATGTGACTGAGTGGTGATTCAAGATACCCTAGTAAAACTGAAGTTATTGGACATCAAGAAGAAAAACACTCCAGTGGTCGGAGTCATACCTCACACGGTGGAAGATGGCTGTGGTTGTCAGTAGTCAATCATTCCAGCCCCAGGATATCATTGCAGGAGTTCCGCAATGTACTGTCCCGATTATCTTCAGCTATTTTATCAGTCACCTTCTTAGAATCATAGGCCAAAAATACTCAATGCCCAATTTGATGCCTAGCTCTTGGAAAACAATATGGTTCATACCTGCATACCCTCCAAGAGGACCACAACCTTGTGGTTTAGAAGCTTGTGTGCCTCAGTAACCCAAAGAATCATGTTAGCTGGTGTCAGGGCTTTATGCTTTGCCTTATGGTAGGGTCACCCATGCTAAACTGGTCAAAGGGTAGAGGCCAGACTAAGTCCACCAGTCCTCCAGGTTCGGGGGTTCAGCTCAGGCCTAACAACCCTGACTGGTAAAACAAAACTGTTACAAAAACAGCAATGAAGAATCCTTCTGCCTTTGAGTGTGATGACACTCACCCAGAATTTTCTTGACTGACAGGAGTGAAAAATGAACTACTGACACGATAAGGGAAGCCCTGAAAACTGCCAGAGATGGAAGATCTACATTGCTGCGGTGTCCATACCTGAATACAATAAGACCTAAACTAAATATACGCACCGTCAGACTAAGAGGAAAATAATATTTGTGCCACCAACCCTTCAACAACTAATGATCAACTAGTCAGCTTGGATGATTACACCAATGACCAACTACACAGACGTGAATTGGGGTGTTTCCCGGCTACTCCTGAGGGGCTTTTCTGCCTCACTCAATCAGGAAACCCGTCCTTCAAGGACAAAAAGGGATATATAAAAGGTATGAGAAAGGAAGAGGAGACCTGAAAAAGGAGGAATAAATTTCAGGGCCTCTCTCAATCCTGAAGAGAAAATAATTCCATTCCAGAATGGAAGCAACTAAGTAGGATATCAAGGTTTTTCCTTCGTATCCTCTCTTTTCATCTTGCCTTTCCTGTTAATAGAAATTTCAAAGCATTAGCTTGATTGGACTGAAGAGTGGAAGAAACCACAAACAATTCACAAAAAAAAAGAAAAGAAAAACCTGCAGAAGCTGGAGTTCTGAAATAAAACTAGGAAATGTGGGAAACACTTAATTGGTTAGCAGCATCTGTGGAAAGAGAAAGAGTACTACAGTTTCAATTCAAGACCCTTTGTCAGAACAGAGAAAGTGAGAAAACAATTTGATTCTATTTTGCCAAGAGAACAAAAAGGAATGAAAAGGACGAGGGGGATTTTCTCTAAGGCCAAAGTTGCTGTACTGATAGGATGATAATAAAGCCATATCTGATAGTTTACCGAGGATAGCTAGAATTAGAGAAGGGCTGCCTCAAGGTGCAGCAGTTATTGCTGATACTTCACAGTTCCAGAGATCGGGGTTTGATCACAATCTTGGAGTTTCCTCACTGGTGTCCCCTGGCTTATCCCCTGAGATGAGAGTGGTCCAGACTTAAGAGGAGGGTCCTGATTTGGACTGAAACCAGAACTGTTCCATATATTCTACAGAAGCAGGATGCAAGGAAGAGGCAGATGGCCCTCAGCTCATTTTGATGTGGGACAGAAGTGTAGCGGGATTGCACATCCATGAAGAAGATGCGCTGGCCGGCACTAGGAAATTGTGAACTGTCAAAGTGACAGAGGGCATCAGAGGTGTCACCGTTGAAAATGGGAAGGGACTGGATCAGGCTAGAAAAAGTGGATGCAGGATGGGAAGAAGTAAATTTGGTAGGGCAACACCAGGATAAAAATCATGGGTCTGCCAAGACAGTGTACTTCTGAATTTTCAGCAAGTAGAAGCTAGTTGTATGGTAGAAGCTGGGGACTACAAATTTGGAGAATATTTGCAGGAAGATCTCCTGAGGAACATCCTTAAATCTATGATAGTGAGGGAGAAAAAGGCCTGATATTCAGTGATGGGCTCATGGCTCCGAGGGAAGAAGGGGGAGGTGTCTAAGAGCTGCCCTTTGACCTCCATGAATTTACCAAACCACAGTAGCACTGTCCTAATCAGGGGAGTAAGGGTTGGTTCTCCATGAATGGAGTACTACAAATTCAAAAGGTTTGGCGTAAGGAAGAATCTAAAAAAAAACAAGACAGTCGACATCACATTAGCAATTAGTGGTGAAGAGGTCCAGAGAGGGTAAGAGACCAGAAGGCAAGGTCCAGGTGGATCAAAACTTCTGGAGGTGGGAGAAAAAGTCCATAGTCCAGGGTGATGAATCCTGGTCAAAGAAATGGGCATTAAAGTGTGGAAGAGGAAGAGTTCAACATCATGCTGAGCTGGGAATTCATTAGAATAGGGATGTAAGGGGGTCAAAGGTGATAACTGAGAGTCATTTATTTATCACATGTATATCAAAATATATGATGAAATGTCAAGTCAAGCCAAGTCACTTTTTATTGTCATTTCAACCATAACTGCTGGTACAGAACATAGTAAAAATGAGACAACCTTTTCCAGGACATGGTGCTACATGAAATAATACGAAAACTACACTGAACTACGTAAGAAAAAACACAAAAACTACACTAGACTACAGACCTATCCAGGACTGCATAAAGTGCACAAAACAGTGCAGGCACTACAACAAATAATAATAAATAATAAACAAGACAGTAGGCACAGTAGAGGGTAGTAGGTTGGTGTCAGTCCAGGCTCTGGGTATTGAGGAGTCTGATGGCTTGGGGGAAGAAACTGTTACATAGTCTGGTCGTGAGAGCCCAAACGCTTCAGTGTCTTTTTCCAGATGGTAGGAGGGAGAAGATTTTATGTGAGGGGTGTGTGGGGTCCTTCATAATGCTGTTTGCTTTGCGGATGCCACGTGTACAACCAACCCAAACTAAGGCTGCACTGGGGGCAGCCCAAAAATGTCACTACACATCCCAACACCAACAGATCTCCACAACGTTCAACAGGACAACGCAAGCAACAACATTTTGTTCTATAGGATTGCTTTCATAATTATATTTATTGTGTTTTTGTATTGTTTTTTATTGTGGTCTTGATGCTTACCGTGTTCTTTATGCTGCAATGGATCCGGAGTAACAATGGCTTCATTCTCCTTTACACTAGTGTACTGAAGAATGACAATAAACAACCTTGGATCGTGAATCTTAAACAGTACAAAACAAAACTACAACAGCAAACCAAGCCTTTCATCCTTGCCACCCTCCCCTCCCCCATTCACACACATAAACAAGTCCCCAATACCAGGACAGGCTACCTCGGGGTCTCCTGACCCCGGTGGAATGGCGGACTTGCAGACGTCAGGCCTCTGACTTCCCTAGTGGACTCACAGCCTCGCAGGCCCAGGGCTTCACCCATCAGGTCTCAACCTCCAGACTCGCTGACCTCAGTCTTTGACCTTCAGGCCTTAACCTTCGGAATTGATCCCAGACTCACCGATAACGGGACCCCAAGCTCCAGGCCTTGCAGCAACCTACGGGGTCACTGGCCCTCTTGCCTCCCACCTGCACAGACCTCCAATCCCAGAATTTGACAACCGGTGGCGGGGGGGGGGGTGTTCACCAACCCTCATTATTGCTTGCTGACTCTATATCTGTCCACTGGGTCTTTGGCTTTCAAACGTGGAGCACTCTGGCCTGATCTCTAAATCCCCCACATCCTTGTCCCCAGCACCCAACCTGGCCCCTAACTCCTCACTCTGTCTCAAAACCATTCCCAAAGAACAACTAAATCTAAGCCAAGACTTTGATGGACCTTGTACCTGGTGGCATCTTAACTGGCATAATCATTTGGAATTGGAGAAGGGAAGATGAGAGGGGTGAACAGAAAAACACTGCAGGGGAATAACTTGGGAGGGAGGGAGACTGAGGTCAAAGGAAAGTGAGGCAGGAGAATGATGAGGATCAGCACTGGAACTGAAAGGCTGCTGAATCTGCAATAGCTGAGTGACACAAATCACAAAGATCGCGGACCTCTGGCAGTGCAGGATGGCTTGAACATAGCTGTGATCCTGGGTGGATCTGAACTGCAAATTGGTGAGATTTCAATTGGAATCCACAAAGTCACGCTGAGGCAAGAGATGTAGTTATGGAAGTGACTTCTGGTCAACACTTTACCAAAGATTATAGTAGGCCCTCTGTTGAGCACGGTCAGTCATGCATGTTGCCTACCAGCTGTCTGCCCAAGCCAGTACATAAGCTAGAGCAGTACGATATGGAGAGCAAGCTGTTGCCCGTCCAGCAGGCTCCCCCTCTCCGCACAGCTGATGAATCCAAAGGAATGGCAGAGATCAATACAGTTTGGCATCAGTGGCATCACAGGGGTTGCCAGTCAGCGTTGAACTGGCTCAGGGATTCCAGCACTGGATTCTTCCTCAGGGTTTACTCCCGAAGCTAGACCTGATTGCCAGAGGCAATTTGAGATCCACTACCTCTCTCGGCTATGACAACTTTAGGGAATCAAAGATTACAGAGGAAACAGAAATCGTTGCCGGGGAACAAGTCAAATGAGGTAGACAGAACATGTTTGAGGAAGGTATACCTGGAAGTCAAAAAAGCAGAGAATTTAACAGTAAATGAATAATCAAAAACAATCTGTTGGTGATAAATTATAAACCTTGAAATTTGTCTGCTTACAGGGAGCCACAAAGCAACAAAACCAAAGAACCCAATTTATAAAAACAAAAGAGAAAGAGAAAAAAAAAACACAATCATGCAAACAGAAGAAGAAAGTGACAGCATCACAAACTGGATTGAGTCCTTAGATCGGCTCCCTGGAGCAGCCAGAGTAGACACAAGCCTTGGTCTCAGCACAGCGGCCGAAGCAGTTCACCATTGAGAGGTGAATGAACATCACAGGAAAGTGAACAAAATCAACCCGACCTTCACCTCCAGTTCCAACCCTCGGGCTTTCCAATCTGTCTGGACAGGTGTTTAAATTGTCCAAGCACTGGGTAGTGCCTCACTCTAGCATCTGGACCCCAGTAAGCGAAACACTTGGGCTACCCAGCCTAAAGCCGAATTTGAACTCACCAAATCGGCTTATTACTTGGAGCAATCCAACCTCTCACCCGGTTTAGGTGGACAGCCATCAGAACTCTTCCACATTAAATCCTGTCCCAATCACTCACTCCAACTGCATCTCCGACAGCGACAACAATTCCCTCTGCTACCCCGTCTTGAACATGTTGCTCTTTGACCTTGTCCTTCGAATCAGCCTTCACCTCCACTTGCTTCTTCGTTGTTTGCTGTGTGTGTGGCGCATGGCCAAGTGGTTAAGGCGTCGGTCTAGTGATCTGAAGGTCGCTAGTTCAAGCCTCAGCTGAGGCAGCGTGTTGTGTCCTTGAGCAAGGCACTTAACTACACATTACTCTGCGATGACACCGGTGCCAAGCTGTATGGGTCCTAGTGCCCTTCCCTTGGACAACATGGGTGGCGTGGAGAAGGGAGACTTGCAGCATGGGCAACTGCTGGTCTTCCATACAACCTTGCTCAGGCCTCAATCATCATCAAAAAATCAATGGACAGCCAAAGCTGTGAAGAAATCTCCAGGAACGTGTTCAAGTAGATTTGCCAAACTAACCTCAGGCTCATCTACCAACATACAGGTGTTGAGTTGGGTCTGCTTGCTGCTCTGTCTGTTTATGTTCACAGTAACCAGGGCCAGATGTGTAGGATAAATACTACAGTGCAAAACATACCCCTGGATATCAACAACATTGGCCTAATGGGGGCTGAAACTTTGGAGGACCCAGCCCCAAAATACTCTTCAATAACAAACTAAGTGGTCATTGAATTTTGCAGTTTTCAAATTGTGCCCTGATACTCATCAGCATTTATAAACTATCAGTGTTGAAATCATTTCTAATATTTTTTTTAAAGAATGAATTAATTCCAAACATACAAATAATTAAAAACATTAAACTAAAGCAAAATAATTCAAAGCAGAATCTACTTTCAACTTTACTTCTTCGGCCTTCAATCCCCATGGACATTAGTTGATTCTTGGATCCAGTGCCAGGTCTGATTGTGTTGGATCTGAGCAGCTACCCCCGGGAAGAATGGGCCTCCTCCCCTGTCAGCATCCACAAATTCACCAAATTCGCCCATGCAAACAGCTAGAAACTGAAGGATGCAATCTGAGCCACTGGCAAAATTCAAGGATCACCAATCAACTTTTATTCACTATATACATTTAAATGTATTAGGAATTTGCTGCGGTGTGTTTACACAGTACACAACAAAAAAACATTCAATATTAAGAACACAAGAAATACCGCAGGTGCTGGAAATTCAATCAGTACACATAAAATACTGGAGACACTCAACAGATCAGACAGCAGCTATGGAAATGAATAACCTGCTGATGTTTTGGGCCAAAACCTGCTTCAGGACTGGAAAGGAAAGGGGTAGACAACAGAATTGAAAGGTGGGGGGAGGGGAAGGAAGATAGCTAGAAGATGATAGGTGAAGCCAGGTGGGTAAAAAAGATAAAGGCCTGGAGAAGAAGGAATCTGACAGGAAATGAGAGTGGACCATAGGAGAAAGGGAAGGAGGAGGGGACCCAGGAGGAGGCGAGAAGAGAAAAGAAGCCAGAGTGGGGAATAGAAGAAGTGGGAAGGGAGACAAAAGAAAAAATTTACTGGAAGGAGAAATTGATATTTGTGCCATCAGGTTGTAGGCTGCCCAGATGGAATATAAGGTGACCTCATCATGGCACAAGAAGGGTCATGGACCGACATGTTGGAATGGGAACGGGAATCGGCATTAAAATGTTTGGGCACTTGTCCGCTTTTGGCGGATGGAGCAGAGGTGCTCCATGAAGCAGTCCCCTAATTTACGCCAGGTCTCACCGACATAGAGGAGGCCGCATCAGGAGCACCGGGCAAAATAGACAACCCCAGTAGAGTCACAGGTGCCGTGCTGCCTCACCTGAAAGGACAGTTTGGGGACCTGAATGGAGGTGAACGGCCAGGTGTCGCACTACGACCACTTGCAGGTTTAAGTGCTGGGAGGGAGGGGAGGGATGAATGGACAAAGGATATATATGAAGGGAATGATCCCTGCAGAAACTGGAGTAAGGGGAGAAGTAAAGATGGGTTTCATGGTAGAATCCCTTTGGAGATGGTGGAGTTGCGGAGAATGATGTGTTGGATATGGATGGGGTGGAAATAAGGACAAAAAGAACGGTCACTGATAAGATGGTGGGGAAATGGGGTGAGTACAGAAGTTTGGGAAATGGAGGAAATGCAGATGAGGGCAGCATCAAAGGTGGATGAAGGGAAACCCCCATTCTTAGAAGAAGGAGGACATCTCTGATGTCCTGGAAAGAAAAGTCTCCTCCTGGGAACAGAAGCGGTGCACACGAAGGAGCTGAGAAAAGGGAATAGCATATTACCAGGAGACAGGGTGGGAAGAGGTATAGTCAAGATAACATGGGAGTCAGTAGGTTTATAAAAGACGCTGGTCAACAGTTTGTCTCCAGAGATGGAGACAGAGAGATTGAGAAAGGGGAGGCAGGTGTCAGAAATGGACCAAATGAATTTAAGGATAGGGTGGAAGTTGGAGGCAAAGTTGATGAAATTGATGAACTCAGCATGGGTGCATGAAGCAGCACAAAAGCAGTCATCAATGTAGCAGAGGAACAGTTGGGGAACACTACAAAGGAAAGATTGGAACATGGACTGTTCTGGGTAGCCAACATAAAGGAAGGCATTGATGGGGCCTGTGCTGGTGCGGGGAGAAAGTGGAGGAAGCCGAAAGAAAAATTGTTGAGGGTGAGAACCAGTTCTTCTGGTCAGAGGAGGGTGGTGGTGGAGGGGGAACTGTTTGGTTCTTTCATTGAGAAAGAAGCAGGGAGCTTTAAGGCCCTCTTGGTGGGGGGCGGGAGGGGGGGCGCTGAAGTGTATAGGGACTGAACATCCATGGTGAAGATAAGGTGGTCAGGGCCAGGGAATTCAAAGTTAATGAGGAGATCAAGAGCATGAGATGTGTTGAGGACGTAGGTGGGAAGGGACTGAAGCAAAAGGGATAGAGTGGAGTCGAGGTACGAGGACATGGGTTCAGTGGGGCAGGAGCAGGCAGAGACAGTAGACCTATCCAGATAGTCAGGTTTGGGTAGGAGATAGAAATGAGAATTCAACAATTATAAAGAATAAGGTTCTGGTGCATTTTTACCTCAACAAATAAGTTAGGAAAAAATGCATTTGCATAGTATTGTTAACATTCTTTTGACGACATTCCAAAGCAGTTACCTACTTCTGAAGTGGCCTGGTAGTGTCACAGGAAATGCAACAGCTGGTCTGCACACGTCTCCCATAGGCATCAATGATACGATGGTCATATAGCCCGTTTTGGATGCATTGATGGAGGAAGAAGTATTGGCCATAATCCTTTAGAAAACTTACCTACTCTTCATCCAAATAATGCCAAGTGTTGCTTCATATCTACCTGAGAGGGCAGATGGTATCACAGTTTGACATATCATCAGAGAAGCAACATTATTGCTGGAGTAGCGCACTCATTGTAATGCACAAGGGTCAGCCTGGGTCTTTTTGTATAAAATACTCAAAATATTATACAAAAAGTTATCAAATAAGGTTAAAAATAGTGAAAGAGAACCCTACTAAAGCCAGCAAAATCCAATCTCATAAGGGCCTGGTTTACCTTTAATCCTGTGACAAGAAGTCAAGGCTTAACTTTCAGATGCAAACCTTAGCTGGGCCGACAGCAGGGGCACTACAAATCCTGGCTGAAGACAGAAACACTCAGCCAGAGATCTCATTCCTGAAAGCACCAACATATATTGGTATCAGGTTAGGAAGGAACAGGGTTTAGCTTTGCTCCTAGTACAGTCAAATAAACTGCAAATGCTCAAAGTACCCAGAAATAATAAGATTAAATTATGAGGCCAAATTAATTTTATATTCCTTTAAATATGGGAGATTAGGAACCGATCTAACTGATTTATCTACATTGACAGAAAAGGATTGACAGATTAGACTGAGCAAAAGTATTCTCAGTTACAGGAAAATCTAGAACAGGGAAAAATCCCTTATGATCAGAGATGATATCAGCAACCAAATCCTCATTTAATAATAAGGAAATAAAATTCTGGAAAATTCTCCTAGAGAAGGAACAGAAAAGGAATCGTTGATTGAAACTGTGGAAAATGAGATTGGTGGATTCTCATTAGACATTGTGGAATTAAGAAACACAACAGTCATAGTAAAACTGAATAGTGGTGCAAGCTTAAAAGGTTGCAGGCATGTATCTGCAATGAAGATCCCATGCTTGGAAACAGGGTCTTCAACCCACAAGTATCCTAATCCCACTTTCGAGCACTGGGCCATAACCTTCTATACTATGGTATTCTAAATGCTCCATAAACAGCACTGTGAGGGTCCCTGAATCCACCTTCCTCTTGGGCAGTGCATTTCAGTCTTCATCCAACCTCTTGCAGAAGAAGAATTGCTTCAAATCCTTCCTAAGTCTTCTGCCTTTTATCTTAAACTTATGTCCTTCAGTTGCAGACATTTCTGCAAAGGAAGATAATATTTTTACTATGTACCCTATGTCCTTCATATTTACAGCAATCAGGTCCACTTTCCATCTACTCTACTCCAAAGAATTCAAGTCCAGCCTATCCAGTCTTTCATTAAGGCTGAGATGTTCCATTGCAGACAGCATCCTGATGCATTTCCAATGCTCCTTCTCCAGTGCAATTAGCATGAGACTATCAACATCGTCATGGCTATCCCTCGAAGTCGAGGATGATGGCCTTCGTTCTGTTGATCTACTTATGGGCTCTCAAGTGGCTTATGAGTCCAATCTTGTCTTTGAAAGTTCTTCCGCATTCAGGACAGGTAGTTCCAGATGGCAGATCGGGCTTTGATTGTTGGTGCCTCTCTTTCCATTTTCTTCTCTTTTCTTCTAATTCTGCACATCTGTTGGCTTTGAAAGTTGCTGTTCCTTCTCGGATGATGGCTTGCCAGAGTTTCCTGACCTTGGCATTGGTTTCCCAATTGTTGTTGTCAATGTTACAGTTCTTCATGTTGGCTTTTAAGACATCTTTGAATCTCTTCTGTTGTCCGCCTCTTTTACGTTTGCCTTCTTTAAGCTGGGGTTAGAAGATTTGTTTCGGCAGATGTTTGTCTTTCATCCGAACAACATGACCGCTCCATCTTAGTTGGTTCTTGATGACGTAGGCTTCAATGCTTGTTGTTTTTGCTTCATTTAGCACACTGACGTTGGTTCTTCTATCTTCCCAGCCGATATTTAAGATGTTTCAGCGTTGATGGAACTTTTCAAGTGCCTTCAGATGTCATCGGTATGTTGTCCAGGTTTCTGATGCATACAGGAGCATTGGGATTACCACTGCTTTGTACACTAACATTTTGGTGTCTGTACTATCAACATAATCAACAGTCAACCCTTAAGTGCTTGGATATCCGTACATTTGTGCCATGAATAAAGTTCAAGTATTTATCAAAGTTCAAAGTAAATTTATTATCGAAGTACACATATGAGACCACATGTGACCCTGAGATTTGCTTTCTTGCAGCCAGGCTCAGTAAATCCAAGAACCACAATAAAATTGATGAAAAACTGTATCCACCAGGGCAGACTAACAGCCAATGTGCAAAAGACAACAAACTGTGCAAATCCAAAAGAAAAAAAATATAATAGATAGATAGATAGTTAGATAAGCAAGCAATAAATATGGAGAACATGAGATGAAGTGTCCTTGAAAGTAAGTCCATATGTTGTGGGAACAGTTCATGATGACAAGTGAAGATAAACAAAGTTATCTCCTCTGGTTCAAGAGCATGATGGTTGAGGGGTAATATCTGTTCCTGTACCTAGTAGGATGAGTCCTGAGGCTCCTGTACCTTCTTCCTGATGGCATTAGCAAGAAGAGAGCATGTCCTGCATTGCTGGGCCCCTGATGATGGATGCTGCTTTCCTGCAACAACATTTTGTATGGATGTACTCAACGGTGGGGAGGGTTTTACCCATGATGAACTGGGTCTTATCCAATTCTTTCTGTGCGATTTTCTGTTTGATAGCATTGTTGTTTTCTATACTAAACTTTGATGCAACCAGTCAATATAGTTGCCACCACACGTCTACAAAAGTTGGTTGAAGTATTAGACATCATGCCGAATCTTCACAAATTTCTAAGGAAGTAGAGGCACTGCCACGTTGTCTTCATAATTGAACTTAGGTGCTGGGCCCAGGACAAGTCCTCTGAAATGGTAACACTAAGGATTTAAAGTTGCTGATTCTCTCCACCTTTGATCTCCCTCTGAGGTCTTGCTCATGGACCTTGGTTTCCTTTTGCTGAAGTCATTAATCAGCCCTTTGGTTTTGCTGACATTGAGTGATAGGTTGTTGCTGTGGTACCACTCAGTCATATTTTCAATCTCCCTCCTGGGTGCTGATTTGTCAATGATGATGGTGTCGCCAGCAAACCAAATATTGCACTGGGGCTGTGCTTAGCTACACAGTCGTAAGTGTAAAGTGAGTAGAGCAGAGGGCTAAGCACACAGCCTTGTGGTGCACCTGTGCTGATGGAGATTGTGGAGGAGATGTTGCTGCCAAGCTGAACTGACTGGGGTCTGCAAGTGATGAAATTGAGGATCTAATTGCACAAGGAGGTCCTGAGGCAATGGTCTTGAAGCTTATTGATTAGATTTGAGGGGCTGATAGTATTGAATGCAGAGCTGTAGTTGATAAAGGCCATTCTACTCATGCACCTTTGGCATCCAGGTGTTCCAGGGTTGAATAAAGAGCCAATGAAATGGTATCTGCTGTGGACCTGTGGTGCAGATAGGTCCCCTTTACCTTTTATCGTCATTTTTTATGCATTCTGTTGGAACAAACCCAAAATTACTGAACCTAAAATGGCTGAAATAAATGTGGATTATCACCCAAATTAAATTCTAGAAAGCCCAACTGTAATCGGAGCCCAGTCACTGTGAGCCAGACATTACTGCAGACTTACTCAGTGTCACTGATAGCCCAGCTGGTTTGTATTTGTATTTCAGCAACTCAAGTACAGACAGCAGAGCCAATGTTTTTATGGTAACTAAACAAGTCAAATTCCACATTTTATTACAGGGGATTCCTAGCCTTTAAACTGGGTTTTAATTCCATTCAGTGACTTCCACCCTATTCCCATGAAAATAACAAACCTCAGTCATCAATTATTCTACTTGAACCCAGCTGAAGGCCACTGATTCTTTCTATTTCTCAAATTCAGTGATGCTTCTAAACTTGGCAGTGGCTCTTGTGCCACCATTGCGGAGTAAGCTTGGCGTCTGGCTGCTGGGGGGGTGGGGGAAGAGGAGGTGCCCAATCTGTAAACTCTTTTACAAGGCAAGCTGACAGAGCAGTCCATCAAAATCATGGTCTGGTCTGACTGAAATGCAAAGGGTCAAGGTGAGCTAATTAAAGGTGAACTGATACCATAAACATGAACCTTCTTTTCAGTCTTTCCAGAGATATCAAAATATTTAGTGGAGTAGTTCTATGCCCTGGGGATATTTTAAATTAGGGGTGATAACGGAAAGTGGACAGAATCAAATAGGATGTGCAACATTTTTGTTATGTTGCATGATGTGAAGCCAGATTGATGCCTATTTTAAAGCTTTGGTTATGATTGAAATAGCAACTCGTTATATTTTGGAAATAAATTAGTAATGAACTACACTGTTTACTGAGATAGAATTGAATGATCCATCAGTTCAAAAGAATCCTGATGTAACTCTCTGGAAAAGGTTTCACTACTAATGTAATGGTCTTTCTGTAGGAGCAGTGTTTGGGTTATGGTTAGAGATAACGGGTGCTTTGGAATGTGAGCCATCCAATGAAGGGAGTGTGTTTTTGTGTCGTGTGCCTGACACCGGGGTGAGCCGGGTCTTTTGTTCAGCAGGAGATGAAGGGAGAAGGTGCCAGAGAGAAGTCGTCTTAGGACTCAAACCGGAGAGGGGCCATGATCTGACGAAGCTTGGGGAGATCGAAGGAGGATTGACAAAGGGGAAACCGTGAGCTCCATTAAAATAGTCCCTTTTCTTTTGTTTTGCTTTTTCTTTACTAACTCTTTAGTCAAATTAAGAATTATAAAGCTAAATCGTTCAATTGCCTGTGGTGTAGTGTTTGTTATTTCATGGTATTTATTTGTAACAGGGTAACAAATCACACAGCATCCACACAAACAGGAGGTTTCAGGGTGGGCTCGCACCTCAATCTCACACATTTGGTGAGGCCAGAGATTGTCTTCCCTAGATTTACGCAGCTGACGGAACCAGTGTGTTTCATTGGAAATGTGAAATAAAACTGGAAACTACTGAAAACACTCATCAGGTCCAGTAGCACCTATGGAGACAGAAGCAAAGAAAATATATTAGATTTGTCTCTCCATGAATATTGCCTAACTCATTAAGTATTATGAGCATTCTCTGCCCTTACACTACCATAGGGGTGAAGAGACAGGAACATTTCAATCTCAGACTTTTTTTGTTTGATTTTCTTTCCCCTTAGCATAGTTAATGATATTGAGAACATAGTTTTTGCCCATCCTCAACCTCGCCAGAATGATGATGGCAGACCTTCAAGTAATCCTTTAAGCATCAACTTTGCAGTGTTAGACTGCAGGCCAGACTGAGACAATGCGCAACCTCTTTCTCAAACATTATTTAAGAACCAGCTGGATTTATATTGATAATGCAGCTACCTTTGTAATTATCTTTTCCAGTTATATAGCCCAGTTTTTCAAGTTCCTCTAAAATAATTTTAGCTCAACTTTCCAACAAAGGGAGACAAAAGATATAAAATACTAGCAACATACATCAAAGTTGCTGGTGAACGCAGCAGGCCAAGCAGCATCTATAGGAAGAGGTGCAGTCGACGTTTCAGGCCGAGACCCTTCGTCAGGACTCCTGACGAAGGGTCTCGGCCTGAAACGTCGACTGCACCTCTTCCTATAGATGCTGCTTGGCCTGCTGCGTTCACCAGCAACTTTGATGTATGTTGCTTGAATTTCCAGCATCTGCAGAATTCCTGTTGTTTGCTTTTAGATATAAAATACTTCCACTTTTGCAACACGAGTCATAGCTTCATCAATGTTGCAGCAATAAAATATTATTGAAGTGAAGTCACTACTTTAAATACAACAAAAAGAGCAGTAATATTGCACACAGAAAATATATAGCACTCAAAAAATTGCAGTGACTACCTACTTTAATGCAATGATAACCTACTTTAAAATTGCTATTTGAGGAAGTCACCAGGAAGTACACATTTGTGCTCCAAAAAATCCTGTGGATCTTTTTCATCCACCTTTGTTGAGGAAGGCAGCTCTAATGCACAATCCTAATGAACAGAATGAGGAAATGGTAAAAGTGAGAAAGAACCCCAGCAAAGATTTCAATGTTGAGGGATTTCCCTCTCTCACCTTATCTGCTTACCTGCCCATCACCTTCTAGTGATGCTCCTCCCCCTTCCTTTTCTTCCATGGCCTTCTTTCCTCTCCTATCAGATTCCCCTTTCTCCAGCCCTTTATCTCTATCTTCAATTAACTTCACAGCTCTTTACTTCACCCATCCCCCCAACCACCAGTTTCACCTATCACCTTGTATTTCTTCCTTCCCTCCCTCACTTTCTTAATCTGACTTCTCATCTACCTAGCCTGCTGAGTTCCTCCAGCAATTTGAGTGTGCTGCTTGGATTTCCAGCATCTACAGATTTTCTCTTGTTTAAAGATTTCAAAGTGTTATGTCAAATAATCAAGCTTTTGGTAGGAGTAGCTTAGCACTAACCTCCCCAATGAAAGGAAGTTTCTGTAAAGTTGCTTTTTGGGAACCAGTGATGATAAATGTCAGAAAGGCAAGGTGTGGCAGTGCTGGTTTACGTTTGCATTAAACTCAAAGAATGAGGTCAAGAGGGAAAATATGGCAGTGTTATGCAGTCAGGGCTGATCTAACGTGGATATGATTCACTTATACTCCCATTTTTGGGATGAGTAAACACGGTTACAAAGAAGAATTCCCCGATTCTACATTATTTGTTCTTTCTCCAGCACGTATCTACCTTACATAATTGCTGTTTATACCCCAAATGATCTGTCCAATCCTGGTATCTCACCAGGTATCCAGCTGCATTCCCAGTCTGATGTGAATCCTAGAGCCCTAATTGATCTTTGCACCCCTGGGGAGTAGGGTGAAAGAAGACAAATCACTAAGCATGTGCAGAAAAAAAACATGTACACATTGGAGCTACAAAGAACATGGATGAATAATATGTGTGAATAGAACCCAATTATAAACCACACTTGCCTCGGGGAAAATTCTTAGATTTCATTTCTTTAAACATCTATATATAAACTCAGTTATAAACGTCCATTTATTTTCAGTGCAGTACTGGCCAATATTTATTCCTTGTTACAAGATTATGGTGCGATCATTTATAACTGAGATACGGAGGGACTTCTTCTCGAGAGCGTGGTAAATCTCAGGAGCTCTCCACCTCAGAAGGTTGTGGTGGTTAGGTGAGTGGGATTATTTAAGAATAAAAGAGATATATATTTAGTAGATCAAGGAATTGGAGGAAATGGCACAGGACATTTATAAGATGATAAGAAGCATAGATAGAGTGGACAGCTACTCAGGGTGGAAACGGCTAACACAAGAGGGCATAATTTTAAGGTGACTGGAGGAATGTATAGGGGTATGTCAGAGGTAGGTATTTTTACACAGAAAGTTCTGGATGCTTGGAACGTACTACCAGTGGAGGTGGAAGAGGCAGATACTTTAGGGAGATTTAAGAGACTTAAATAGGTAAATGGATGAAACAAAAATAGAGAGCTATGTCAGAGGGAAGCAGTAGATAGATCTTTGAATAGGTGAAAAGGTCAGCACAGCATAATGGGCTGAAGGGCCTCTACTGTTCTTCTATGTTCTAGAACAGAAGATGAGGCTTAACTCAGATCAGCCCTGCTATATTAAATGATGATACAGGTTTAGGAAGCCGAGTAGCGTACTCTTGCTCCAATTTTCTGTGCTCTTTTGTGCAGTGATGTTGAAGAATATATAATTTAGTGATTATCATATTGCAGTTTGTAGAATCTTACTGTAGGCACTTTAACTGCTTGTTTTCTGTATTGCAAATTAAAAGTACTTCATTAGCTGCGAAGTGCTTTCTGCCGTCCTGAGGTCAAATATGAAAAGAGCCCTTTAATTCAACTCTTTCTTCTTTTATGTCAGTAAGTATTTTTTGAAAGCAATGAATATCCATGAAGCCTAGGCAGACCCAACAAATAGCAAGGGTACAAAAGGGTTGAGGGGGTTTGGTAGTCAATACTTAGGTACTGCAGGGAACTGTTAATTCATCAGTAAGATACTTTGGCCTTCTACAAGTAAGTAATCATTTTTTTGTTCAGAAACCTACATTATGAGTTAGGGACTGACAAAGTAAGGAACTTGTAACGTGTGCAATATTTTGTGTCTACAGAGTGTATGTCACAGTTCAAACATATTCTTCCTGTTTATAAACCTTCCCCCCACCCCCATTTCTCTCACCTTTTCAATTTTGAATCTTTCTCTTCTACTTCCAAACAGATCGTCTGTGTTTTATGGGTTTCAGCACTTCTCCTCAGCCGGCACCCCTGCCACTTGTGCCAGCTGGCCTCTCTTGGTCTCCACCCTATGACAGAGGGTCTTCTTATTCTCTACATCCTCCCCTTCTCTGAAAATGGTTTGATTTCTAACTTTTCTCACATCTGAAGGCCAGGCAATGTCCTTTTTTCGAAGTGTTAACTCCGGCCCTCTCTCTGCAAATATGCTACCTGACCTGTTGGGTATTTCCAGAATGTTCTGATGCATTAAAGAAATATAAAGTTAATATATGTCCTGGTCAATACTGATCCTTCTAACCAACAACCCTGATGGTTGACGATCTAGCCATTGCTGTTTGTGGGAGTTGGTTGTAGAATTCCTTGATTTACATCGGAGCTATATTTCAAAACTTCTTAACTGTCTGAAGAAAGTATTGGAGCATAATGAGCTTGAGAAGGGGACATTTTTGTGAAATAAAGATGACACCCTGTCAAGCTTGAATGAGTTCATTGGTGGGTGGTGGAATGTTGCTTCAGCATTACGTTGTGCCTGTCCCACAGGGTGTAACACTGGACTGGATGGTGCAGGATTCAGCTCACTATTTGGACCTACCTGACTGGACGTACCTCTCCTGGGGGCGAAGGATCAGGTTTGTTGATTCTTCACACTGAGAAGCAGAGCTTGCTCCAAGCACTGAGAAGTCCTCTCCCAGCAGATCCCGTTTGGAATTTCCTGATGCCTTTCAACAGATTATGGATTGTCAAAGACTTTTGAACAGTCTTTAAATGTCACTGAGTGTCAGAGACGTTCAAAGGCTATTCAAATAGCCAAAACAAACATTGATCTAAACACTTTTAACATTCCACAAATAATTTAAAAACATATAAAAGTAAGATAACTAAAACATTTTCCCTCAGTTACCTTTTTCCAATAGATTTGCTGTTCGTGTGCCAGCCACCACTGGCATAAAGCTGAGGATCACCAGCAACCCGAGTTCAAGTCCTGCCACTATCGGTAAGGAGATTGCATGTTCTCGCCGTGACGTATGGGATTTCTCTGGGTCCTCTGGTTTCCTCCCACATTCCAAAGATGTATGGATCAGTAGGTTAATCAGTCACACGGGTGTAACTGGGCACCGTGTGCTGCTATCATTACCATTTTTACGTGTTGCATAAATAAATAGATAGATAGAAAATAGATTAAACAAATAAACAAATAGAGCAGTCAACCTCCTTCTTAGCATATTAACACACCACTGTCAGACCTGGTGACAGTCCAGAAACAGAACAGAAGCTCAATACCCCACTGGACATCAGATCAGTTCCTATCCGCACATTCAAACTGAACAAACCTGCCAAAGGACAACAAGTTACACACCAGGGCAACAAAATGCGTGAATGCAGTTTAAAAAGTTTCAACAAAAGGAGCTCTCAATAAAGGCTGTGGAAGATGTAAAGTCAATAATACTGTTTACCAGATCAGAGGACTTCACTTCTAGAAAGCACCATTTTTCAAAATTACCTTCAAATCCCTCCTACTAATGGTCCTCTCAGCCACATTAATTAATCGTGGTCTTACATTCCCACTCACGCCCTCCACTGTTCCAAATAATTCTGCTGTGTGTCAGCCTTTTGAACCCATCTACTGGAAGACTCAGAGTCCTCAATCTTCAGCTCTTTGGAGCCATCTATCTGAGGCCCTCTTCTTTATCATATCCGTCTTCAGCTTCCTCCTCAATGCCCTAATTCACCCAAAGTCAGCCTGCCATGTAATGCCAGCAATACCCTGAACCTGCCAGCACACTGTGTTAAAGGAAAGAGACCAGATATGTTTAAAGTAATTGATATAAATGAATATACCTTCCACTCCATCCAATTAAATGATGTAATGGAAGACTACATTACTTTTCTGGTATTTCAAGAAGCAATTACTCTGAGAGATGTCAGAGATTTCAGGGAAAATCTAAATGCATTTGTTTGTGATATAACCTGTTGGAGGGGAAAATTTTGGCTTCAATTTCCCTTGATTTACCTGTAGATGCTTTGCAACAGTCAAGGATCACATTCATCGTAATGGCTACGTATTAAACATTTTTTATTTTCCTAGGGCCATGAAAGACCCTCCTCTTGCCAAAGTACGCATGTGGAAACATTTATGCTTTCCCAGTTCTACGTTTAGGAAATTCATATTTTGACATCAGTGTTTGGGGTTTCAAAATACATTTCACTGAGATTGCACAGTTGAAGCTTAGTTCTTCAGCATGACTGATTGCAGACAATACATTTGGTATTGCTCAGTTCATTCACCCGCCTGCTTCTAAATGACTCAATGACCACAATCTGAATACCTTTGTTTTAAAGTTTGTTTGTTCCATATGCACTGATTTCCATTGTGGCTCTGGGCATTTTCCAGCTAGTTTCTAAATTATTCCTGTGTTGCTGTTTTACCTTCTTGGACTAGATTTTACTGTAAGGAAAGTCCCATGTGCCCCATAGGAATAATGAAGGGCATGATTGTGTCAGTGTACTGGGCTGTTAAGATCATAATGACCTTTAGGCCCAGGCAAATTGCTGAAGAAAACACGGTTTTCTATTAACTCAGTGTTTGTAAATGTTTCCATACAATTTTCCTCTGATTTCGATGATTTTTTTTTTCATCCTGGCAATGTTACAACTGAATTCTCAGCTAGACTGTGGTTGCCTTATGTGCCACTAAAAAAAAGTGAAGCAAACTTCTCACAGGACAATCTGTGTGTTCTTGAAGATTTTGACTATATTGTTACACTTTTTGATGAAACCTGATAGAAATCACTGGTGAGCTATATCCATCTGCCATAACTCCATCTATATTAGTGCTGCAATAACTTTTGTATCTACATTAATTTGTCTTCTCAATTTACTTTAATGAGGTCCTGTAAAATACAACTACATTATAAGAACATTAGAATAAAGAACAGATTCTATACTGACTCTACTGTCTTCTTGAAGAATGGACTTGGCGCGAAACGTCGATCTATTTACTTCCATTGATGCTGCCTGACGTGCTGAGTTCCTCCATCATTTTGTGTGTGTGTTACTTTTAGTGTAGAGAAGCTCAATTTTAAATTCAGCCTTAATTCAATAGTCCGTAAATGAATTATTTAATCATAATATTTTTCACTGGCAGGATTGATTTTCAGTCATCTTACAAATCGAGGTTAGATGGGACACTGAAATTATAGTCCAAATCCATGATGGAATCTTATACCTATTAAAGACCTGATTTCCAAGAAGTAACCCTGGCATTGATTGCGAAACTGTAAACCCAGACAAAAAATAGTATTAAAGTTAAAGAGCAAGTGCTTTATTTAATCAATCTCTAATGCTCTCAGAAAATCTTGCCATACTTACACTGAACAATTGTTAACAAGATCTGGAAAATGTGACAAACCTGAAATCCATTTTCAGCTGGCATAAGGACAGTGCACTAAATGGTGTCTTCCTGTGCAGTAAATCTGTAATTTTCTATGATTCTAGTTATACTTTTTAAGTCTTTTCCAGTGCTTCACATATAAAGCATTACGTTTTGAAATGAGGGGAATGGGGTCAGTGAAAAGTGTTATGAGACCTATTACAGCTCTGAACTATTTAAACAATTGAGCATTCCTTCAGTGCTCCATGTAAAGGACCCATGGCTGGCACTAACCCTGAACAAGCAACTCACCACTCCATAAAGTGTTTAGTGCAGCTTCAGACAGCTCCTCTAATGGTTGGGGTCATTCCTGGACCTTGATACGCAAGCCAGGGCAGTACGATATGAGCAAGCTGTTCTCATGTAACAGGCTCTCCCTCTCCACGCAGCTGATGAATCCAAAGGAAAGGCAGAGACAGTGTGGCACCAACACAGGAGTTGCCAGTCAGTGTTGAACTCAACATAGGACGGCCTTAGGGACTGCAGGTCTGGAGTTGTCCCCAGTTTACTCCCGAAGCCTTTCCCATAAGTGGGTATAGCCACAAGGCAGTGGAGGTTTGAGATCAGAGCTTTCCTTCTCCTAGATGAGCTGCCAAGCCCTATCTGCTGGAACTGACTCGTTTTAAGGTGCCAGTAACCCAACTTTGCCCCTTCTCCTGTCAGTATAAACTGTTCTGCCAAGCTTAGTGAAGGCCGGGAGTGTGACTTGGTTGTCAGAGGATATTTGAGACACTCACCATTGGACGTATTTAATAGGTAGTGGAGGCTTAACCCTATTACCACCCTTGACTATAAGGAACCAAATAAATGAAGCAAAAACAAGGGTAGTTGCTAAGCAGGAAATCACAAATATTTATTGATATTACTGAACCACTGTGAAACAGCAAAACAAAGAGGATAAAATCAAAAATATTTCTGAAATTCCAGTCAGGGTATTACAATTATCACAGATTGATCTAGACCAGGGGTTTCTATCGTTTTTTATACCATGGAGCCTTCCCATTATCCAAGGACTCCATAGACCCCAAGTTAGGAACCCCTGATCTAGATGAATGTACAGCTATATTGAAAGGAATGTGATTACATATGTGCCCTTTATCCTACCTCTGACTCATCTCCTCTCTTCTGAAGGAATTACCCTATGCTAGGTCAGTGACTTTAAAGTCAGGCTTAAATCTAGACTCTTCAGCTAAACATGGCCATACAGTTTGTAAGCAAAGTGATTTTGGCGAATCACTTCTGCAGTTCATCGAAGGACTATGTTGACAACAGGAAACTGGCAATAAAACAGCACAAAGTTGGCAATCTCACAGAGAGAGAGAGGGAGAGACAGAAAGCTAGTACAAGACGATAAAATTTACTGCTCTGGGATATGAAAATTAAAATCATTAGTTCTACTTCTGTGTTATGTGGCACTTATAAGATTCATATCTAAGCCAAAAGTGCCTAAGGTTAATATCGGATCATAAATATGACTCTAATTGTTGAGAACTGAATATTCTGCATTAATAGCACACAAATTACAAAGCTCACTGAAATCTATTAAACCCATTAATTCTTCTCTTTACTTCTGGATCCTCACGGTTCAGTGTCCTCCAGCCTCCCCCTCTTTCTGTTTGATCACAAAGCTCTCACTTTTCCTCCTAATGCGGTCTCAGGGAATATTCTACACTGAAACTTTAAGCTATCACTTCTCCTTTCAGGTGCTTGCTTCCCTGCTGTTCATTGCCAGCATTTTCCATTTCCATTGAGCTCATTATTTCCGACAGATCTGTGGTGAAACTCCTCCATTATTCTCCTGTTCTCTCATCCCACACCATAACCTTTTCTACTACCAGTCTGCTTTAAGTTTAAGTTTTAAATCATCTAACAAAAACACATGCAGTTCCTTTTTGAAAGACTCTGTAGACTCAGTGTTCGTTCTCCAAGGTGCCAGTTTATTACCTAAATAAACAATTCTCCATGAAAAGTTCCTTCTAAACTCTCATTTAGTCAGTGACTTTATTATTTTTTTGTAAAGGTATGAACTGCTCACTTACAAGTTATTTTATCTCCCATTTTTCCCCCAGTCACCCTGTCCAGCCCAGTAACTACAGTTAAGAGGGAGCTGATCTGCTCCCGGATGCTGCTCTGCAGCAACACAATTAGGGAGAGAGCAAGTTTCCCCATGCAGGGAAAAGCTAGAAGGAAGACTTCAGATATTATCAGAGTAAGAGCAAATAGCTATACATGCTTCATCAGTCATTAGTACCCTGCACCAAAATTGCACATTTTCCTAATTCCCCTTCAGTTTGAACGCTCCCCTGCCAAAAAAGAGCAAATACATTGGCCACTTTATGGAACTGAAAGACCATAAGCTGCTCAGGCAAGGCACAACTGAGCCCCAGTCAGATGCCATGGGCAAGTAAATAAAAGGTGGGAGGGAGAAGCAAACCGTATGGATTCCATCTTTTGCACCTCAGATAGTTGAGGGTTGAAGTTAGGAGGTACCATAAAGGAAGAGTTGGAAAAGGTTATGGATATTGGGTTTTAAATGGCTAAAAAATTAGGTGAATGGAAGATAAAGGTAGAAGGGGTGGTTGCAAATTGGGTGGCAAAGAAGATTATCTCAAAGATAATGACTGTGTAATTTGAATCCTGTCCTGAATGTCCATGTTACAGATCAGAAGAAATAGGTTTATTTGGGATTTTCATGGCATAGATAGAGCTTCCCTGAACAAAGATAATATCACAGATTCACGTGGCCATTTCAGCCAGCCAGTGGTGTAGTGGCATCCACACTGGACTTTAAGGCAAGTGGTCCCAGGTTCGAACCCAGTTGGTTCCTTGCTCACTTTCCATCTGTGCTGGGTTAAGTGTTGAGGTGGCAACTTGGCCTCATAAAAAAAAAAGACAAAAATGCTAAAGGGATAGCAAGGTTGGTGCTCGATGCACCACAAGGCATTGAAAGGAACAACAAAACACATAGCCACTCAGCCCATCACGTCTTATCAGTTTTATGCATGAGTGACCCACCTTCTCCTTACACTCACTGACCTCCAAACTCTACAATAATCTTTTTGAATGCTGTATTTAAATCAGCCCCCAATACAAACTTTACCATTTTAGACTTCAACTATTCACCATATTAAACAATATATTCACCAATCATCTTCATGTTTTGTCTACCGACATTCATGAGAAAAGAGACTTGATAGCCCTTATTGAACTGAACCTGCTGGAGATGGATAATTAGAGGTGACTCCAAGTTCTTCCAGATAATCTGCATTTTATCTGTACCGTGGCTCACAAATTCATTGAACCTCCTGAGAATCATGCTCATGTATTTTCAGATAGTGTGCATTTGGTATCACAGTAGTTGTCTCACAATATAACATTTTTACAAAACTTTTACTTCCAGGTGATCCAAAGCAAGTTGCCTTAAGGAGGAAGAAAGTAATATGGGTTTACAGCTCCATCCAATCCACACCATCATCTCCCACACCCTTACATTCACCTTCACAGAGAGATCAAGCTGAGGACTGGAAATGGCTCTGAGAAAATTACTGAATTCAGAGGGAGACAAAAGACTTGATGGTGAAATATGTGAATTCTGCAAACACTCAGGACTGGACTCTGAGACCTTCAAAGCCCACTACCTGAAGCCATATTGTGAATTAAATAATGCTAGAAGAACATAAGCCAGCGCAAACCCATGCAAAGCTGCGGTGTTGGACAACATAGCTAGTCAGGTACTGAGGGATTATACGGTCCAGCTAACAGAGCTCTTAATAGACATCCCTAACATCCCTTTGCAACAGTCCACTGTCCCTGCAGGCTTCAAGGCAGCCACCATCATTCCAGTGACCAAGAGAGCAATGGTAACTGGCCTAAACAATTACTGCCCGATGGCACTGATCTCAACAATCACAAAGTGCTTTGAGCAGCTGGTAATGAATCGTGCAAAATCCCATCTTCCATTTACCTCTTCCAACTACATACCACTTAATTTTGTCCACTGCTGATGCCATAGCCTCAAGCCTCCTGTTCCGTACTGACCTACCTCGAAAATGCTGCCTCATATGCCAGGATGTTTTTCATCGACTTCAACTTGGAATTCAACATGATCATCCCTCGGAGGCTGGTGGCTGAAGTATCCTCATCGGGACTTAACACCCTTCTTTGTAACTGGACCTTGGGCATTTTGATGGAAAGACCCCAGTCAGTCCAAGTTGGTAGAAATATCTCAAGCTCCATCAGGCTGAACACTGGTACAGCCGAGGGCAGTGAGCTCAGCCTGCTGATGTTCACCTTCAAGGTTCAAGACTCATGACTACACAGCCAGATCCAGTTCAAACCCCATCATCAAGTACACTGGTTGGTCTCATCAGCAATGATGATGAGTTGGCACACAGAGAGGAGAAAGAGAGGTTTTTCAAATGGTGTGAGAACAATAACCTGAGTCTCAATGTGGTTGTTGATAGAAGGGATGATTGTGGACCTCAGGAAGGCACAGGTCATTCGTTCTCCATTGCATATCAATGGCACTGCTGTGCAGAGTGTGAAAAACACGAATTTCCTTGGCATGCACGGAACAGATGATCTAACGGGGACCCGCAACCCAACTTCATCAGTTAAGAAGGCACAGCAGCGTCTAGACATTTTAAAGAGATTCTGGCATGCAAGACATCCCGCCCCCATCCTATCAACTTTTTACAAGAGCACGATCGAGAATGTCCTATATGGCTGCATTATCATGTGCTACGGAATCTTCAAGACTTCAGACTGCAAGATACTACAGGGGATTGTAAAAACCACCAGGAATATAGAGGGGTCTCCCCCGCTATTTGTGACATTTACTGGAAGTGTTGCATACGAAGGACCAAAGCATTGTTGAGGATCCCTATCACCCATCCCACAATCTCTTTGACCCACTACCATCAGGAAGGAGGTACAGGAACATCAGGACTAGGACTGCCAGACTGGGTAACAGATTCCTCCCCCAGGCTGAGAGACTAATGGATACTCTGCCACCACTGAGGTCACGTCACTACAACAGCAAACAATGTACCGTTTACCTGAGCTGCTCACTTCACATGTTTTTTTTAAATTATATTTTATTAACATTTTAAATAAATGTTAATAATATTAAATTTTATTTACTTATTTGTGGCAATATTCTGTTTAATGTGTTGTGTGTGCATACGTATGTATTGTGGGTGCACTGTGATGTGGAGGAACGTTGTTACATTTGGTTGTACAAGCAGATGACAATAAACTGAGACAATACCCAACAGGAGACATTAAGGACAACTTTGAAAGATATGTGAAAATTGTTGGGTGTGAGCCACACTGCAAGTTAAATTCCAAGAACTATTTAACAAAAAACTCAGAGTTAGAGGTGAGACCAGGAGCATACCCTCAGGACCCACTTTATTAGGTACAGAAGATGCCCAATAAAGTGGCACTGAGTGAACGTTCATGGTCTGCTACTGCTATAGCTCATCCACCTCAAAGTTTGAAGGGTTGTACGTTCAGATACGCTACAGTTGTAATATGTGGTTGTTTGAGTTACCTTCCAGTTAGCTTGAGTCAGTCTGGCCATTCCCCTCTGTTCTCTCTCATTAACAAGGCAGTTCTGCCCATAGACCCACGGAACTGTTAGTTTTTTTTTGTTTTTCAAATCATTCTCTGTAAACTCTAGAGTCTGCTGTGCATGAAAATCCCAGATGAGCTGTTTCTGAGATATTCAAATCACCCCATCTGGCACCAGCAACCATTCCATGGTCTAAGACACTAAGATCACATTTCTTCCCCATTCTGATGTTTGGTCTGAACAACTGCACCTCTTGAATATGTGTGCATGCTGGGAGAAGGAGGATCAATCGTCCAGCCAATGGGAGATCCCCTATATTGGTGTAATAAATCAGAGAAGTGGTCTGAGTGAGTATTGGTATAGAGGGAACAGTAGAATTCATGTTTTAAGTTGTAGGCCTGGGGTCAACATAGTGAGGTAGATGTTTGTGCAGAGATGATAAAGGGCAAGCTTTGGTTAAGAGTTGCGTAGTGAATTGCCTAAGCTAGATCAGTTGACGATTGGTCAATAAGGTAGTGAGGCAAATATTAGGAAGATTGATAAATAAGGACCTAATGGCTACTACTGGAGGATATTCAATGATATTTAATGTAGTGTGAGAACTTTATAGATGCCCTAGCCACCGTATTCCTTGAGAGTCAGGAATTCTCTTCTTGACTTGGAGCTTCCAAAGACATTTTTTTTTCTTCACTGTCTTCTAAAATGTATGTTTTGTGTGTTGTCTGAACCCATCTATCTGTTATGCTGCTACAAGCAAGTTTTTCATTGTACCTCTACCTCACCAGACATGTGATCATAGCAGTAAATCCATATATCGATGATTTAGATTATGGATTAAATGGTTTTGTGGCTAAGATTGCGGATGACACCAAAATAGGTGGAGGAGCAGGAAGCATTGAAGAAACGGAAAGGTTGCAGAGAGACTTGGTCAGTTCAGGAGAGTGGGCAAAGAATTGGCAGATGAGATACAATGTTGAGAAATGTACGGCTGTACATTTTGGAAGAAGAAATAATCGGGCAGATTATTATTTAGATGGGGAGAAAATTCAAAACTCAGAAGTGCAAAGGGACTTGGGGGTCCTCACGCAGGATACCCTAAAGGTTAACCACCAAGTTGGATCAGCAGTAAGGAAAGCGAATGCTATGTTGGCATTCATTTCAAAAGGAATAGTGTATAAGAGTAAGGAGGTGTTGATGAGGCTCTATGGGGCACTGGTGAGACCTCAATTGGAATACTGTGTGCAGTTTTGGGGCCCCCCATCTTAGAAGGGATGTACTGATGTTGCAGAGAGTTCAGGGAAGATTTACAAGGATGATTCCTGGAATGCAAGGGTTAACATATGAGCAGCGTTTGTCAGCTCTTGGACTGTATTCATTAGAGTATAGAAGAATGAGAGGGGATCTCATAGAAACATTTCGAATGTTGAAAGGGTCGGACAGAGTAAATGTGGAAAGGTTGTTTTCCTTGGTGGGTGGGTCCAGAACAAGAGGCCACAGTCTTAGAATTAGAGGGTACCCATTTAAAACAGAGATGAGGAGAAATTTTTTTAGCAGAGGGTCGTGGATTAATGGAATTTGTTGCCACATACATTTGTGGCGGTCTAATCATTGAGGGTGTTTAAGGAGGAGATTGATAGGTATCTAATTAGTCAGGGTATCAAGGGATATGGGGGAAAAGCTGGAAATTGGAACCAGATGGGTGAATAGTTTAGCTCATGGGGGAGCTGCGGAGCAGACTCAATGGGCCAAATAGCCCACTTCTGCTCCTTTGTCTTGTGATCTTGTGAACTTGAGGAAAAAACTTGTGAATTCTCTGTTACAATGGCAATTAGAGCAGCCAATTTGGACCTGCTCCCAGAAACATCAGATCATTGAAATAGTGGTTTTTGTGGACTTCAGGACAATTTTGTTCTTAACTACAAATTGTGACATGAAGTTCTTAATTTCCAGCTACATTAAAACTAAGTCTAGGGTCACCTGAAATACCCTACTTTCTCCATTCCCCATTGAAGTGTCAGCCCAGATAATATGCTGGTGCCATTGCGAAGTTTGAGTCTACAACTTGTCAAACTCACAGAAGAGTGATTCACCATATGCTGAGCAAAGATGGCATTAGAACAAATTCAACCAAGTAGAATCTATCTGGGAATCTTGCTTTGGTATCTCATGATTTTTTTAAGCTAACAAGACTATTATACCCTGTTTATTTTGAGTCAGAGCACCTTACCAGGTCCATTCCAGCTCATTGGGAGTGTTGTCAGCAACTCTGATGACAACATGAAGGGGTAAGATGAATTTTTAAAGATGGTAACAACACCATAATTTTAAATAAAGTTCTCTTTTATTTCCAAACAAGGATTATTTTGTCCTTTGTACACAAAAGTAAGAAAATCATCAACTGATATTCTTTTAAATTCAGACTTATCTTACTACAGGATGAATACATCCTTCTCTTAAATTGCCATTGTTTTACAGGTTGCTTCCAACGTGTTCTTCAAACAATCTGCTCTTCCTCGATTTCCTGTCACTTCTACCCTAGTATGTCCTCAAGATGAAAGACTTCAGTATCTGAAATCGAAGATTTAATTTACTGTACTCTTCCAGATATTTTAGGTTTACATACAGTGACAGTGCGGTTTACATACAGTGACAGTCAGAGTGGAAACAATTGAATAGTTAGCTTGTCAGTCAGGCATTAGTGACTACATTCCAGTAAGTAAGTTAGAATAATTAAATGCACATAATTTACAAATAATTAGTTTCTACTTGTTACAATTTTTCTCAAGAGAATTTACCCTGTTTTATAATGTTCTTGATTCCTTTGCTTTTAATAGGCTGTTTTCCAAGCAAAATTTATTTTGTTTGCTTATTATACCCTGCTTATTGTGAGTCAGAGCACCTTACCAGCTCCAGATCATTGGGAGTGTTGCAAACAACTCTGATGAGAATATAAAGTGGCAAGATAGGAATTATAGACATACACTAATCTAGAACTGAATCATTGATGAGTGGGCAAGGTAGCTAACATCTGCCCATTCAGTTGGCCCCAAAATATTTTATGCAATCAATTAATAATTAGCCACTAAAACAGGTTACCCAGGCTGGCAAATTATGAAATATAGTGTCTCACAATACTGTCACCACTGCTGTCATTCATAAACAAGTTGTATGAGGATCTCAGACAGTTTCAAACCTGTGATAAATACTAAGGTAATGATTTTTCCACAGATTCCACAGAATGTGTGGAATTTGTTGCCACAAGTGGCCATGGAGGCCAAGTCACTGGGTATATTTAGGGCAGAGGTTGATAGATTCTTGATTAGTCAGGGCATGAAGGGATACGCGGAGAAAGCAGGAGATTGGGCTGAGAGGGATAGCCACATGAAATGGCAGAGCAGACTCGATGGGCCAAATGGCCTACTTCCACTCTTATACCTTATTATGAGGAAGATTATAGCAACAAAAAATACAGAATAAAGATTGCAAAAGATAGAATAAACTTGTGCAATAATGCATATCAGTCTGAATAACTATGCATTTAGTAGGGGGAATATAAAACTTATGAGACCAAAAGAATATAAGGGCAAATCATCTGCAGCTATTAAAACAGATTAAAAAGCTTATTTAAAAAAACTAAGTAGCATAGCATTCAAAGTCAAAGAAAGTGTTAGGAAAAACTATTGAGAGAGGGAGGAGAAGATGGCGGCGCGACACAGCGCGTGCGGCCTCTCCGGTGATGAATATCTGTAATCTGTCAAGTAGGAGGCTGTGCACAATTCTGATTTGATGGACGCAGATGTGAGAGCACGGAGGAACATCTGGTAAAACTTCTGAAATGCCTGTTTCGCTGCCGCCGCTGCTGTGTGATCCGAAAACTCCGGAGGGGAAGGCCCCAAATCCTCGGCTTTGCCTGTTGCTTGGCAGCCGAGGCCGGGGTTGAAGCGCTCGGCAGAGATGGTGCTCGGTGTCAGAGGGCTGGTCGGAGGCTCGAAGTTTTCAGACGGACTCAGAGTCAGACTGTGGTTGGGTGCTTCCAGGATGCCGCATCGGCAAGTTTGCGGCGCTGGAGGTTCATGGTAGTTTCTCCCTTCTACCGTCTGCGTGAGATGTTGGGGCTATCGGGACTTTGAGACTTTTTTTTTACCGTGCCCATGGTCTGCTCTTATCAAATTATGGTATTACTTTGCACTGTTGTAACTATATGTTATAATTATGTGGTTTTTGTCAGTTTTAGTCAGTCTGTCTTGTGTTTCTGTGATATCATACTGGAGGAACATTGTATCATTTTTAATGCATGCATTTCTAAATGACAATAAACGAGGACTGAGTGTCTTCATAATCTAATCTAATCTACATTTTACAAAAATGGTATAAAACCAGAAAGAAAGGTGCAAAGCAAGATTTACAAGAATCATGCCAGAACAAAAATGTTTTAATTAATAGGAAAGACTGAACAGGCTGCATTACCATTCTCTAGGAAAGTGAAGGCCGGGTGGTAGTATGAGAGAGTTCCGACCAACAGAGCTACTGCCTCACACCCATTTCTATTGTAATGAATATACTATCTTAATCACTCCTGTGCTATCAGTGTGGAGTTTGCATATATTCTGTATACACACAGATTTCCGTCTGCATCTCAAAAATGAGCGAATTGATAGGTAGGTTAGCCACTGTCAATTGTCCCTAGTTTGTGGGTGAACGGTAGAATCTGAGAATAATTGATGAGAATTTGATGAGAATAAAGTCACCAGCAACTCCAAAAGAAATTCAGAACAAACATATTACTCAAAGAACAGTTAGCATGAGCAACTTGCTACCAGAAGAACTGGTTAAAGAAAACAGCAGAGATACAGTTAAAGAGAAGCCAGAGAAAGGAATGAGGGATAAAGGAATGGAAGAATATGTTGGTAGGGTGAGAGAGAATAAGTTCAGAGAAAGCTTATTTAGAGTATAAACACCATCGTAGAACAGTTGGCTGAATTGATTTGTCTCTATGCCATTATGTCTACATAATTCCATCTAATTTATCTCGTTTCCTGCATGTGGGACTGTACTGTATACAAATCGGCTGCCAGAGTACCTTCAGAGCAACACTAATTATAACTTAGTTTCAGGTGATTCATTGGCTGTTTAATGCTTTTATGTTTCCATAAATGTGAAAGGCACTATATAAAGTGCTTTTTCTCTATCTTAAATGTTTGCCACTCTCAGCTGCATAGTCCTCTGAAATGAAAATATAATTAAGAATAAGCACCCCTCAGAACAAAAGCCAATAGTATTAGCAATTGTACAATGCTGCTAATATAAGCACTGAATGAATGAAAGGTTAAAAGAAACACATAATTGCAATAATTGCACAAATTAATCCTCTCCACTTATTGCTGGTAGCAATTGATTTGAGCTTTTTCAGTCCATGGTGACCTGAAATTGACCAAGAACGCCTTAAGAATTCATTTAGATTGTCATGTGAATTGATGCCAACATTTGAATGGATTCTGAATTTTCACCAGGCCAGCAAATGTTTACAATGGAACGTAACGATTTAATTTGTGTATATTTATTTTTGAACTGGCATTTAATCTTTCCCTGAAATAACAACACAGACTATGAAAGTCTCTTTACTCCCAATTGACACAAACACACACAGTTTGCCAAACATTATAAATCCTTAAAACAGAACACTGAGCACTTTCAAACCACTGAATAAAAGGTAATCATAAGAGGAAAAAAGTAAGACATTTGATCTAGCAATAGTGCCACTGGGAGGGAGTTTTATATGCATCGATAATACAGTGACTAGGTACTGTTACTTCACTAAATTGTGGAAAACATGTCTTACAGTTCACTTCATTCCTAAGCACAAACTTGTCCATTGGAAGTTAAGTAACATGATGAACATGCTCCCGGTGTCAGGCTACTTTTCTGCTTACCTTGAGCTCCCTCTTAAACCTCTGCTTTAATATTACATCTTTGTTCTCTTACATATCAATTCAGTCCATCAATAGTGGGCAGCTTGAATGTAACGTTTCGGTTTTCACTTATATTATGCAGCTATTTTAATGTAAAATTTCTTATGCAAACATGAACTTTAAGATGTAATGGCAAAGCTATCATAATATATGGAGATCAATTACAAAAGGGCAATCAGCAAACATGTAGGGGAAAGTAAAAAGAGCAAGTGATGCAAACATATCGATCAGGCAACATCTGTGGAAAGAGTAACAGAGTTAATACTTCAGTTTGAAAATACTTCTTCAATGTTCAAAGTAAAATTTATTATTAAAGTACATATGTGTCACCAAATACAACCCTGAGATTCATTTTCTGTGGGCGCCCTCAACAAATCTATAGAATAATAACTATAACAGAATCAATGAAAGACCACCCAACTAGGGTGTTCAACCAGAGTGCAGAACACAACAAACTCTGCAAATGCAAAAAGAAGAAACAATAATATAAATAAATAAGCAATAAATATCAAGACCAGCAGATGAAGAGTCCTTGAAAGTGAGTCCATTGGTTGTGGGACTGTTTCAATGATGAGGCAAGTGAGGTTGAGTGAAGTTGTCCCCTTTGGTTCAAGACCCTGATGGTTGAAGAGTAGTAAATTCCTGAATCTGTGGTGCAAGTCCTGAGGCTCTTGTAACTTCTTCCTGACCTCAGCAGCAAGTGGAGAGCATGTCCTGGGTGATGGAGCTCCCCAATGATGGATGCTGCTTTCAGAACCAGGAAAATGAGAAAACACGTTAAAAATAAAAGTTGCAATGAGAGTCAGGAGGAAGTGGATAGCAACCATAAGACTCTTGAACCAAAATGGAGGCAATTAGAGAAAGAACATAACATAATGTAAAAACATTGAATGCAGAACCAAAGGAAGTGCCCAGCATCTCAGGCCGGGGTAGTGGAGAGAGAAAAATTAATTCCACACAACAGATCAATGATCTGGTCAGCATCAGCATGGTAATGCTGACGTCATCCCACGAGAGTTTATTTTACCCTATCAGTTCCTCGCGTTAGGAAAATGGATGGTCACCAAACACTGTCAAGAGGAAGTCACTGATTACCACTTACCCCATGGAAGATGGTCACTAATAATTGTCTGGAGAAGGTTAGTCACCAATCACCATCTAGACAACTGTCAATGAACACCACATGCTCACCAATCACAGCAAGGAGATGTCACAGGTCAATGCATGAAATACCATCTCCAATTACCATATGTAGACCACCAGGCCATTTTGAAAAGATCAGGGTGTCAGGGCCCAAGGCGAGGGGCAGGCCAGCTCAGCTCGCTACTCCGCTCTGCACTTAACTAAGGGTCTGTGCACAGACACTCTTTGTGGACCTCAGTTCAGGACACTATCTACTTGCCAATATTGTTTGAATAATTTTATTTTCCCCGCTGCACATTGGGTGTTTGTCAGTCTTTGTTTTTTAATTGGGTTCTTTTGGGCTTCCTTGTTTTCTGGCTGGCTGTAAGGAGACTAATCTCAAGGTTGTGTAACATATACATACTATGATAATAAATGTACTTTGAATTTTAGAAGTATAATCAATGATATTATCTTATGTTACGGTACATACACCAATCAAACACTGAATACTCACTGCATGGAGAACAATAGTTACAGATCACCATATCCATGAAGAACAATAATCACTGATCATTGCAAGGAAGACTGTCACTGTCACTGGTCACTGGTGATAAGTTTTGTCAAGACAGGAGGCCTCAGCAAACCTTCACTCCTGCAATAATATTTATTTTATCGCTTTGTGGATTCAGTTTTTTCATCGCCTAGTCACATATATTCTGCCCTCAACTTGTTTTGAATACCCTATTTAATCACTTGACCCCTTTCAAGCAATTAAGTTGGATATTCAAAACAAGTTGAAGGAAGCAGACTTAAGACTGTATTTGATCTGACTCAGAAGTTAAGTGCTGGATTTTCCATGAGATTGAAGATGCAGCTGTGCCCTAACCCAAGTGACTCTGCTCTTGTGCAAGTATATCCGGACAAAGCAATGCCAGTTCAAAAATAAATATACACAAATTAAATTAAGTTCCATTGTAAACTTGCAGGACAGCTGAAACATGTGGAGACAACCCAGTATAGAGCTAAGAAAATGCTGGGGATAATACTTTGCCCTGCCTTTGCCAATGCGGAAATAAGTCTGATGCAACAGGATAATCTGGCAGGCTTTGAACAGAAAACCGTCATAAACTCTTGTGTTTTACACCCACCATTTCACTGCCATATCAGCTGTTCAACATTGCCCTTAGAATTTGCTGTTCACTGAACCAGGTAATAGTGCCATTCACCTGCGAGAGTAAATTCCCAATGAATGTCTGTGTCCTCATGCTGGTATTTCATCCTGCTGGTGATACACAGACGCGGACTGTTGTGAGTTGCAGCAATGAGCAAGAGGCTGGTAGACGGCGAAGAACACCCGCTCGCCTTCTGCATTCGCCTCGATGATTTCAATCTTCCTCAGCACTTTAATCAGCAAGAAATGGAGTCAATCATAGGCCCACACCCCAGGCTCCAGGCTTCTTAGCCTCGAGGCCGCCACACTTTACTCAAAGCCTCTCAGAACACCCTCAGAGATAGCAAATTGCCGGATCGCTCAATCGGTCTGAAAGCACCACCACCAAAATGTAGATCACGGGCCCCAACAGTGGAAGGACCACATTTGAAAGAAAAGAAGATGTAAAAGGAGTGAAAGAAGTAGTTTCATGAACCAACAGGAAGATATCACCTTTGGCTGCATTGTTCACCGGTGTTATCTTCTTCCGAACAGAATGGAGTGAATTGCTGCCACAGCATGCTCCCTTCACTAAGACAGGACAAGCTTGAGATCTGCTTGCCGTAATGTTAAGCTTGCAAAGCTGTATTACCAACTTATTGGGATGATGAGAAGGTCTACAGGGACGAGGTCCAGCACCTGGCCGCGTGGTGTGCCAACAACAACCTGGCCCGTAACACCCAGAAAACCAAGGAGATCATTGTGGACTTCAGGCATGCTAGGAGCCGCACTCACGTCCCCATCTACATCAACGGAGCTATAGTGGAGTGTGTATCAAGCTTTATTTCCCTGGTGTCTACATTTCCGAGGATCTCACCTGGTCCCTGAACTCCTCCATCCTGATCAAAAAGGCGCAATAGCGCCTTTATTTCCTATGGAGCATCAAGAAAGCTCACCTCTGTCCCAGGATACTGTCGGACTTTCACCACTGTACCACTCAGAGCATACTCACCAACTGCATCTCAGTGTGGTATGGCAATTGTCCCGTATCAGACCGCAAAGCACTCCAGCATGTGATGAAAACTGCCCAGCGGATTATCGGCACCCAATTGCCCACCATTGAGAACATCTACCATAAACACTGCCTGGGTAGGGTGAAAAGCATTATCAAGGATGCATCTCACCCTAACCATGGACTTTTTACTCTCCTCCCATCCAGTAGGCGCTACAGGAGCCTCCGCTCCCGCACCAGCAGGCACAGGAAGAGCTTCTTCCCTGAGGCTGTGACCCTGTTGAACCTCACATCACAGCGCTAAGCAGTATTGCACCCGTATTGTACTGTCTCAGTACTTTTATATTTGTGTGCTGTAGCACTTACTTTTTATTCAGTTATTTTGTAAATAACACTATTCTTTGCATTTCTGGTTAGATGCTAAATGCATTCCATTGGCTTGGTATCTGTACTCGGCACAATGACAATAAAGTTGAATCTAATCTCATCTCCAGGACATCTCTGTAAAACATGGTTGGGGCAGAAAAATTTTGCTTGTTTGCCTTTTTATTTTGTTTCACAAAACTAATAGTTATAAAAATACTAGAGCTGTTTGATAAAACAGGCCTGCTTCAGCCACAGTTAGTGACCCTGCCAGTGGGATTCTTTTTTTTAAACTGTATAACTTGGTCTTGTATTTTTTCCTGCTAATATCTTAGCTAAAAATGCATTTGTTCAATAATGAATTGTTACACAATGAAATAATTATTATGGAGAGATGGCTATCCCACTTAGCTGGCAAGAGTAAACGCCCTTAAAGAGAAAACTAAACCTGTCTTTCTGAAACTCTCTTCCATTTTTGTTTGCGTGGTTCCCACATTGTCTCTGACTCATATCTGTTAGTTTATTATTGTTAACTGTATTAGTCAATAAATACAGGCAGATCTGAGTCATTCTTCTGATCTATGTCTTCTTGGCATCATCCTCACCCCAACTCCCACACACTACATTTAATCCTGTTTTTACTGGGTCAACAAACTCTGCAGTTACTCACCTGAAAGGTCAGGAGATGGAGCAGCCCCAGTTTCAGATCCGAAGGCGAGGCACCTAAAAGTGATAGCGACCTGCTTCACCAGCTATCAATTAGCTACACTCACACTACATAACCAGAATGGGGCTCACTGATGGATGTTTGATGCACCCACACAAAACTGAACGGAGTATAAATAACAAGTTAAATGAAAAACGGCCTTAGTTCCGAAGGCATGTTCGATGTGGAGCTCCTTCTACTCCTGTGGCACAGGGCTAAGGGTAGGACTTAGACAGCTCGTGGATTGAATAACTTTTAAAGAATTTGCATTAGGACCTTTCAAAGTCATTTCATTTAGCTTCTGCCAGCACTTGGCCATTCATAAATCTCAATAACAACTGTGGATATTTATTATTGTTATTCATCCTAAACTCATTATATGGACAATAGGAGACCAACCCAGTTACAGGACATTACTGGGGGAGTTTCACAGGGCAGTCCCAAGCCCAAACGCCATGCATCATAAAGATGGAGATGCTGATGATGGCACAAGGGTCAATTCCATTTCCAACTCGTCAGAAGATCTCATCTACCATTCTAAATATTCATTCCCCTCCCAAACCCACAAGCACGCCGTGGTTGCAGTGTGCATCATGTAGTCATACTCAGCTAGGCTATCTCAGCAGCATCCCTCAATCCCACAACATCTGCTGTCAATGTGGAAAGCAGCGCACCTCCAAGCCATGCGCAATCCTGACCCGGAAAAGTCTTGTTGTTCCTTCATTATTACTTGGTCTAACTCCTGGAACCTCCCAATCCAACAGCACTGCGAAAATACTTCACCAGAAAGTCTGTAATGGTTTGAGAAGGTGATTCATCACCACCTTCTTAAAGGCAGTTAAAAGGTGGTTTTCCCTATTATACCTAAAGTCCAATAAGTGAACACATCCTTAAGAAGCTTTCAAGAAGTGGCATGCTTTCAGCGAAAGGTGGGCAACAGACCGACAACAAGGAGATCAGGTTGCCTGAGAGACACACTGGCTCTTTCTCCCCACAGAGCTACTCCAACATTCTCAGGGGAAGGTAACAAACCTCACACTGGCAGATATTGCTGGTGAAGATTTCTATTCTCAGTGATAACTATAGCAGCATGACTTCAGCAAGTTAGCTGTGATAGGCTTATCCTGGAATATTCTTTAGTAACTTACTAAATGCCTATGCTTCACATGAGCACACCTGAGTTATCAGGAGCTGGTGTTTCCTGACTGGCTGTTCTGACTGAGAGGGCACCAGTCACTTCTGCAGTTCCTGACAAACCTCCCCTAAGGTTGATGTGACAGTCTGTTCGGTCCCTACAGTACATCAATAAAGGGGAAAATCACAGAATCACAAAAAGTACAAGCCAACTTCAGTTGCAGCAAGACTGCGGATGCTAAAAATATAAAACTATACCACAACACTTGGCACTGCCTTCATTGTGATTTTGTTCAGGTAACTTATGTTGAGCCACTATGCAAACTGGAGGAACAACACTTCATGTTCCTCTTGGAGCAACACACATAAAAGTTGCTGGTGAACGCAGCAGGCCAGGCAGCATCCCTAGGAAGAGGTACAGTCAACGTTTCGGGCCAAGACCCTTCGTCAGGGCGTTAGTCCTGTCGAAGGGTCTCGGCCCAAAACGTCGACTGTTCCTCTTCCTAGAGAAGCTGCCTGGCCTGCTGCGTTCACCAGCAACTTTTGTGTGTGTTGCTTGAAATTCCAGCATCTGCAGATTTCCTCGTGTTTGCATTTTTATGTTCCTCTTGGGTCGTCTACAACCCAATGGCATGGGCATTGAATTTTCCAAGATAACTTAAACCTTCATTTAATAAATAATTAAATTACATAAGTAATGCAAAAATGGTAGCAATGAGAAGAGAGCATGTCCTGGGTGATGGGAGTCCTTCACGGTGGATACTGCTTTTTTGAGCCATCACTCCTTGAGGATGGCCTGGATATTATGGAGGCTAGTGCCCATGTTGGAGCTTACTAAGTTTACAACTCTCAGCAGCTTATTTCAATACTGTGCATAAGCCCCCTCCCCTGTACCAGGCGGTGATCCAGCCAGTTAGAATGCTCTCCACAGTACATCTGTACAAATTTGTGAGTGTCTTTGGTGACATACCATGTCTAAGACTTAATCTACCACTGGTTAAATTGACTGCCAACTAATTTTAGAGTCACAAATTCAAAGGGAGATACAAATTGGAAGTAGGTCAACTTTGTTTGAAAATAATTTGTTTTCACTATTGTCATTTTACTTGCTACACCACAACGATATTTTTCAATCCACACATTCCTTGTGCCTTCTGATTTCATGCTATATGTAAAGCGAGTACTTTTCTCAATATATCGAGTGGCCTGTTCGTAGTATGACTGTTTCACAGCATCAGAGACCCTAGTTGAGTTCTGATTTCCAGTGCTGTCTGAGTGGAGTCTGCATGTTCTCCATGAGTTTCCTTTCCCCATCCCAAAGACGTATAGGCTGGTAAGTTAATTGGCTATTATTGGATTCGGGGATGTTGTGACCTAGAGGTTCTTCTGAAGTCCAGAATGAGGCATGAATCTTGTAATTATAGCCATTTTATTAGGTGTTCATATTAATAAAATATAATAGTAACTAACTCAGTCCCTTAACTACCTCACTCTATTGTAAAGGAGTGAGAGAAAGTGAAGGAAGAGAACAAAGAAAAGAAACATCTGCAGATTTTCTCGTGTTTGTGAAACGAAGTCGTGGTCATCTCATACTAAGATCAGCTCACTATTGAGATAAATCATATTCCAATGTAAGAGGTAGCCTATGAAATATTTATTTATTTATTGACATACACCACAAAATAGGCCCTTCCAGCCCTTTAAGCCATGCTGCCCAGCAATCCCCCGATTCAAACCTAGCCTAATGACCGTATAATTAACCTACCAACCTGTATACTTTTGGACTATGGGGGGAAACTAGAGCACCCTGAGGAAATCCACGTGGTCATGGGGCATGCATACAGGCAGCAGCAAGAATTGAACATGGAAGTCAGGCTGCCGAAAAACTAAGAAGCTAGAAATATACAGAACATACAGCTAGAAATATTGGAAATGCTGTTTCCTCAGCTCTTGGCATTTTCTTTTCATTATCCTAGTTCCCATACATTTGTCCCTCCAATAATAAATCACGCAAACCAGCAGAAAGTTATCATGGGCTAGAGACGTCCACAAGGTCAGCGTGCTCTTGCTGTCCCCATATACAGTCTCCAGTGTTAAAGCTGTGTGAGCATAAAATATAAACTCATTTAACTTCACATAGTTTACTTCACGGAGCTCACCAGCTGTTATTATATACAAATGACTAGAAACAACATAAAACTGAACTGAGCAAAGATCTCCTTAACAATCCCTTCCATAAGTGGACTGTTGGAATCATTCATCACTATCAATCATCTTCTTTCTAGGAAGGATAACCAAATTTTCTAGTCCTGCTTCATAATAAGAGGAGAAAAATGGCCAGTTTGGAAGCTGTAATTAATCATGGACTTTGTTGATGACTATAATTTATAAAAACGTGACTTCCAGTTCAAGCATCTGACGAGTATTAGCTTGACTACAAGATACAATCTCAGCCTTGTTACCCTATCGACTGTTATAGTTATGAAGCAACTTAGCATCCGAGTTTGGCTTCATCTGTTTACTTCAGAGCAGCACAGACTCGTAACAATCTGACAAGGTCATCAAAACGAAGCGACTGGACAGGAGAAAATGCAAATGGGATTTACCTGGAAGTTGCCCAGAATGAGGGATTTCAATTATCGGGAGAGTTTAGATAAGCTGTACTTGTCTTCCTTGGAAAGGAGAGGATTACACAAAATAATGATGGGTATAGATTGGGTAGATAGTAGGAAACATGTATAATGCGAGAAGCATAGGTCTTGGGTAAAGGGTTCAGAGGGGGTCATCTTTCACTTAGAGCAGGGGTCCCCAACCTCTTTTGCACCGCGGAATGGTTTATTACTGACAATATTCTTGCGGACCGGCCAACCGGGGGTGGGGGGGGACAGGGGGTAGGGTTGCCAACGGACAAGAGTAGCAGTCAAATATGTTGAGTTTGTCCCAGGACTACCATGACCATGAGGTCTTGCACGGGCACGGGCACCAGTGCGCATGCGTGTACGTGCCAAATTTTTTCTACAAATCGTTTTGGTAATTCTGTTCGGCAGTGGGGGGGGGGCGGGGGGTTGTTAATCACGACCGGAATATAGGTGATAAGTGGCTAATACACTCAATTTCGTTTCTGAAAGGGTTTATCAAACAAATTTAATATTAAACACACAGTGCATGTTTTCCTCGCAGGAATATAGTGATAAGTCAATTACAAGTCACTTATAAGTCAATAGAATCATAATATTCTAAGTAACGTTTGGATATTAACACACAGCACATATTTTCCCCGTATGAACATATAAAATCATTGCTACACACCAATATTGCTGAATCAGTGGGAGCCCTGGGCTTGTTTCCCTGCAACAAGACAGTCCTATCGACGGTTGATGGGAGACAGCGATACTCGAAGGGGGTTCCTTATGTCCAGTCTATTCCGTAATTTAGTTTTCGTTGCATTCATTGCAGAGATATGTTGGAAATGGAAGCAACGTTTTCGGTGCTTTCGTGGCTATCTCAGGATATTTAGCCTTGACTTTGATCCAGACTGCCGGCAGAGATGTTATGTCAAACATATTTTTCAGCCCGCCGTCAATTGCAAGCTCGAGGAGTTGATCTTCTTCCCGCGCTGACATGGATGACGCATGCGTAATGACCTCGTGTGCGTTCAAGCTCAACTGTGGCCGTGACAGAGAATGAGGAAAGGCGCAGCTGACTTACATCGCCAAGTCATATCGTTTCCTCACGGCCCGGTAGCACATGCTTTGCGGCCCGGTGGTTGGGGACCGCTGACCTAGAGTGCGGTTTGAATCTGGAACACACTGTTCAAGGGGATGGTTGGAGTAGATACTCTCAAAACAAGAAATACCTTGATGAATGCTTGAACTTCAACACAGAGAAGGCTGTGGACCAAGTGCAGATAAATGTGGAAGTATACTTAATGGGCGATGTGGATTTAGTGGGCTATAGCCTTTCTGTCTGCACTGTACAACTTGATCACTCATCAATCAATAATCAATAATGAAAGGCTTAAAAAGCTCACCTATTCATATTTTATCAGAATGGAAAGAACCCAAAGACAAGATTTTTAATTAAACAAGAATAAGAACAGATTAAATGTGTGAAAATCAAAAACAACTGCTGGAAATCTGAAATTAAAGAGTGAAAATGCAGGAAATTCTTTTTCCAGCCAGCAGCAATCTTGTCACTGGTGCTGGTATCTTCACCCTTTCAACTGGGGGGGGGGGGTGGCTGAGTTCATGACTGAGACAGACAGTACAGCACAGCATATAAGGGTTAACTGGCAAGAAATCAGAATGCACAATGCCACCTTTTTGTGTGCAATGCAGTTCAATCTCTATGAAAAAAACCATTTGTGAATGAAAATCAATGACATGGTGACGATGCTTTTGGTCCCAGGTTCATTTCAAGTGTCTGCGATTTAACTCACAAAGGATAAAATGAGATCACACTGTGAACTCAGGATGCTCAGAAACAGATTAGGATGCTACTTCACTTGAAAGTCAATTTAGGTCCCTGGATTGTGGGAAGGGATGCTGCACATCCCGCAAATGCAAGGGACACTGGCTTCCTCTATATTAGAGAGAAAAATCACAGGTTGGATGATTGTTTTGCAGAGCACTTATACTCAATCCACAAGGGTGACCCTGAGCATATCACTTAAACTCACCATCCCACTCTGACTTTCCTGCTGTGGTCTCCTGCTCTGTTATTGTATTGAAGCACAATGTAACAGTGGTGGACACCACCTCATCCACCTGAAAGGCATGTAGCAGCCTTTCTGACAATACTCAATTTCGTAACTTCAAATAACTCACTCTTTCTTTCTGCCTGCCACCATTTCGACTCAGATTTTCTTTCCCTATTTGTCTTGTCATATGGCTTCCTGGGCGTGTTGCACAGCCCTACAATTAGCAAAACATTACACAGACAAAGCAGCAGAATCTGATACTAACTGTTTCATAACTGCTACATGCATGTATTTGGTCTCACCCTATCAGTGATATTTCCTTTGTTCTACCCATCCCTCCTCCATTGGCTCTACCAATGAAAACAAACTTACTTTCTCTCTTTCCCAGTTCTGATGAAGTGTTAATGGCCAAAAATGTTAAATGTTTCTCTTGCCACAGATATTGTTTCCTGCTGAGTGTTTCCTGCGTTTTCGGTTTTTATTTCAGGTTTCCAGCATCTGCAGTTTTTCAATTTTCTTTACAAATTATACTTGGGCCAAATGTTTTCCTGGAATGATTTTAAATACTTGTAAGGATTAGAAAGGATTATTTCTAAGTACTTTTATTTTACCTTAACTGAACATGGGGTTGCTCAGTTCTGTCCCAAGAGGTTATAAGGTTGTGGTGATGGGGAAAGGAGGTTAGGAAGTTTGTATTTAGTTGAAACTGCTCCAAAATATGATGGTGCTTATTAGAATCAGATGAAGTGTTCCCAAGCCTAGACATACTTGGTGATTAAATTGCTTACTGGCAAATTCTGAAAGTTTTGTCTAGCATGATACATGTGTGTTGCGTTAACAATCATTTTTATTATTCATTTCACTCTCAGGAAGAAGGTTTCAGTGCCTTGACTGGAATTTACTGCCTATCCCTTAATTGCCTTGAGAAATAGTGTTGAGTACACTTTGTAACTTTCTATTGTCTGTGCAGTAAAGCTCATCGCAGTTCCAGAAGTTAGACACAGCAATGAGAAGTAATGATTAGTGTTATAGAATCTGAACCCACATTCATCCCACATCACCTTCATTCCAGAACAAAGGTCATTCCAACTTTTATCATGGAGCTGCAGTATCCAGTACACAGATGACACTTACAAATAGACACATTCAGAGGCTGAGTTCCAAGACACTATTGACTCAAAGGAATATAAAGGAATAGACCTCACTCTTCCATAAAATAAATCTTGTCTACTATCCTGAGATCACTACACTACAGCAGCCTCAGACAATGAAGTTCCCAACGAGACCCCGGCAAATGTGGATCATTTCCACAGCTACAAAACCACCACTCAACAATAGGAAATATCTTCTTTGTTTTTGGCCATTGGTGAAAGAGCATTGTGAGGGTCAAGAACTAAAACCCCTTCATTGACTATGAGGCAGTGCTGATCTCTGCCACACTGTTTGCTTATGAGACATGAACAACCTTCTGTAGTTCACCTCAAAGTCTTGAAGAGGAAATGCCAATGGTATCTTCCAAGTCCACTGGCAGGAGCAGCAAACCACTATTAGCATCCTCTCCCAGTCTATTGAGTTGGCTCCAGTCAGCAGGTCACGTCAGTCAAATACCTGACACAAGACTCCCAAACCACCCAACTCCAAGCTCCATGGAAGCACGGATAGAGGAAGCAATACAAAGATGTTCTAAAAGCCTCATTGAAAATGTATGAACTCCTGAGAATCCCCTGGCCCATGGCTGCTCAAAGTGGAAAAGAAGTATTCTACATGCTGATGAAAATGTCCAGAGGCACAAAGAAACTCCATGTAAAATGTAGGAGTGCAGCATCTCCCAAGCTACTTGCCTGAATAGCATCCTGTCCTATCTATGACAGGGTCTAAAGATCGAATATTAGTCTGGGGCTAATGAACCACCTGAGGACCCATAGTATTGGAATGGAAGCAGATAATCCTCAATGCCAAGAGATTGTGTCAGAAGAAGAATGCTTAGTTTGTATTTTTTTTCGGTTTTAGTAGGACCTCTCACTGGTCAAATGACTTTTTTTTGTACTGCTTAGTCAAAGGAAATATAACCCTGATTTGCTGAATGGAAACTTGCGTGAAAGAAAGGCATGACATGTGATGAGCATAGGGGATTTCACTGAGGCTACTTGTGCTCTTCCTTTAAGGCAACATGTAGCTTCCTAAGGCACCTAGAAAGAAAATACAAACACTTCCAAGTTGTATCCTACCTGCAAAACTGGCCGTCAATGGTCACATTTCCAAACCAGATTTGCAAATAGAGTGTTTCAGGCCTCAAACAATGCTTTGCTTTGTGTGAAGTAGCCAAATGAACAAGAACTGAGAACGTACCAGAATAATTGCTACCCGAAACAGGCCCCATTGAATTTAACTACTACAGTGTGAACTGAAGCAATACTTTAGATCAACAGATATATAATATTTACACAATGGAGATGTATTATCTGGCATGGACTTAAATGTGATTACGTTGGTTCACACAACTAGCAAGTAAATCATGGAAATTCTTAAAAAACTACAAAGTATAACTTTTAGATTTTCTCATAGCCTAATTCAATAGCAGAATATGCTGTTCAGAAAGACTGCAGAGGCCACCAGAACTTATAATAAATATAGCCCACACTTTTTAATCACAAGTAACAAATGAGCGTTTCTTGAACTCTACAAACCCACCAAGCCATAGAACTATAATTCATTGCCAGAATTACTTTATTTTCTAAGGGTAACACTATACAGAGTAGGTTTACTTTTTAAGTAGAGTGCAATTGATGGGGACAAACATGCGCAGAAAATAGACAAGCAGACATAAGAATTTAGAAAAAAGAGATGACTGCCTGGATCCTCAAGTCTACCGCATCACTCACTATGATCATAGCTGCCCCTGCTCTCATATCTTCTTTTATGCAAAATCCATTGCCCCCAATTCCCCAATCTTTCTAAGTGGTATGTACCTCCCCTGCAATGATCGAGCCTCCGCTACCCGCCAGGTTAGAGAATCCCAGAGATTCACCGCCTTCTGAGTGGGAGTACGACACAATGTTCAACGAAGCCGTACCTTCTCTTTCAGCCACCCAAGGCATGTAACAAATGCAAGTAATCACCATCAATCAAACAAATTTAATGATATAAAACAAAAACAAAAAATTCTGGAAAAGATCAGCAATTCGGGCAGCATTGATGGAAAAAGAAACATGCAATGTTTCAGGACCAGGACCTGTCCTAGAACTGGAAGAGAGATGCAAGTGGGGTTTTCAGTAGGAGGGGAGATGGGGAAGAGGTGTGTAGAACAAAAGAGACATCCATGATAGGATATCGAGGGCAGTTATAAGCACATTAAGATATTCTGTGTGTAATGAGTTACTAATGGAAATATGGTGGGTTTGCCTGGAAGATTAGACTTGAGTATGTAGAATAAGAACAAAAAAAACCGAAACTAGAAAATACTTTAAAAAAATAACCAGCACAGGCAGCATCCATAGAACAAGAAATAGTGTTTCAGATGAGAGGCCCATCATCAGACTTAATAAAAAGAGGTCTTTTAGTCTGGTAGCACTAAAATGTGGTTGAAAAGATAGAGTGAACAAAAATTATTGTGCTCCATCATGCCCTCATAGCCACACTTTACAGATTGCTTACACTGTCAGCTGTTCTACCACTGCAGACATGACCTACAAACACACAGATTCATAGAGCACCACAGCACAGAAACAAGTCCTTCGGCCCATCTAGTCTGTTCCAGAATGGTCTTTTGCCTAGTCCTATTTGCCTGCACATAGACCAGAGCCCACCATACCTCTCTCATCCATGTAGTTATCCAAACTTCTCCAAATGTTACAATTGTCCATCTCTACTACTTCCATTGGCAGCTTGTTCCACACTCACACCACCCTTTGAGTGAAGAAGGTACCCCCCACCCCCAATTCCCCTTAAACATTTCACTTTTCACCCTCTAGTTCTAGTCTCACTCAGCCTAAGAGGACTAAGGCAAATACAGGCAAATACAGACAGGGTCAGCCCAACATCAGTAGTGGGGAAAATACTAGGGACTATTATTAAGGTTGGGAATAACAGACACTTGGAATGTATTAAAAGAATCAAAGTCAGGATGGATGTGCTTGACAAACATACTGTTTTATTAAGATATAGCAAGTGGTATAGATAAAGGAAGAACCAGTGGTAATGTTGTACTTTGATTTTCAGAAAGCCTTTGACAAAGACTTATGAAAAATTAAAGCATATGGTATTGGGGTAATACACTGGCATAGATTGAAAGTTGGTTGACAGAGGGGAGTTGCAGGTGAGTCTGTTTCAGGAAGGCATGAGGCGATTAGTGAGAAACAGCAAGGATTAGTGTTTAGGCCTCAGCTGTTCCATAACTTCTATCAATGATTTGGAAAAGGAAACCAAATGTAATATTTTCAAGTCTGCCCATGATGCTACAACTGGGTGAAATTGTGAGGAGGACTTGCTCATTTGGATATGGAGACTGCCTCATTTTTGGAGGAATCATGAATGGTGCATTATCAGTGAACATTCCTGACAACTGAAGGAAACTGTTGAAGATGTCTGGGCCCACAGCACTACCTTGAGGAACTCCTGCAAAGATGTCCTCCAACCAACACAACCATCTTCCTTTGTGCCAGGTATGATTCCAACCAACAGAAGGTTTTCTCTATGATTCCTTTTGACTCCAGTTTAGCCAGGGTTCTGTGATAGCATACTCAGTTAAATGCTGCCTTACTGTCAAGGCCATATCCTGGTCATTATCCAGGTCTAAGATGATAGGTAGGAAGTAACATTCACCAAGTGCTAGTCAATGTCTATCCAATGAGAAAAATCCAGCATCATCCCCTGGCAGTCATTGGCATCACCAAATCCATCTCTGTCAATATCCTGAGGGTTTCCCTTGACCAGAAACTTAACCAGAGTAATCATATGCACAATGTGGCCACAAACTCAGGCCAGAGGGAAGGAATCTAGTGGCAGATAAATCATCTTCTACCTCCCCAAATATGTGCACCATCAAGTCAAGTCGGGTGTGTGATGGAATATTCCCCACTTGACTGGATGAGTGCAGCTTCAACAACACTCAGGAAACACGACGCAATGTGGGACATAGCAGCCTGCTTGACGGGTACCTACTTGCTCACTCCATCACTGACCACAGTTGCACCAGCTACGGCAATTCATCAAAACATCTTCCAAACCCACAACCTCTCTCAGCTAGGACAATGGCAGCAAAAGCATGGCAACGTCAGCAGCTGGAAGTGGCTCTCCAAGTCGCACACAATTCCAACTTTGTAATATATCGCTGTTCCTCATTGTCACTGTCAATATCCTGGAACTTTCTCCCTTACAGCATAGCAGGCATACACTCCTCAAGGATGCATCAATTCAAGAAGGCAGCTCATCACCTCTTGCAATTAGGGATGGTCGATAAAAATTCTGGCTCAACTTGCGAAGCCCATATCCCTTCAAAGTACAACAACTGTACATCAGTCTGTGGGACAGTTCTCCCGACATAGGCATTACTGACCAAATGCTCGTGATGAGGATTGTGTAAGGTTGATTAGACTAAAAGGATCTGTAACTGTCTGAAGACAATGTCGACATCACTACCAGCTGTGCCAACAGACAGTGACAGATAGGGAGCATAGGGATCAGAGAAGGAACATTATTTTCTGCGTAATCACTTTTCAGTGATGGATCACACTGCCCCATATTTTATACCTGCTGAAGTAAATTGGAAGAACTATGATCAGAGGTATAAAACAGGAGGGTGATCTGCAAATTTACAGTGGTTAATATTAAGATACATCCCACAAACTTCAATTTTCTTCCATTTTCACATCTCATTTAATTCTACATTTGTTTATCTATGTCAAGGACACAAACAACACAGAACAAACCTCTGCCAATCAAAATGGAAATGTTAACAGCGGCCAATGCAATGGTTTTCAAGTGAGCAGGACTGGACTTTTTTAAATATTATTATTCCATAAATATTTGTGGTGCCTTTAAAAATGTGACCACTTACGAGAAAAAATCTTAAACATTAACAGATACATTCTTTATACTACTCTGGGAGAGGAGTCAACAGCGAGTGTTTTCAGAAACACAATTATGTGTTGAGCTTGTTTCTAAGTAAAGTCTTGGAATAACCACAGTACAAGGCATTCATAAAAAATGTTTAGCAGATTTAATATGGGAAAGCCCTCTTGCGTTAATTTCAAGGATCACGGTTCATATTGCTAACTGGAAAATCCGTGACATCACATATTGTAACATTTTTAGTTGAAAGGGAATAGTTTTTTATATAACCATCAAATTAACTCAGTGTTTCCTGGCACAATCAGTTTAGTGTTTCTTCAGAATCAATGAGTTACTCGAGCTGGCTGCTTTCTGTGCCCCAGAAAGCCAATAGATCTTTCACCAGCTGGATGAAGTAAAGAAAACAATTATGTAACTGCACTCCGAGAAGGAAATAAAACAAAGCATAGTGGTCTGCTTTCAGCTTCTCTAGGTACGGTAGGAAAAGCAGGTTACCAAGTGTGCTCTCCTGCAAATCTCTCTCTTCCAGTAACCAGCATTCCAAAATAGCAGTGTTATCAATTTCACAATTGTGTTTATATGTGTGTTGTGTATGTGTGAGGTAACAGGGATTTCTATTTGAATATCAGAGTATACTGAAAAATTCCTGACGAGCCTTTCATGAGTTAGAGGGATAGCAAAACTTAGGCATCGAAGTTTCAGGATAAATATTTTATAATTTTCATAGACTTGTATCTGAAGGACAAAGGCCCCTGTTCAAAACTGTACGGAATTCAATAAATAGTTTGAGTACCTACAAAGTATTATTTGTGAGTAAGGGCACCAATCTGGATCATTGCCTTAAAAACAGGGTGTGATTGCACACATGATTGCTAGCTAAGGATTATATGAAAGGAATTTTTCTTCAATTTAAGTTTTCAATGTACTCGTGGGTTCATCCACTCTTCTCAAAAATCAAAACAGTATTTAGTACGCGATGATGTGTTAATCTAAAGTGTGGTGTATGGCAGCAATGTACCATAAAATATTGTGGTCAAAAATTGAGACTGTGTGCTACAATACTGTTAAGTATGTTGTGGTATAGTATATTTTTTTATGGAGTATTATTTATTAACAATGTCACTTGATACGGTATACTAAGCAGCACTCCAGTGTAATGGAGTTCAACAGTGTACCAAGTTGTGACATGGTACTATGATGGTGACATGCTAGCATAGTGGCTAGCACAATGGTTTCTAGTACCAATGACATGGCGTTCAATTCCTGCTGCTGCCTGTAAGGCATTTATACATTCTCCGGTGACCTCGTGGGTTTTCTCCAGGTGCTCCGCTTTCTCCCACAGTCCAAAGACGTCTCTGTCGGTAGGTTAATTGGCCATTGTAAATTGTCCTGTGATTAGGCCAGGATTAAATCGAAGGATTTCTGGGGGGCTGGAAGGGCCCATTCCACGATGCAGTTCAATAAATAAGTAAGTAAGTAAGTATGGCAATGGTGAAGGTTCTTGGGTTAGTGTTTTACCTAATACTATTTCCCAAAGATGTAATCCTGGTCGCTAAATGAAGTTTGACGATCCATCACATCAAGCCAATGGTACCTTCCACACCTAATGGTACCTTCAGACACCTTCAACGTTTTACGTAAACAACACATTTGTCAAGAGCCCTGCTGTTGTGAGTACTCGCCAATTGCCACCCGGCCCTCCATTTTCAGATCCAGTCTACCTGCACGGGCCTCAGCCGTTGTGCCTGCTCATTCAGGAGAGAATGTGACATTTGAGACTTACACCCTCCAATTTAGATTCCGGATCTTTACATGCTTTACATGTGGTGAGTCAACTGGCCTTCAAGCTCATGGTCCAACTCCCCAGGATTATAAATCAGACTTCCCAGAGTACTTTGTCAGGGCAACTTATAAATGAAGGCTGATGAGCAAACCCACAGAGAAGCTTGTAAATCCAACTATAGTGCCATATCTGTGGCCAAAGTTATACCCCTACTGCAGTAGAGTCAGTTTGACATTGCTCCTTGTAGTTCAACAAGTTGCTAACTTGTGATTGGAACATGGCAGGCACAAGATGCAAAGAAAACACAGGATAATTACTTAGGGTTGAATTGCAGTGAGCTGATTAAATGTGGACATATTAAATGTTACATAGTGAGATTCTGCATGTTATTATAGTTGGTATAAAGGCTTATGTAATGCAATATGGTAGCCCAAACAGAGTAGGATTTAGGTCACTAGATAAGTGGAGCAGCATGACTGAAATGACATGGAATTTTCTTTGGTTGATGTGTAGAATCAGGGTTTGGCCATTCAGGACCAAGATGATGCACAACATTGGTTAGCATCTTTGCAATAATCTTGCCAAGGTCCTGCTCTCTTGTTTTAATTTATTCTCCCATTCACCACAGCATTTCCATCGCTACCCATCTCCTCAATGCCAATTACACTTTCATCTTCAGTGCCCTGATCTGAATCAAAACTATTTCAGTGGCTGCTCCCCCTGTGACGGTCCCTATTTTTGTGCTCTTCAGCCCAAGAACTGGTAATTTGAAAAGATATGGTGAGCAATTTGTTTATCTATTCACCTCCATGTCTGGTAGGACCACATAAAGCACATTCTCATCTGCCAAAATTAGTTCTTGATCCTATGCCCCGATAAGTGGTGAGCAATTTTGTGGGAGTAATCCAGGAGCAGAAGTGAAGATGGATAGTCAGCTGAAACTAAAGAAAGAGCTGAGACAGAGGGCAGTAGAAGACTGCCCAGTACATACCATCATCTTAAATCACTCTCTCCAGCTCCTTCACCCTCACATCCAAAAATAAGACCTTGTACTAATATAAGGCATTCCACTGCCCCTTCAAGGCATCCTGAAGTGCTTTACAGCCAATGGAATACTTTATTGCTGTGATGCAGGAAATGCAGATAAAGTCCATAACCAGTTCCAACAAACAGCAACTAGATCATTTGTTTAGTGGTAGTGATGGAGGAATAAATATTTTCCAGACCACTAATTACAATATACCCACTCTTCTTGAGACGTGCCATGGGATATTTGGTATTCATTTAACAGAGCAAGTTTGGCCTCAATTTAATGTCTCATCAAAAAGAGTGAGAAAATGATGGATTGTCATAGTTATGGGACCTTTACTAATTGCCTCCTCTCTCTACTGCACATGGCTTAACTTTTTCTATTGCCCTCTGTCGCAACTCTTCCTCCAGTTTCAGCTGACTATCCTATCTTTGCTCGTGCTCCCTGGATTACTCCCACAAAATTGCTCACCATTCAACCTGGTTTTCTCTCCTCTCTACTTTTCCCTTCGCCTTCAGCTTTAACATGGTTCCTTCAAGCCTTGAAAACACGTATCCCACCTCCAAATTCTTACTGGTTTGCAAAGTTTTTAGAAGTATTGTTGACCTCTAAAGTTGCTGCCATCTTTCCTCAATACCATATTTGGTTCTCTCTAAGTAGGTTTTCATCTCTGATAGTAAGAAGGTTCTGTCAGAGGACTGAAGCACTTTTCAGCAGCTGTGCAAGTCTGGATACTGGGAAAGTTTTGCAGCCATTACACAAGGGTAAGACTCGATTACAAACATTTTCTATGGACTGTCAAAAGTTTAATTGTTATCAACCATCAATTTATATTTTAGAAGTACCTTTAATTCATCTGCACAAGTGCAATGGAGGTTTGGGAGTCTGACAGACAGATGCAGGATCTCTTGCTGTAGGAAACAGAGTGAACTGGACTCCTGTAAAAATACACCGAGGTTCAAAGGTGGAGATATCGGAAAGGTGGCACGTGGAGAGTGTGGTGGGAGGACTGCAGTGGGCAGGAAAATCTGGAAAGGGAAGGTATATTTCTTTGCAATGCCCTTTGTCACTCATTAGCACGGTCTTTGAAACCCGAGCTGTATTTTAAAAACAGGTACCTCCTGAACAAGTTCGGAGATGGAAGCCAATTGGATTGCTGAAACCAGGTACCTATGGCCATTTTAAATCTCCACCTGTCCACATTCTTGCAGCTTCCCTGGTTTAAATTCATCCCCTTTGCTTGCAGTTCAAACCTGCGGATTTAGAAACTCCATTTCAGTTGGTGCATGAAGCATATTCTTCTTAATAAAAATTAGCAATGATGGAAGCCTTAGGGGCACACAGACAGAAAAAGCCTGAGGCCAGGGGGCAGAGCTGGGAAAAGGGTAGGGGCAAGGGGAGCAGAATGAAGTGGAAAGCAACCAAGGTGAAGTGGAAGTGGTAGGCATTGACTGCATAAGACAAAAGGAAGAGGTAGGCATTGACTGCACAGGACATATGGGAGAGGTTAGTATTCATTTCAAGAGGTCTAGAATACAAGAGCAGGGATGTGATGCTGGGGGTTTATAAGGCACTGGCGAGGCCTCACCTTGAATATTGTGCAGTTTTGGGCTCTTCATCTTTTGAATGTTGAAAGGCCTAGACAGAGTAGATGTGGAAAGAATATTTCCCATGGTGGGGGAGTCTAGGACAAGAGGGCACAGCCTCAGGATAGAGGGGCATCCATTTCAAAGAGTGATGAGAAGAAATTTCTTTAGCCAGAGGGTGGTGAATTTGTGGAATTTATTACTATGGGCTATGGAGGCCTGGTCATTGGGTACATTTAAGGCAGAGCTTGATAGGTTCTTGATTGGACATCAAAGGCTAAGGGGAGAAGGCCGGGGAGTGGGGCTAAGGAAGGGGTAAAAAGGATCAGCCATGATTGAATGACAGAGCAGACTTGGCGGGCCAAATGGCTTAATTCTGCACTTCTCTCTTATGGCCTTATAGGTTGGTATTGACTGAACAGGACATGTAGGAGAGGTAGGCATTGACTAAATAGGACATGCAGGAGAGGTAGACATTGACTGCACAGGACACATGGGAGAGGTAGACATTGACAGCACAGTGCATAAGAGAGAAACAGACATTGGCTGCACAGATCTAATGGAGATCAATTTTGTAAGAAACCTGCAAAATAAAAGTTCTCCAATGTACATGACTATCCCATGCTATAATGATTATCACCAACAAAGTGCATCAATTGTCAGCCGGGAGTGGCTAAGATGGTAAATATAGTCCCTTCAATGAACTTGATTCCCAGTGAAATGTGCAAGTGTGTTGTGGAGGGTTGGGGAACCCCTAACGCCCTGCAGGGTTGGGGTCCAGAAGAGGAATAAGTGTGTAATGTGCTGCATATGGCACCTCTATATTAGTGATGAACAGCCAGCTTCCCTGGAGCAAGACTCCTTTGGCTTCTGGAGAACCAAAAACAGCTCCTGCGTCTATTGAGCAGAGCAAACTGTTCACAAGTATCCCCCTGTTGCTCAAAGAGGATGTGGAAAAGACTATTCTGCTTATGGCTAGAATTTGTGCCCCTCAAAGACATCAAATTGCTCCCAGGCAACGTATCACTGCTCCTTGAAATTTCTCTCATCTGCTGGGCGTTCAGCTAGATCAGGGTGAGACGGCAAACTAGGGGAAAGAATTTGTGAGACCCATCAATGCCCTCACTTGAATCAGTTGAACTGTCACCTGAATCAGTAAGTGGTCCGATGTGGATGCTGCTGATCCCCTGGTGTGTGCACCATGGTCTCCTGTCTCCACACAACCTCCTGCAAATCCTTACACTATTTGAGCAGTCACGCCTAACAGCTTACTAACCATCTTGCCGTGCAACAATTTTGTAACATTCGGAAAGCACTCCAATCATGGCGGTCCTCCGAAACAGGACAGATCTAGCATTTGCTAAGTACTGCACTAGTCTGCCAGTGCCTGGGTAACTCCCGAGTGCATCGCTCTCAGCTAATTTGTTTATCCTTGTTGTGCCTATCTCTGAAGTGGTTCTATAGAACACTGCTGGTCACCATCATCCTCCCCTTCCTCCTACGAATCTCTTGCCATTTCCTTCGGAAGCTCACACTCTGACTGCTCTATATTACGGAACTTGGGGTGGGGGGGGGGGGAGAGAGAAGAACTTACTTCATATTCTGCAAGAACAATGCAGAAGACAATCACACTTGTTTGTCAGCTCCTCCAAAAACAGCATTATCCTCTGGTTATAAGAAAGTCTCAAGCATATAGTAGGTGTGTAGAGCACAGAATTTAGAAGGAGGCCTACAATCGAGATAATAAAATTGTTGATGAACGTGTCATTTACGACTGTACTGCAGTGGGGCAGATAGGCTCAGTACCACAGTGAGGGAGCAGGATCTCCAGTACCGCAGTGAGGGAGCAGGTATGCCCAGTACCACAGTGAGGGAGCAGGTATACCCAGTACCACAGTGAGGAAGCAGAATGCCCAGTACCACAGTGAGGGAGTAGGATGCCCAGTACCACAGTGAGGGACACACATAAAAGTTGCTGGTGAACGCAGCAGGCCAGGCAGCATCTCTAGGAAGAGGTACCGTTGATGTTTTGGGCCGAGACCCTTCTCAGGACAGGGTGCAGGTATGCCCAGTACCACAGTGAGGGAATAGGTATGCCCAGTACCACAGTGAGGGAGCAGGTATGCCCAGTGCCACAGTGAGGGAGCAGGTATGCCCAGTGCCACAGTGAGGGAGCAGGTATGCCCAGCACCACAGTGACGGAGCAGGTATACCCAGTATCACGGTGAGGGAGCAGATATGCCCAGATCACGGTGAGGGAGCAGGTATGCCCAGTACCAGAGTGAGAGAGCAGGATGCCCAGTACCACAGTGAGGGAGCAGGTATACCCAGCACCACAGTGAGGGAGCAGGTATGCCCAGTATCACAGTGAGAGAGCAGATATGCCCAGATCACAGTGAGGGAGCAGATATGCCCAGCACCACAGTGAGGGAGCAGATATGCCCAGTACCACAGTGAGGGAGCAAATATGCCCAGTACCACAGTGAGGGACCAGATATGCCCAATACCACAATGAGAAACACACATAAAAGTTGCTGGCGAACACAGCAGGCCAGGCAACATCTCTGGGAAGAGGTACAGTCGACTTTTTGGGCCGAGACCCTTCTCAGGACAGGGTGCAGGTATGCCCAGTACCACAGTGAGGGAGCAGGTATGCCCAGTACCACAGTGAGGGAGCCGGTATGCCCAGTACCACAGTGAGGGAGCAGGATACCCAGTACCACAGTGAGGAAGCAGGTATACCCAGTACCACAGTGAGGGACAGGTATGCCCAATACCACAGTGAGGGGACAGAATGCCCAGTACCACAGTGAGGGAGCAGGATGCCCAGTACCACTGTGAGGGAACAGGTATACCCAGTACCACAGTGAGGGAGCAAAATGCCCAGTACCACAGTGAGGAAGCAGATATGACCAATACCACAGTGAGGGACACACATAAAAGTTGCTGGTGAACGCAGCAGGCCAGGCAGCATATCCAGGAAGAGGTACAGTCGACGTTTTGGGCCAAGACCCTTCTCAGGCAGGGTGCAGGTATGCACAGTACCACCGTGAGGGACAGGTATGCCCAGTACCACAGTAAGGGAGCAGGTATGGCCAGTACTACAGTGAGGTAGCAGGCATGCCCAGTACCACAGTGAGGGAGCTGGTAGGCCCAGTACCACAGTGAGATAGCAGGAATGCCCAATACCACCGTGAGGGAGCAGAATGCTCAGTACCACAGTGAGGGAGCAGATATGACCAATACCACCGTGAGGGAGCAGAATGCCCAGAATCACAGTGAGGGAGCAGATATGCCCAGTACCACAGTGAGGGAGCAGGATACCCAGTACCACAGTGAGGGAGCAGAATGCCCAATACCACTGTGAGGGAGCAGGATACTCAGTACCACAGTGAGGGAGCAGATATGCCCAGTACCACAGTGAGGGAGCAGAATGCCCAGTACCACAGTGAGGGACATGTATGCCCAATACCACAGTGAGGGGACAGAATGCTCAATACCACTGTGAGGGAGAAGAGTTACCCAATACCACCGTGAGGGAGCAGATATGCCCAGTACCACTGTGAGGGAGCAGATATGCCCAGTACCAGTGTGAGGGAGCAGATATGCCCAGTACCACTGTGAGGGAGCAGATATGCCCAGTACCACAGTGAGGGAGCAGATATGCCCAGTACCACAGTGAGGGAGCAGGTATACCCAGTACCACAGTGAGGGAGCACGTATGCCCAGTACCACAGTGACAGAGCAGGAATGCCTAGTATCACAGTGAGGGAGCAGATATGCCCAGTACCACAGTGAGGGAGCAGGTATACCCAGTACCACAGTGAGGGAGCAGGTATACCCAGTACCACAGTGAGGGAGCAGGTATACCCAGTACCACAGTGACAGAGCAGGAATGCCCAGTATCACAGTGAGGGAGCAGATATGCCCAGTACCACAGTGAGGGAGCAGGTATACCCAGTACCACAGTGAGGGAGCAGGTATACCCAGTACCACAGTGACAGAGCAGGAATGCCCAGTATCACAGTGAGGGAGCAGATATGCCCAGTACCACAGTGAGGGAGCAGGTGTACCCAGTACTACAGTGAGGGAGCAGGTATACCCAGTACCACAGTGAGGGAGCAGATATGCCCAGTACCACAGTGAGGGAGCAGATATGACCAATACCACCGTGAGGGAGCAGAATGCCCAGAATCACAGTGAGGGAGCAGATATGCCCAGTACCACAGTGAGGGAGCAGGATACCCAGTACCACAGTGAGGGAGCAGAATGCCCAATACCACAATGAGAAACACACATAAAAGTTGCTGGAGAACACAGCAGGCCAGGCAACATCTCTGGGAAGAGGTACAGTCGACTTTTTGGGCCGAGACCCTTCTCAGGACAGGGTGCAGGTATGCCCAGTACCACAGTGAGGGAGCAGGTATGCCCAGTACCACAGTGAGGGAGCCGGTATGCCCAGTACCACAGTGAGGGAGCAGGATACCCAGTACCACAGTGAGGAAGCAGGTATACCCAGTACCACAGTGAGGGACAGGTATGCCCAGTACCACAGTGAGGGAGCAGGATGCCCAGTACCACAGTGAGGGAGCAGAATGCCCAGTACCACAGTGAGGGAGCAGGTATACCCAGTACCACAGTGAGGGAGCAAAATGCCCAGTACCACAGTGAGGGAGCAGATATGACCAATACCACAGTGAGGGACACACATAAAAGTTGCTGGTGAACGCAGCAGGCCAGGCAGCATCTCCAGGAAGAGGTACAGTCGACGTTTTGGGCCAAGACCCTTCTCAGGCAGGGTGCAGGTATGCCCAGTACCACCGTGAGGGACAGGTATGCCCAGTACCACAGTAAGGGAGCATGTATGGCCAGTACTACAGTGAGGTAGCAGGCATGCCCAGTACCACAGTGAGGGAGCTGGTAGGCCCAGTACCATAGTGAGATAGCAGGAATGCCCAATACCACCGTGAGGGAGCAGAATGCTCAGTACCACAGTGAGGGAGCAGATATGACCAATACCACCGTGAGGGAGCAGAATGCCCAGAATCACAGTGAGGGAGCAGATATGCCCAGTACCACAGTGAGGGAGCAGGATACCCAGTACCACAGTGAGGGAGCAGAATGCCCAATACCACTGTGAGGGAGCAGGATACTCAGTACCACAGTGAGGGAGCAGATATGCCCAGTACCACAGTGAGGGAGCAGAATGCCCAGTACCACAGTGAGGGACATGTATGCGCAATACCACTGTGAGGGAGAAGAGTTACCCAATACCACTGTGAGGGAGCAGATATGCCCAGTACCAGTGTGAGGGAGCAGATATGCCCAGTACCAGTGTGAGGGAGCAGATATGCCCAGTACCACTGTGAGGGAGCAGATATGCCCAGTACCACAGTGAGGGAGCAGATATGCCCAGTACCACAGTGAGGGAGCAGATATGCCCAGTACCACAGTGAGGGAGCACGTATGCCCAGTACCACAGTGACAGAGCAGGAATGCCTAGTATCACAGTGAGGGAGCAGATATGCCCAGTACCACAGTGAGGGAGCAGGTATACCCAGTACCACAGTGAGGGAGCAGGTATACCCAGTACCACAGTGAGGGAGCAGGTATACCCAGTACCACAGTGACAGAGCAGGAATGCCCAGTATCACAGTGAGGGAGCAGATATGCCCAGTACCACAGTGAGGGAGCAGGTATACCCAGTACCACAGTGAGGGAGCAGATATGCCCAGTACCACAGTGAGGGAGCAGGTGTACCCAGTACTACAGTGAGGGAGCAGGTATACCCAGTACCACAGTGAGGGAGCAGATATGCCCAGTACCACAGTGAGGGAGCAGATATGACCAATACCACCGTGAGGGAGCAGAATGCCCGGAATCACAGTGAGGGAGCAGATATGCCCAGTACCACAGTGAGGGAGCAGGATACCCAGTACCACAGTGAGGGAGCAGAATGCCCAATACCACAATGAGAAACACACATAAAAGTTGCTGGAGAACACAGCAGGCCAGGCAACATCTCTGGGAAGAGGTACAGTCGACTTTTTGGGCCGAGACCCTTCTCAGGACAGGGTGCAGGTATGCCCAGTACCACAGTGAGGGAGCAGGTATGCCCAGTACCACAGTGAGGGAGCCGGTATGCCCAGTACCACAGTGAGGGAGCAGGATACCCAGTACCACAGTGAGGAAGCAGGTATACCCAGTACCACAGTGAGGGACAGGTATGCCCAATACCACAGTGAGGGGACAGAATGCCCAGTACCACAGTGAGGGAGCAGGATGCCCAGTACCACTGTGAGGGAACAGGTATACCCAGTACCACAGTGAGGGAGCAAAATGCCCAGTACCACAGTGAGGGAGCAGATATGACCAATACCACAGTGAGGGACACACATAAAAGTTGCTGGTGAACGCAGCAGGCCAGGCAGCATCTCCAGGAAGAGGTACAGTCGACGTTTTGGGCCAAGACCCTTCTCAGGCAGGGTGCAGGTATGGCCAGTACTACAGTGAGGTAGCAGGCATGCCCAGTACCACAGTGAGGGAGCTGGTAGGCCCAGTACCACAGTGAGATAGCAGGAATGCCCAATACCACCGTGAGGGAGCAGAATGCTCAGTACCACAGTGAGGGAGCAGATATGACCAATACCACCGTGAGGGAGCAGAATGCCCAGAATCACAGTGAGGGAGCAGATATGCCCAGTACCACAGTGAGGGAGCAGGATACCCAGTACCACAGTGAGGGAGCAGAATGCCCAATACCACTGTGAGGGAGCAGGATACTCAGTACCACAGTGAGGGAGCAGATATGCCCAGTACCACAGTGAGGGAGCAGAATGCCCAGTACCACAGTGAGGGACATGTATGCGCAATACCACTGTGAGGGAGAAGAGTTACCCAATACCACTGTGAGGGAGCAGATATGCCCAGTACCACTGTGAGGGAGCAGATATGCCCAGTACCACAGTGAGGGAGCAGATATGCCCAGTACCACAGTGAGTGAGCAGATATGCCCAGTACCACAGTGAGGGAGCACGTATGCCCAGTACCACAGTGACAGAGCAGGAATGCCTAGTATCACAGTGAGGGAGCAGATATGCCCAGTACCACAGTGAGGGAGCAGGTATACCCAGTACCACAGTGAGGGAGCAGGTATACCCAGTACCACAGTGAGGGAGCAGGTATACCCAGTACCACAGTGACAGAGCAGGAATGCCCAGTATCACAGTGAGGGAGCAGATATGCCCAGTACCACAGTGAGGGAGCAGGTATACCCAGTACCACAGTGAGGGAGCAGGTATACCCAGTACCACAGTGACAGAGCAGGAATGCCCAGTATCACAGTGAGGGAGCAGATATGCCCAGTACCACAGTGAGGGAGCAGGTGTACCCAGTACTACAGTGAGGGAGCAGGTATACCCAGTACCACAGTGAGGGAGCAGATATGCCCAGTACCACAGTGAGGGACAAGTATGCCCAATACCACAGTGAGGGGACAGAATGCCCAGTACCACAGTGAGGGAGCAGGATGCCCAGTAACACAGTGAGGGAGCAGGTATGCCCAGTACCACAGAGAGAGAGCGAATGCCCAGTACCACTGTGAGGGAGCATGAATACCCAGTACCACAGTGAGGGAGCCAGTATGCCCAGTACCACAGTGAGGGAGCAGGATACCCAGTACCACAGTGAGGGAGCAGGTATACCCAGTACCACAGTGAGGGACAAGTATGCCCAATACGACAGTGAGGGGACAGAATGCCCAGTACCACATTGAGGGGACAGAATGCCTAGTACCACAGTGAGGGAGCAGGATGCCCAGTAACACAGTGAGAGAGCAGGTATGCCCAGTACCACAGTGAGTGACAGGTATGCCGAATACCACAGTGAGGGGACAGAATGCCCAATACCACTGTGAGGGAGAAGAGTTACCCAATACCACAGTGAGGGAGCAGGATACCCAATACCACAGTGAGGGAGCAGATATGCCCAGTACCACAGTGAGGGAGCAGAATGCCCAGTACCACAGTGAGGGAGCAGATATGCCCAGTACCACAGTGAGAGACCGCATAAAATTTGCTGGTGAACGCAGCAGGCCAGGCAACATTGGTACAGTCGACGTTTTGGGCCGAGACCCTTCTCAGGACAGGGTGCAGGTATGCACAGTACCACAGTGAGGGAGCAGGATGCCCAGTACCACAGTGAGAGAGCAGAATGCCCATTACCACTGTGAGGGAGCATGAATACCCAGTACCACAGTGAGGGAGCCAGTATGCCCAGTACCACAGTGAGGGAGCAGGATACCCAGTACCACAGTAAGGAAGCAGGTATACCCAGTACCACAGTGAGGGGACAGAATACCCAGTACCACAGTGAGGGACAAGTATGCCCAGTACCACAGTGAGGGACAAGTATGCCCAATACCACAGTGAGGGGACAGAATGCCCAGTACCACATTGAGGGGACAGAATGCCCAGTACCACAGTGAGGGAGCAGGATGCCCAGTAACACAGTGAGGGAGCAGGTATGCCCAGTACCACAGTGAGGGACAGGTATGCCCAATACCACAGTGAGGGAGCAGGATACCCAATACCACAGTGAGGGAGCAGGATGCCCAATACCACTGTGAGGGAGCAGGATGCCCAATACCACTGTGAGGGAGCAGGTATACCCAGTACCACAGTGAGGGGACAGAATACCCAGTACCACAGTGAGGGACAAGTATGCCCAGTACCACAGTGAGGGACAAGTATGCCCACTACCACAGTGAGGGGACAGAATGCCCAGTACCACATTGAGGGGACAGAATGCCCAGTACCACAGTGAGGGAGCAGGATGCCCAGTAACACAGTGAGGGAGCAGGTATGCCCAGTACCACAGTGAGGGACAGGTATGCCCAATACCACAGTGAGGGAGCAGGATACCCAATACCACAGTGAGGGAGCAGGATGCCCAATACCACTGTGAGGGAGCAGGATGCCCAATACCACTGTGAGGGAGCAGGATGCCCAATACCACAGTGAGGGAGCAGGTATACCCAGTACCACAGTGAGGGAGCAAAATGCCCAGTACCACAGTGGGGGAGCAGGACGCCCAGTACCACAGTGAGGGAGCAGATATGACCAATACCACAGTGAGGGACACACATAAAGTTGCTGGTGAACGCAGCATGCCAGGCAGCATCTCTAGGAAGAGGTACAGTCAACGTTTTGGGCCGAGACCCTTCTCAGGACAGGTTGCAGGTATGCCCAGTACCACAGTGAGGGAGCAGATATGCCCAATACCACCGTGAGGGAGCAGAATGCCCAGAATCACAGTGAGGGAGCAGATATGCCCAGTACCACAGTGAGGGAGCAGGATACCCAGTACCACAGTGACAGAGCAGGAATGCCCAGTATCACAGTGAGGGAGCAGATATGCCCAGTACCACAGTGAGGGAGCAGGTGTACCCAGTACTACAGTGAGGGAGCAGGTATACCCAGTACCACAGTGAGGGAGCAGATATGCCCAGTACCACAGTGAGGGACAAGTATGCCCAATACCACAGTGAGGGGACAGAATGCCCAGTACCACAGTGAGGGAGCAGGATGCCCAGTAACACAGTGAGGGAGCAGGTATGCCCAGTACCACAGAGAGAGAGCAGAATGCCCAGTACCACTGTGAGGGAGCATGAATACCCAGTACCACAGTGAGGGAGCCAGTATGCCCAGTACCACAGTGAGGGAGCAGGATACCCAGTACCACAGTGAGGGAGCAGGTATACCCAGTACCACAGTGAGGGACAAGTATGCCCAATACGACAGTGAGGGGACAGAATGCCCAGTACCACATTGAGGGGACAGAATGCCTAGTACCACAGTGAGGGAGCAGGATGCCCAGTAACACAGTGAGAGAGCAGGTATGCCCAGTACCACAGTGAGTGACAGGTATGCCGAATACCACAGTGAGGGGACAGAATGCCCAATACCACTGTGAGGGAGAAGAGTTACCCAATACCACAGTGAGGGAGCAGGATACCCAATACCACAGTGAGGGAGCAGATATGCCCAGTACCACAGTGAGGGAGCAGAATGCCCAGTACCACAGTGAGGGAGCAGATATGCCCAGTACCACAGTGAGAGACCGCATAAAATTTGCTGGTGAACGCAGCAGGCCAGGCAACATTGGTACAGTCGACGTTTTGGGCCGAGACCCTTCTCAGGACAGGGTGCAGGTATGCACAGTACCACAGTGAGGGAGCAGGATGCCCAGTACCACAGTGAGAGAGCAGAATGCCCATTACCACTGTGAGGGAGCATGAATACCCAGTACCACAGTGAGGGAGCCAGTATGCCCAGTACCACAGTGAGGGAGCAGGATACCCAGTACCACAGTAAGGAAGCAGGTATACCCAGTACCACAGTGAGGGGACAGAATACCCAGTACCACAGTGAGGGACAAGTATGCCCAGTACCACAGTGAGGGACAAGTATGCCCAATACCACAGTGAGGGGACAGAATGCCCAGTACCACATTGAGGGGACAGAATGCCCAGTACCACAGTGAGGGAGCAGGATGCCCAGTAACACAGTGAGGGAGCAGGTATGCCCAGTACCACAGTGAGGGACAGGTATGCCCAATACCACAGTGAGGGAGCAGGATACCCAATACCACAGTGAGGGAGCAGGATGCCCAATACCACTGTGAGGGAGCAGGATGCCCAATACCACTGTGAGGGAGCAGGTATACCCAGTACCACAGTGAGGGGACAGAATACCCAGTACCACAGTGAGGGACAAGTATGCCCAGTACCACAGTGAGGGACAAGTATGCCCACTACCACAGTGAGGGGACAGAATGCCCAGTACCACATTGAGGGGACAGAATGCCCAGTACCACAGTGAGGGAGCAGGATGCCCAGTAACACAGTGAGGGAGCAGGTATGCCCAGTACCACAGTGAGGGACAGGTATGCCCAATACCACAGTGAGGGAGCAGGATACCCAATACCACAGTGAGGGAGCAGGATGCCCAATACCACTGTGAGGGAGCAGGATGCCCAATACCACTGTGAGGGAGCAGGATGCCCAATACCACAGTGAGGGAGCAGGTATACCCAGTACCACAGTGAGGGAGCAAAATGCCCAGTACCACAGTGGGGGAGCAGGACGCCCAGTACCACAGTGAGGGAGCAGATATGACCAATACCACAGTGAGGGACACACATAAAGTTGCTGGTGAACGCAGCATGCCAGGCAGCATCTCTAGGAAGAGGTACAGTCAACGTTTTGGGCCGAGACCCTTCTCAGGACAGGTTGCAGGTATGCCCAGTACCACAGTGAGGGAGCAGATATGCCCAATACCACCGTGAGGGAGCAGAATGCCCAGAATCACAGTGAGGGAGCAGATATGCCCAGTACCACAGTGAGGGAGCAGGATACCCAGTACCACAGTGAGGGAGCAGAATGCCCAATACCACAGTGAGGGAGCAGGATACCCAGTACCACAGTGAGGGAGCAGAGTTACCCAATACCACAGTGAGGGAGCAGGATACCCAATACCACAGTGAGGGAGCAGGTATGCCCAGTACCACAGTGAGGGAGCAGGATGCCCAGTACCACAGTGAGGGAGCAGGTATGCCCAGTACCACAGCGAGGGAGCAGAATGCCCAGTACCACATTGAGGGAGCAGGATACCCAGTACCACAGTGAGGGAGCAGCAATGCCCAGTACCACAGTGAGGGAGCAGCAATGCCCAGTACCACAGTGAGGGAGCAGAATGCCCAGTACCACATTGAGGGAGCAGGATATCCAATACCACAGTGAGGGGGCAGGATGTCCAGTACCACAGTGAGGGGGCAGGTATACCCAGTACCACAGTGAGGGAGCAAAATGCCCAGTACCACAGTGAGGGAGCAGATATGACCAATACCACAGTGAGGGACACACATAAAAGTTGCTGGTGAACGCAGCAGGCCAGGCAGCATCTCTAGGAAGAGGTACAGTCAACGTTTTGGGCCGAGACCCTTCTCAGGACAGGTTGCAGGTATGCCCAGTACCACAGTGAGGGAGCAGATATGCCCAGTACCACAGTGAAGTAGCAGGTATGCCCAGAACCACAGTGAGGGAGCAGATATGCCCAATACCACCGTGAGGGAGCAGAATGCCCAGAATCACAGTGAGGGAGCAGTTATGCCCAGTACCACAGTGAGGGAGCAGGATACCCAGTACCACAGTGAGGGAGCAGAATGCCCAATACCACAGTGAGGGAGCAGGATACCCAGTACCACAGTGAGGGAGCAGAGTTACCCAATACCACAGTGAGGCAGCAGGATACCCAATACCACAGTGAGGGAGCAGGTATGCCCAGTACCACAGTGAGGGAGCAGGAGGCCCAGTACCACAGTGAGGGAGCAGGTATGCCCAGTACCACAGCGAGGGAGCAGGATACCCAATACCACAGCGAGCGAGCAGGTATACCTAGTACCACAGTGAGGGAGCAGAATGCCCAGTACCACAGTGAGGGAGCAGGATACCCAGTACCACAGTGAGGGAGCAGGATACCCAGTACCACAGTGAGGGAGCAGGTATGCCCAGTACCACAGTGAGGGAGCAGCAATGCCCAGTACCACAGTGAGGGGGCAGGATACCCAATACCACAGTGAGGGGGCAGGATGCCCAGTACCACAGTGAGGGGGCAGGATGCCCAGTACCACAGTGAGGGGGCAGGATGCCCAGTACCACAGTGAGGGAGCAGAATGCCCAGTACCACAGTGAGGGAGCAGGATGCCCAGTACCACAGTGAGGGAGCAGGATGCCCAGTACCACTGTGAGGGAGCAGAGTTACCCAATACCAGTCATGGAAACAACACTGTGCATGAAGCAAATATGAAAGCCCAAACTCCATCTTGTACCATTGCCTAGGAGCAAAATGGAGTTATATAGGTTACTGATTTTGTGGTGGGAAAATTATGTCCCTATTACCTAGATTTCTTATCCACCCGTCAATGTCAGAGGAATGGGCTATTACAGTGCCAATGACCTAGCTTCAGTTCCACCGCTGTCTGTAAGGAGCTTGTACATCCTTCCCATGACTGTGTGGATTTCCTCCCGGTCCTCTGGTTTCCTTCTACAATCTAAAAGACATACATTAATTGGTCACATGGGTGTAATGGGGTGGCATTGGCTCTTTGGGCTGGAAAGGCCCCACCTGCCCAACGAGGCAATTAGATAAATAATGTCAATACTATGAAAGGGGTTGAGCAAAGAGGAGGAGATGGCACCACTGCACATGTGGAAACTGGTGCTGTATTTTAAAATCAGGGCAAATAACCTCATTATAAAGTTTAAGTATCCAATTCACTTCATAGAGGATTGGCCAGAACCAGAAAATTTGTTTGGGGGGTGTTTGAGTCCTGTTCCAGATTTTATGCATTTTAATCTCTGACATGAGCCCAGCCCAGCTATTTTGATTCTACCTGGCACCCCCCATGCTGTGGACAGTATAGTTCAGCAGCCTTCCAAATGTCTTAGCTTTTACATCTGTTCTTATGATACCATGTTTTCTCCCAAACACTGAGTTCCTTTCCTGGAAGTTTAATTCTTTCAGCTGCTTTCATGGCAATTCACTGGCATTGCACATGTCAGTGCAAACTTTCAATGTCAGCTTTGATTCTTGTAAATGTCCTGGTTTATTGCCATTCTTGGAAGCTGAACCTTACAAGATAACATCATATATTCAAGTCATCAAGCTCCTTTCTCTGATTGTTTAATACATAGTTCCATTCCAGGAGCTTTAAAAAAACATTAAATTATCCGAGACTGTTAAATCTTTATTAATTATTTGTTGAAATATAAGTAAAGACTCAATTGATTGAAATACATCCAACATCCAGATCCACAGAATACTTCTGAATTTTTCTCAGTTATTGTTTGACTATTATGGTAGTTGGTGTAGCAGTTCTTGCATCTTGCATCTGCCAACCAGAATTGTTCTTTGAATTGTATTAGCATTTCACCTGCCTTATTTGGCCTTGCTGGGAATGGTATGTTCTGAATGACAGGTTTTCAGAACCAGACAGTGTCTCAATTCATGATGATTAACATTCGAACCATCTTCTGGGTTAACAGTCGCACAGAACAGGTTTAAGCTACTTTGAAGGGTCTTTGACTGATTAATGTGAAATAAGTTTAGAGTATATAACTGAAATGCAAGAAGAGTTATGTAACACTGGCTCCCCTTGCATCAAATGTTCTTACCATACTATTTACGTCCCTTGGAATATTCTATCATATTTACTTTCACCACCAAATTGATAGTATGAAGCATCTTATATTATGTTCATTTTTCTTGAAATACCAGAATTTATCTGCATTTATTGAAGGTTCAGTTTTCTAAATACATGCAAGCATCATATGCAACTCATCAAAGATACACTGGCACCATTTGATGATCAAAATTCACTCCTGGTTCCCTCAGTCAACAAAACCTAAAAATTAAATTACCAATCATTTCATTGTTGGAAGAGAATGGTGGGGTGTCTGTTGCATTTCAGACTTTAGAACTTTATATTCTTTGACAAAATCGGTTAACTTCCCCATTACATGTCTCAGATCCAAACTCCCATTAACTGCCGCAGCAGTGAACAGATGCATTAACTTTTGAGGCCCATATAAACAATTACCATGACCAGAGAGGGCATGGTGCTCTGTAGGTTATATCCTTTCAAGTAGCAGCGTCAGAGTGGTGGCAGAATTCTTGTTTCAATACAATTGTTTGTGGATTAAAACCTCACTTAAGGCCTTGGACTCACAACCAAGGCTAACACCTCAGTGAAACTACTAACTTGCCAAGGGGCTCATCTTTCACATGAGATTATAGAATTAAGACTCAATGCTCATGCCTGGCTATAAGATTACTATAATGTGGCATAGTCCAAAGGCATTCACCTACCCAATGTAACAAAAAAAACAGCAAAAATTGGCTCGCATATTTGTTAACACTCTAGGTTTTCCTGAAGAGAAGAACGATGTTAGCCACAGAGAAACACAACACATGAATAATCTCTTCAGCACACATTGACCATGAATCACCCACTTACAAAAATACTACATTCATCTCTCTTGTTTTTGTTCTCATCAACCATCCCCACCCACCCCAGATTTCACCACTAGGCAATTTATAGCTAATTTACACTGGGTAATCAATCTACAACCAACACACCTCTAGAATGTGGGGATGAAGATACAACACTGCAAGACACCAGCACTCCTTGCTGTGTCACTCAAGTTATATGCACACAATCTCTTTCATTCTCCATCAAGATTAGATCACATGCACACAATGAAAAGGAAGAGTTAGGTGAAGATACATAAAACCTTCAGTAGGAGAAGCTAATCAGCAATATTGAGTGATATTGATATTGTTAAAAAGATTCACCATTTAGGATATGTCCTGCAAGTCTCGAATCACCCAGGAAATGTTGTGCAATAATAGGCAGCAGTAAACACAACCGCATTACTTAATGGTCTCTTCACAATAACCAATAGAATAATGAATTACTTCACTAGCCAGAACCAAATACAGCATTACATTTTAAAACATTTGGTTCCAATGCATCAGACATCAGGACATTAGTATGTGGTCTCAAGGCCAATACATACAGATCATGAACTTTAGCCACAGGGATAGCACATCTTAAAAAGGAACATGCAAGCTAGTTCCATAGAATTACATATTAATCTTTTCAAGCTCAATTTTCAACTGGCAGAGAGAATCACAATTTTAGAAAACCCTCATTATGATATTCAACTTGCTTGTGTAAAGTGAAGACCATATCTTTAAATACAAAATGTACTTCTTATAAAACAGAAAGGCAAAAAAATAAAATCTCATTATATGTTTAGGTAATAAAACCAGCCATTTACTTTTCTGGCATAACAAATAATTCTTGCCAAAACACATTCGTCATTCATCCAAACCAATGTGAAAAAATGTCTTTTCCAAAAACAAGTTATACAACATTTGGCATGCTGGACTTTTCCTTCACAATACTTACCTGAAGTGGTCTTTTCGCTTATGGAACCAATTAAGGAATTTTAGAAGGGAAGCAAAAACATTCTCAAAGGAAGTTGAAAAAAACTGACACCAAAGATTGAGTTCCTGAGGTAGAGAAGGGTTTGCAGTAAAAAAAAATAAATCAATAAAGGTCTGAAATACTAAAAGCTGTAATTTTAATCAGCAGCCTGTTCGTGACCCCAGTTAACAGTTCACTACTTGTAGTAATTTGCTTTTTGGACTAACAAAGAGAATAATTTTACTTTAACTTGTTGAGTAGAAAGCCACAGAATTTTGTTCTGCACCACACTTAATGTTAGTCTCTACTAACTTCAATGGAAAGTGAAATTGGCAGATAATAAAACTAGTGTTGCATCCAATCTCATTAGTTTACTGAAGATCCATTATATTAAAACCGCCCATTATCTCAATAATTGCCTTTCACCTGAAAGGTTAAACTATGAAGGTCTTCTCTTGGATAAAATATGATAAGACCATAAGGTATAGCAGCAGAATTAGGTAATCTGGCCCATCGAGTCTGTTCCGCCATTTCCTCATGGCTGATCCATTTTCCCTCTCAACAGCAATCTCCTACCTTCTCACCATATCCCTTCATGCTCTGACTAATCAAGAATCTATCAACCTCTGCCTTAAACACACCCAATGACTTGGCCTCTAAAGCCACTTGTTGCAACGAATTCTACAGATTCACCACTCTCTGGGTAAAGAAATTCCATCTCATCTCTGTGTCTTCTGGTCTTAGACTACACCACCATTGGAAAGATCCTCTCCACGTCAACTCTATCAAGGCCTTTCAACATTCAATAAGTTTCAATAAGATCCCCCTCATTCTTCTTAATTCTATTGAGTACAGGCCCAGAGTCATCAAACACTCCTCATATGAGAAGCCTTTCAATCTCTGAATCATTTTTGTGAACCTTTGAACCCTCTCCAATGTCAGCACATCCTTTCTTAAATAACTGCCCACAATACTCCAAGTGAGGCCTCACAGGTGCCTTACAAAGCCTCAACGTTACATCCTTGCTTTTATATTCTCGTCCTCTCGAAATGAATGCTAACATTGCGTTTGCCTTCTTCACTACCAACTCACCCGTCCTGACGAAGGGTCTCGGCCTGAAACGTCCACTGCGCCTCTTCCTATAGATGCTGCTTGGCCTGCTGCGTTCACCAGCAACTTTGATGTATGTCACCCTTCAAATTAATCTTTAGGAATTTTGCATGTATTACCTCCCCCCACCCCCAACCAAGTCCCTTTGGACTTTAGGCACTAAGTCAAAGAGAAGGCTAGTTATCATCACAATTAAGGAAGTTAGATGACCCTTATATCAAGATCATTGAAAATACATTACCTGTTGTTTTTGCCATGCTAATTTAAGGAGTTTACTTAAGGAGCTGCACAAATTAGCAGCAGCAAATTTTTAAAAAATATTTTTCAAGTTAATGAATGGTGGTAAATGGGACTTCCTGATATAAATTCAGGTATAATAATGTCGTAAATCCTTCTTTCTTCCCATTGACTTTACACTGACCTGACAAGTCACCTTGCAGCTCCACAAAGCTTTGGTTGAACCACTGTTGGAAAACTGCATGCCGTGCTCACCACATTACAGGAAGGATGCAGAGGCTTTGGAGTGGGTGCAAAATAGGTTCACTGGGATTCTGCCTAGGTTAGAGAGCATTAGCAATAAGGTGAGGTTAGACAAAATGGGATTGTTTTCTCTGGAAGGTCAGAAGATAAAAGGTGACTGAAGAGGCATAGAGAAGGTAGTCAGGGTCTCTCTCCCAGTGTATAAATTCTAAAAGGCATACATTTAAAGTGAGAGAGGGAATATTTAAATAAGATTTGCAAAGTTATCTTAACCAGAGAGTATTAAGTACCTGGAACACAGTGTGAGAGTGGAAGAAGATACAACAGCAATGTTTAGACAGGAACATGAACATATGGGGTATGGAGGGAATACAGATCATATGCAGACATACAGAATTAGTTTGAACTGGCATCGTGGTCAGCAAAGGGCCTGTTCAAAACATACAAAATGCTGGAGGAACTCAGCAGGTCAGGCAGCATCTATGGACACGAATAAACAGTCGATGTTTTGGGCCAAGACCTTTCATCAAGACGGGAAAGTCACCTGAATAAAAAGGTGGGGGGAGGGGAAGGAGGCATATATAGAAGGTGACAGGTGAAACCAGCTGGGTGGGGAAGGTAAATGGCTAGAGAAAAAGGTATCTGATAGGAGAGGAGAGTGCACCATGGGAAAAAGGGAACAAGAGGGGGTACCAGCGGGAGGAGATAGGCAAGTGAGACAAAGAGGTGAGAGGCCAGTGTGGGGATTAGAAGAAGAGGGAAGGGAGAGGGAAAAAGAAAACAAAAGAAAACAAATTACAGGAAAGAGAAATCAATGTTCATGCCATCAGTTGGAGGCTACCCAAATGGAATATGAGGTGTTGCTCCTCCACCCCGAGGGTGGCTTCATTGTGGTAAACGAGGAGGCCGTAGACTGACATGTCGGAACAGGAATCAGGACAGGAATAAAAATGGTTGGCCAGCGGGAAATTCCGCATTTTTCAGATGGATCGGAGACGCTCGACAAAGCGGACCCTCAGTTTATGTCGGGTCTCTCCAATGTAGAGCTGGCTGCATCGGGAGCACAGGACACAATTAACAAATTCCCAGGTGAAGTGTTGCCTCACCTGGAAAGACAGTCTGAAGCCCTGAGTGGAGATGAGGTAGGAGGAGAATAGGCAGATGTAGCGTTTCTCTCACTTGCAGGGACATGCACTAGGAGGGAGAATAGCAGGGAGGATAAATGGACAAGGGAATCATGGAGGAACGATCCCTGCGGAAAGCAGAGAGTGGGGGGGGGTAAAGATGTGCTCGGTGGTAGAATTGCATTGAAAATGGTGGAAGTTGTGGAGAATGATGTGCTAGATGCAGAAGCTCATGGGGTGATAGGTGAGGAAAAGTGGAACTCTATCCCTGTTAAGGCGGAGGGAAGATGGGGTGAGCACGGATGACCAGGAAATGTAGAAGATGCAGGTTAGACCAGCATCAACGAAGGAGAAAGGGAAACCCCATTCTTTGAAGGAGGAGAACATCTCTGATGTCCTGGAAAGGAAAGCTTCATCCTGGGAACTGATGTGGCAGAGATGAAGAAACTGAGAAAAGGGAATAGCATTTTTACAGGAGACAGGGTGGGAAGAGTTACAGTCACGATAGCCGTGGGCATTGAAAGCTTTATAAAAGATGTCAGTAGACAGTTTGTATCCAGAGATGGAGACGGGGAGATTTAGAAAGGGGAGAGAGCTGTCAGAAATGGACCGTGAATTTAAGCCAGAGTGGAAGTTGGAGGCAGAGTTGCTGAAATTGACAAGGGCCTGTTCTATGTTCTATTACACTGGAATATTAGTAATAATTAAAAATTTAGATAAAATTGTAAGTAATAAAAATGACGAAGTCAGTAACTGAGAATCCTGCTTGTAAACAACATTGTCCAATGTCAGAGATAAGTACCTTACCAAGCGAACTCCTAGATTACAGCAGGTGAGATTGCTTTGTCAACCATGTTTCTTTAATTACTGTCCTTTTGTAGTGCCTTACCCTTGAGTGGAATCTAGGAGACTAATATGAGCTGCCACCTGAATTAAGACCTTAGATTAAAAATACAGATGCCTAAAACCCCTCTGTCCAATTGTTTAATTCACGGCCCTAAAAAACATTTTTGCACACGTTTGGCTAGGCTACTGATCGTTTCCAGATTGCTTAGAGATAATCAGGAAATTGGCCCAGGCACTTCCGGACATAACTCAAGGCTAAGGGGTGCCTGGCATCAGATCAATTGTGCAGTTAACAGCATCACAACAGAGCACACAAAATAGCCCTCTTCCAAACAGGTATAAGTTGTAGCTTGCAGGGAAAACCTATGACCTTCTTTATTAATTCATGATCTTATAGAAAATCACATCACAGTATTTAGAAGTGAGTTACACACAACCTGACGTATCAACGTTCGATTCATCGCACCTTCCCCTCCTCTGATCACAGATCATTGTTGTTCTTACAATCACGTGATTTACTTACAGTAATTACTGGCCTACTGATCGGCTGCAAAGGCTTGAGACGACTCACAGCTCAGGAGTCAAATGGAACAGAGAGTGAGCATATGCACACTGGAGAAGGTCCTAATTTCTCTCATTTTCCTCACCCTTATGGCAACCTTCCTCGCCACTAAGCTGTGATTCAATGGAGAATGCTCCATAAACTCTGCCTCACTTTCCAATGTGCAACATAGCAATGCTGCAGCAGCTCCAAGCTCTGTAGACTGGACCCAACAGGAGCCACTGAAATCCACTTCAGCACAGGCTAAACACCAGAATGCTATTTTAGCCAACTTCACAAACATTTTGGAATAGCAGAGTGATTATCAGTGCCACTCACAGTACAAGCTTAATGCACCAAAAGAGGATGAAATCGAATTTCTAGTCAATAATTCTCTTAAATTCAAACTTTCACACAAGTCATTTAAAGAGAGAACTGTTCCCTTTCCCAACCTCAAGATGACTCAATGCACATTACAGCCAATTAAATACTTTTGTGTTGTGGTTGTTATCAGAATAAAACAACACATAACGGCTAATATACACACAGCACGAAATTACAAAAAGCAGCAATGAAAAATAACCAAAAGGCATATAGATAGAGGCTCAATACTAAGTATTGGCTCAGGCATATGAGAACTTCCAACCCTTCTCAGAAATGATGTTGATGAATCAATATATCCTTAAAACAATGTCAGTGTTGTTACATTTTCTGACATAGGACTGGTTCAAATCCAGCTCATTTCTCCAACTTTGAACAATTCACGTTTTCTTACTGTCTGTATCAGAGCTTGCCATCATTTTGGGTCAGCTTTCTCCTCTGCAGACTCTCCTCAGTCCACCAATCATTTCAGAATCCTTTCTCACCACTCCCTTTCTTCTCTTCATAATGGCCATGTCATTTCTCTTCTCTCAGTCCAGATGCAGGGTTTTGGCCCGAAGCTTTGACTATTCTATAACTCTCATAGATCCTACTCAACCCATCGAGCTCCTCAACAGCAGTTCATTTGTTGCTCCAGATCCCTAAATCTGCAGTTTCCAAAGAAGGTTAACGTTCTTGTACAACACCACCCCCCATTACTCTATTAGGACTCACTATATGAAATATTCTCTTTGTTCTATTCATCCCTCCTACTGAAAACTAATCCTTCTCCGGATTCTGATGCAATCTGAACCAACACTTTGCCTCCACAGATGCTGCATGACCTGCTAAGTTCCTCCAGCTGTTGTTCTTTTGCTTCAGATTCCGGTTTCTCATGTCTCCTGAAGCACTAGCTCTTTCTCACTTTGAAAAGAGTGTTCCAGTGTTTTGTGTGCTTATTTCAGATTTGCAACATCTGGACTCCTTTTGTTTTTTTTTTATCAATCTGCATCAGAGCCAAGGGCCTTGTAGATCAAACATTGTGCTTCCACAATAGCTGACACATCACAAAACAGAACAATATCTGTGGTTTTCTTTGGTCATTCCTGCCTCGCTATACAATACTTGGTCCATTTATGCAGTCAATTCTTCTTTGAAATGGTTGAAAATGGTTAAAATCCTCAATGGGCATGTTAAAATTGTTAATCACTCATTCAATTAAGAGATCAGGATCATTGTAAACGTACAGTCCTTACTGTAAAGTGGTTGGATAAAGAGAAGATCGCAGTGATTCTGATACCATTAGCTTCATGAAAAGCTTATATTGATTTCCTGCTTTTTATTAATGCTGTTTTGTCACAATATACAATCTTGTCATTATGCATGACCTCAATTAGATCAATTACCTCAATGCGGGGCGGCACAGTAGCGTAGTGGGTAGCACAATGTTTTACAGTACAGGCGACCCAGGTTCAATTCCCGCTGCTGCTGGTATGGAGTTTGTACGCACGGGTTTCCTTCAGGCGCTCCAGTATCCTCCCACAGTCCAAAGACCTACTGGTTGGTAGCTTACGTGGTCATTGTAAATTGTCCTGTGATTAGGCTAGGATTAAATCAGGGGATTGCTAAGCAGCGTGGCTCAAAGGGCCGGACGAGCTCATTCTACACTGTATCTCAATAAATAAACAAATAAATAAGAAACTCCCAAATATAAAAAATAGCTCACATTTTAAACAAGGATGATGTGTTGAGCTGGAATGCAACAGCAAAGAAATTAAACATTTGCTCAAAGTCTACAAATGAAATTCTACACTTAGAGAGGATTAACACCTAAACAAAGTTCTCCAGATCTTAAATTAAATCAGACTTCCGTGGTATTTGACTAATCTTGAATTTATCATTTTCCCCTGAAATGTGTAGGTCATCCCATTGCTGAGTAGACACAAGCCCAACAGGAGTATAAGTGCTGCTCTCACAATTCAATGTTTTGAAGCTTTCTCACTGCTGACTGAAACAGTCCTGGCACTGTTCTGAATCACTTCCTCTCTTTCTATCAGACAGAACATCGGCTTGGCTTAGTATTATGTCCCAGTGGGAAAGCACTGCAGTTTAACTAAAGACTAGGTGCTTCTGAATCATTCGGCTTGAGTTGTGCAAACATTAATCAACATCTCAGCACAGCAATGTCCGCTTTCTTTTTCATACTACTTCCAAAGAACTGAAGAAAAAAAGAAATGCCATTTATGTTGTGGCTTTCATGACCTCAAATCATCCTAATGCATTTTACAGCCAATGAAGTACGTGAAATGTCGTCAATTCTTTACTGCAAAAATGAGATAATGTCTAGATAAGTGTTCTTTTGTGCTGTTGAGATAAATATTGACCTAGATACTGAGCAAAACCCTGCTCCTTCAAAAATACTGCCAGATATTTTTAAATTCACTTGAATTTCTATCTGAAAGAGATTCTTGGCAAGCATTCAACTCAACGTAAGGGCAGATTGGGCCATGTGCTCAATACTCCATTGGGACTTGAACCCACAACCTTGACTCAGGTGAGAGTCCCAATAAATCAACCTCTAATATCAATGAACTCTTTGCCTCCACAGATACTGCCTGACTCGTGCCACTCCACCAGCAGTTTGTTTTTTCTTGCTCTGTTGACAACTGCCCTGTTAATGAACCAGAAAGAGGTAAATGTGATGACAGAGTAGATACACAGAAAGAAGTTCATCAGACCACCAGGAATGGAAATTTCAGACAATTACCAGGCAGAGTAATGGAGTTGAGGGTTAGGAAACACTTGAGAATAATGAACGTACTTGTGCTTCTGCAGGCCATCTGAATCTTCTGTTGTTGTTCAGAAAAGAAAAAATTCAGTGCAGCAGAAGACGGATGTTTAATGCTCCGTGTGTTATTTGCTCACTTCTTGCTGTTTGTGCGAATTGTTCTTTTCAATGAGCGTGGGTGCCCGTTGGTCCTGTGTGGGGTTTTTCTTTACACAGGTTCTATGAAGTTTCTTTGTTTCATGGCTGTCTGTGGGAACCTTCAGGGTTGTATATTGTATACACACTTTGAAAATAAATATACTTTGAATCTTTCACAGTGAAACTAGCAGTTTCATGACTCATTAATTTGTGCAGCAGATTGTATTTCTTTTTCCCTTCATTTGCTTACAGAAACAGATAGTAGAAGATGAACAAACTTCGTGTCTGAAATCAGGGAAGCTTACTACTACTGATATGTGCTTTGCACTGACACAAATTAAATATCATTCACAAAGCTACAGGACACATTAATTTGAAATGATAAAAAGGACAAATATGAGCTATGACAGGATTTGGAGTCCCTCTCTTGACAAAAAAAGGCAAAGAAATAATGTGACAGCATTCTTGTGTAATGATTACATAATCTTTTTAATGCTATCATGAATTGCTTCAGATACAATCACTGTCAAAGCAATGCATTGTCCACCACATTTCTGAATCAATGGCTGTAAAAAAAATTGTCTCCATCCAGTTATGTGAGGACATTAGTTCCATCTGCTGTGATCAGTTCGATCCAGTCTATGAGACGTGTTTATGTTGCAGTCTGAAAACAGTCTTAAAAAACTAACACATCAGCATATCTAAGATATGGGCTGAATGTTTGTAATTATTTCTCGATCTAGGATGGGATTGTTTGTGAAAGTGCTCTACAAGACTCTGAAATTAGTTGAATAAAGACATTAATCTTACTTTCCAGTTTAACTAATTGCTGTTGTAACTGGATGGTCAAGAAACTAATCATTTTAGTCTGAAATAGATGTGGAAGCAGCAGCAAAGTGTCCCAATCTATACTTGCAAATGCCTCTAGCTACCAAAGAGAGTACACAAGTGGAACCACAACAAGCCATGTGAGTACATTTTGTCCAGATGAAATCCATGACTGGTAACCTTGGACTAGTTTAAGTATTTTAGAATGCAGTGGAGAATTCTACCACAGTTTAATTTCTGTTTGTGAGGTAAAAGTTACTCACTGACGATTTGTTTTAGGAAAAACAGTCAATTCCTGTTCTGCAGCCAGGAAGTAGAAGAGTTGAAATTTGAGGTGATTCTGTTTCTCAGGAATTTCAGTAGAGGACAGTAATCAGCTTGCAGTCAGGCACATAGTTCTGAGACCTGCTGTGAGATTTAAACGCAGGGTGGCCCAATAGCCGTGGACACACTCTTTGGGATTTGAAGGGTTGCCCAAGGCATAACTCACAGGACCTCTGTTTGGAGCAATTTGCCATATTATTTTCCTTGTTTACATTACTTTCCTGGCAAAAGTTAAAACTAAACTGTCTTGCAAAATTCTTGTGGGAATAAGAAAAAAACTGCAAGTGCTGGAAATCTAAAATAAACACCACAAAAAAACGGAATCACACTGCCAGTCCATCAACATCTGAAGAAGAAAGAGATTAATATTTCAAAATGTCAAATGTAACTAACCCACTGCTTCAGATGCTTAAAGATGAATTCCCTCTTGAAGAAGATAATTTTTAGTGGAGGTAAGGCATCTGTTGATGAAGGCTTGCTAGTGCAGTGGCTGGTCCTCACAGCCTCAGGGACCCTTTCTCAATCCTGAACTCCAGTGCCACATTCTCTTCTGTGCAACCTTGTGAATCTCCGTCCACGATGCAAAATCTTGCTGATAGATCACCCTTTTAGTGTAGGTTGATGGTGGGAAAATAGAAGTGAAGTTAAGGGCATATGTCAGAGAGAATAAGTTGCAGAGAAAAAAGGAAAAGAGGAAGTGGAATTTATGGGATTGTTCTCCTGAGAAGTGACGAGGATATGATAGACTGAATGGCCTCCACCTGCACTGTTTTATTATATTTAATTAACTAGTGTAATCAGTTTCTATAACTGGGAACCAACATGCATCACCATTTCTTCTGAATGTACGTTAAACATTAGCTATTATATTTTCTGTCACCTGACAGTTTTATTGGTTCACAACTAAGTAGAAAACTATAAGTCCTAGCTGAAGAATAACTTTTTCTGCTGGTTAACAATGTCATAACCACCTCCCTTAGAGACATTTTGGGAGGAGTAATGAAGAGGGAGGCTAATGACCTGTGTGCATGTGTGTGCGTGTGCACGTGAGTGTGCAGTTCATGCAGCAGAGCCTGAATCTTCCTGCCATGGGTCCAAAACCGCACACTGTAAAGACCGGGTGGCATTCTGAGTGCAAGCTGCAACCCACAGGAGAGGAATTCAAGTGCTGGCATTTTCCACACTGTGGAAGCTAGTCATCTCCAAACAGAGGGACTCCCCAAGAAGAAGACAATGAAACTGGCATAGCACCATTGTTCTAAAATAGGCCAAAGTGCAAGAAAATATTGAGGAATGTCAGGCACAAATCAAGTTTCATAAGTCTTCTGTGCTGTTTGGAAAGATACTAGGTAAGCAATATCTTTCTCAGAAGACACCATGAAATCTAAATAACTGCCAACTCGATTCTCTGGATCTTCAAGGTGATTAATCACATTGATGTAATTAGTAAATTACTCTGTAACAAAGTCATTTTCAACTATGTAAAATGGAATTGTTCACAGCTGATAGACCAGATATTGGTTGTAAACTAGCTTTATTAGCACAAGTGTACTAGGTTACTGTATATTAAGGAATAGTTTTAACGTAAAATTTAATTGTTTTACATATTAAATTCAAAGCACTATCCAAAAAAGCTGGTTCATAGCATATTTTATGTTTGGTCACATCCAAATGCATTTGAAACTTGAGAAACTTTCTTCATCCAGATTGCTGATTGAGCCCAAATGCAAGCTGTTGGCTTGATCATTTAACCGACCGTAAATTTGATCATAAAAAAACAAACTGATCATTGTAGGTCAACACGACTGTGACTAACATCCAATATATCTTTTATTTTAGAGATTTATGACTCAAAGAGCAATGGCAGCATGGGCCAGTAATAATATGCTGTCCCATGGGTCATGTCTATCACTTTTCCCACTCTGTAGTGGCTGGTCTCAAGTAGGGACATTGCAGAATGGTGCTCAGCAGGGGCCAAATCCTCACCCACAGGAAGCAGAGGGTAGAAATCAAAGGCAACTCTACAAAGTTCTTTTGTATCCTCCCAGCAGCTGATTTTAAAGTACTCCTGGAATACATCCGGGAATAGATCACCTACTCACAATCCCAACAACAAACATGTGTTACACAAGGTAAGAGGAACCTGGTCAAGCCATAGAAATGTATCAGGAAGACATCTCTCAGCCAAACCAACGACTGAAGAGGACTTTATATCTCAAGATTTAAAAGATACTATAGACAATAACTGAAATGTAAATAACTGCAGTAACCAGTTCAGCAATTATTGACACAGGAGCTCCAACCAGTAGAGAATCATCAGATGGGACCTTAAATTGTAAACACACCCACCTGTTCAGGTGAGTGGAAGATAACCTATGATTTGAAGATCTCCAGCCAAAAGTTATCCCTTAAACACCACTAATACAGATAATCATTTATCATTGCTGTTTGTTCAACAGTGCAGAGTGTAAATTAGCTGGTGCATTTCTTAGACAGAAAACTCCACTTACAAATGTGCTTTGGGACACCGCGCAGATATTAATAATAAGTTTATACGTACAATTTTTTCTTTACTCTTTTGGCTTGAACACCAATGCCCTTGAATAGCAAAATTCTACAAAAAAAATGGATATAGCCCAGTTGATCATGGGTAAACCCTCCCAACCATTGAGCACATCTACACGAAACACTGTCACAGAAAAGCAGCATCCATCATCAGGGACTCCCACTACCCAAGACATGCTCTCTCCTCGCTGCTGCCATCAGGAAAAATGTACAAGAGCCTTAGGACTTGCACCACCAAGTTTAGGAACAGTTATTACCCCTCAACCATCGGGCTCTTGAACATAAGGGATAACTTCACTTGCCCCAACATTGAAATGTTACCATAACCATGGGCTCACTTTCAGGAACTGTTCATCTCATGTTCTCGAGATTTATTGCTTATTTACTTATATTATTGTTTCTTCTTCTTGCAGTTGCACAGTTTGTTGTCTTCTGCACTCTAGCTGAATGCCCTAGTTAGCGGCCGTCCATTGATCCTGTTATAGTTACTATTCTATAGATTTGTTGAATATGCCCACAAGAAAATAAATTTCAGGGTTATATATGGTAACATATATGTACACCGATAATAAAAGTTACTTTGAACTTACAACTGCATATTAACTCTAAGGTAGAACATTTTTACCTAAATATGGTCCCTTCATTTTACTTGCGGTACAACTGTGTGAATGGCATTAAAGAACACTGAAAAATAAGCTCCCAAAAACAAGAGGTCACCCGGATTTTTCTGCTGCCAGTCCTGCATAGAAGCCTCTCAATTCCTTATGTGTGTAGTGATCCAAAATTGACATGAGAAAAACATTTTAAGAAATGAAAGTGATAAAAATCTGGAATGTACTGCCATAATTGGTATTCAAGGTAGTTTCAGGTATGCAGTTCAAAAAGGAGCAGGATAAGTGCCTGAAAGCTGGAATTGCAGGGCCAAGGAGAGTACTCTGCGGTATGGAGCAACTGGATTGCTCCTTCATAGAGATGCCATAGACATAATAAGCCCAATGGCTGTTTTCTGTACAGTACCCTTGCTGGTTTGGGTTTAGCCCACCACTGAAATCACATGTGCATTGTAGAATCTGCCTGTTAAACCTTGTGCTTGAACAGTAACTCCATTCATTGCAATAGAAAGGAACAGCTATAAAGGTGAATTGCACTTGTTTAATTGAACTTAAGTGTTGTTAATTGCAATAATAATTAATTTTAATTAATAGCTTTTAATTCCTTTTCTCTCACAGAAGCGGCTCATCTCACCGAGTTCCCCCAGCAGATTGTTTGTTGCCACTATCCAGCTGAGATTTTCTTTGGAGGCACAAAAGACTGCAAATGTGGGAATCTGGAACAATAAATAAAAACAAACTTCTGGAGCAATTTTGAATTTTGATGCAGGGCCCCGGCCCACAGCATCCACCATTTCTTCTGGGGGAATTTTGAATCTTCATGCAGGGTCCTGGCCAAAACATCCAGTATTTCTTCTGGAGGGATTTTGAGTCTTCATGCCAAGCCCCGGTCCAGAGCATTCATCATTTCTTCTGAAGGAATTTTTTTGAGCCTTGATACAGGGTCCTGGCCCAAAACATCCATTTGCTTCTACAGATGCTGCTTAACCTGCTGAGCTCGTCCAGCAGTTTATTTTTTGCTTTTTTTTCATCATTTATTTATTTTTATTTATTGAGATATAGCGCGGAATAGGCCTTTCCAGCCCTTCGAGTTGTGCCACCAGCAACCCCCAGTTTAACCCTAGCCAAATCACGTGACAATTTACAATGACCAAGTAATCTACTATCAGGAACGCCTTTGGACTGTGGGAGGAAACCAGAGCAACCGGACGAAACTCAAGCAGTCACAGGGAGAACGTACAAACTCCTTACGGGCAGCAAAAGGCATTGAACCCAAGTCACCTGTCCTGTAAAGCATTGTGCTACCACTACCCTACGATTCTCTGAGTGTGGGCTGTTCTGCTCTTTCCCATGACGGGATGTACAGTTAAAAAGGCTTTGTGTCTTATGAGGCTGCACTACTGAGAAGCTGCACTCTGCAATGAATTTCTCCACTAATCGGAACCCATTCAAGAAAAGCCTGTGCCAATAGACATAAGTGGCAAACATATGCAGCTTACTAATGGAAGACATTCTGGACTTCTCTACTTTATTTTCCAATTCTGATAAAGGGTCTTCAGCAGATTCTCTCTTCACAACCACAGATTAACCTATTGTGTTTTCAGCATCTTTCACATTTTCAACTGTCTGTCTATCTAGGTACCATATCCGATGCAGACATTGGTGACCATGGTTTTCCATTTAGACCTATCCCTCGTTCTTTGGATGACTTCCATTTCCTTGATGTGTAGCCACCTGGCTAGGCTTTTGATGTACATAAGCCGAGGTCTTCCTCTAGGTTTGCTCCCCTCAATCTTTCCAGAGAGTATGAGTTTTTCTAGTTCATCTTTCCGCATGATGTTTCCTAGGAATCCGAGTTGTCTTTCTCTTATTGTTGGTATGAGTGATCTACCTGCTTAGGTTCTTCTGATAACTTCTTCATTTGATGTGTGTGTGATCCATGATATTTTTAACATTCTCCTGTAGAACCATAATTCAGCTGCTTCTAGTCTCTTTTCCATTGCTGGGGAAATGGTCCAGCATTCACTTCCATAAGTCAGGATAGCATGGTCATCTCCAGAAAGACAAACATCCCATAATGTGTGATCAAGATTGGAAATACAAACATCAAACAAGTCAACAAATTCAGATATCTTGGCAGCCTAATAACAAGTGATGGCAGGTGCAACACAGATATCAAATACAGAATAGCAATGGCGAAAGAAGCTTTCCAAAAAATGAAGACCATATTAAAGATAGAAAGATGAGCATGTACACTAAAAACTGAATACTGCGGTGCTACATTTATTCTATACTGAAATTTTCAACAGATCTTGAATTTCATACTTTATGTTTCATTGTTTTCAATACGTAGATTGTATCAGGTTATCTCTAGAAACTACCCAACAAATTACTAACCACAATGATATGAACATAATGTAAATAGATATAAATATGTGCTTGTCAAACTATCTGTGCAACATCTATAACTGATGAGCTACATTTTCTTCAAGTTAAACATCAGAAAAGTTGATAGTTTTGCCTTCAGTTTGTCCTCCCTGTGAAGCAGGCTGCTCACATTTGAATCAAACAGAATTTTCGACCATATTTCTTTTCATCACAACAGCAGCCCACGTTCACCTCCAGCATTCCTCATTCTGTTCCTGACATAGCCCACCTGCCATTGTAAACGTAAAACATATGGGTTTCGTTCCTTCAGACTGAACTATTTCAATGCACTGTTAATCAGACCTTCAGCTTCTTCCATCCAGAGCACTTTCAGCAAAGACTCTAATACCCAGAGGTCGAACACACACCAATTCCTGTTCAGTTATCAAACCTGCCATCAGCTCTTCAAATTCTAAATTCACATCACTTTTAAATCCCTCTGTTGCCTTTTTCTGGTACAGCACCCTGCTCTGCAATCTGCCAACAACTCTGCATTGCTCCAACTCTGCTGGCATGCATACCTCCACATGACTGGCAGGTGTATCTATAGTCGTCAAGAAGTAAAATTCTGGAATTCCCAACCCTAGCCTCTTCACCCCTCTTTGCTGCATTAAGATATTTTTTAAAATTCCACTCTAACATTCCTCCAATGTGTCTCACTCAGTCTGTGGCTCTCAAATATCTCAGCACACCTTCATATACTAGTTGCCACTTAAATGCAGGCTGTCATTGTTGGTGCTTAGATATATTGCTTTAATGCCAATCTCTCTACCTCTGACGTAAACAAGGAAAATAAATCACTGGCTTAGACATGATTGCCAAGAAGTCTGAAGCAGCACACAGCAGGTGAACTTGACTAGCTGCTGAACCGCACAGCTCAGTTAGGAACACACACAAAAAAAAAATCAAAGAATGCACTGTCTGGAAGATACATATGTTTAACAAATCCTGCGGCATACAGTTTATAGTGCATGGAGTTGCTGTGTGGTTCTTTTCATGTGCTGCTCTACTCTTTGGGGCCTCAGAGGCGTCTGGACCTGTTTTAGTTGGTTACAAAATGTTCTGGTAATTAAAAATAGTCCTATGAGAATGGTGTCACATTGCTTCAATGCCTGCTAACACAATACAGTTTTTCCCTCTTGACTGTAAAGCACCTCCTTATTTTATAGCACAAATCTAAAAAAGTAATTTTTTCATTAAAATAGTTCAGTGTTTAAAAAAACACAAATAATGTTGATAAAACAATCAATCTGTTCTTTTTAGATTCTTCTTTTTGAATCTGTATGCACTGCACATGAAAAGAACTTATTAACTTAATACTCCAAAAGAATATTGCTGCCCCAAAACTATTTACAAAGCCAAATATCTTACTTGCAAGCACTTTATGCCACATGCTAGCAATGCTATCACAATTGAAGTTTCCTGTATATGTTGATATTTTTTTTTAAAATACCAAAATCTGTCTTTTGGCTTTCATTTTGAATTCTCTTGAACTGCTTTTTCTGTCCTTTTGCATTTACACTTTGGGTGAACTTCTTTGCTTTCTTTGTCAAACTTTCTAGAGCATAGTTGGATAAATAACCACACAATACAGAAACAGCATAGAACCTGCTTTTATCCTAATTCTGATCCAAAGATGGTCCCCAAATTCCTTTGCAGACTTTGGCTGTTAACACGACTTGTCTAACAAATTCACAATCAGGGCCAGAAGCAGATCGGATTCAACTTTCCAATCTGTCTACACCCGATGCACAAAGCAATTCAGGCCACAAATTATACATTGTCTTCCAGCACCACATAAGACAGGTGGGAGAAAGAACAGCAAGTCTGAATAATGTGGAGAACCTCTCAATGGGGGGGACATCTTTGGCAGAACACATTTTTGGCCATTCTGCCAAAAGAGCTTGCTTTTCTGAGAGCACCTGCAGATTTTCACCTCAAATGCCCCTTCCACACAATTAAGGCTTCTCATAAAATGATGTAGTGTTGCTTCTAAACATGTCCTTAACTAACACGATTACAGAGAAGTGACAGCAGGAGAGGAACAGTCAGTATTGAAGGGGGATGCAGTCTAATCCAACATCTCCTCCTCCTCATAAAATAACCTAGCAGTCCACATGCTGGCACAGAGGAAACATGCGCATAGAACTGTTACAGCACAGGAGGGAACTGAGTCTACCCCTGCTCTCTCCCTCTTTCAAGCCACATACTCACTCTCTCTGCATACTTATGCTATTTTCCTCAAATATCTATCCAACTTCTTTCAAAAGTCCTGATTGACTCTGTTTTTAGTATCCTCAGAGCATGACAGATCATCATTCTCTGCAGGAATTTCACAGATTCCACTGTTCTGCATTCCTGAATTTGTTGGTCTACATTTTAAACGTACATCCCTGGTCCCTGCACCATTCCCAAATGGGGACATTTCCCTCCCTTTACCTTTTCTATACACATTGTGAAAATATTAAAAATCCTCTTAAAATTCTTGATTACAAAGGGAGTAATCCAAACTTCTACTAGAAATGCCTCAATCAGGAACACATTCTAGTGCAACCTTCAGCTCCTTCCTAAAGTTCTGGCACCAGAACCAGAGGCAATAAATCAGTTTTGGTCCAATTAGCATCTTGCATTTATGACTGTCATAAAATAGTCATATCCTCAAATGACACGAACACAGAAGAACAGTAACAAAAGGCAGTCATTCTGTCCCACAGCACATTCAGCCAATCAACCTGATATAGATAAAAGCTTGTGCAGATGCTGAAATCTGAAATGGAAAATAACACTCAGCAGGTCAAGCAGCATCTGTGGAAACAAAAGGTTTAAGTCAACATTTTGGGTGAAGACCTTACATCAGGACTGAGAGAGCAGAGGAAAGGAGGGAGGGGGTGAGCATGAGAAGAATAGAGGCTGATAGGTGGAACCAGGTAGGACGGGAAAGATGGAACCAGGTGAGGGAGGTGGGGGTGGAAGAGGTGAACAAAAGAAGAAGAAAATGAGGTGGACAGTCAGCCTGTGTGGGAGGAGCGTACTGGGGATGTGGTTTACCTGAAATTGGAATATCCAATGTTCATACCATCGGGTCGTCAGCTACCAAAGCAGAGTAAGATTTTGTTCTCCCTATCTGTACTTGACCTCTCTGTAGCAAGGAAGTAGACCAAGGACAAATTGACATGGATTGCAACCAATAGTTCAAGTTGGGTTTCACCAGTGCAGAGGAGACCACACTGCCAGCATCAAATGCAGCAGACTAGATAAGGAGAGGTGCCGGTGAACCTCAGCCTCACCTGGAAGGATTCCTGGATGGAGATGAGGGAGCAAGTGAAGTGAAGGTACATCTCCTACAGATGCAGGGAATGGGGTGGGCAGGGTAGGGAGGGATGAGCAGACAAGGGAGTAACAAAGAAACATGAGAAACTGTTTCAGAGTTTTGTTTACAACGACTACGTAAAATAAAACTTAATTGAATCAGCTCACCATATCTTTCATAGTAGATGTAAAACAACACCCACTTCCTCCAACTATCAAAATGATTTTCTCACTATGCTTCATTCAAGTTTAAACACATACAAGCATTTTCTTGCTTTTAAATGAGTTCTTCAGTGCCACCTGTCACAGACCTACTCAAACTGTCCTGTTGCCAAATGGCTCCCCCTGCTGATAAAAGCTATCTTCTTTTTCATTCCCACCCTACCCCAACTAAAACATCTTTCCCATTTCTTATTCTTGGCTGTGATTTTTTTTTTCTTCTTTCAGCATAGAAAAGTTCTGAAGATCTTCACCTCCTTAAAATGGTTCCATGACAGAAAATGCATAATGCTAGTTGGAAGCTACGCAAGTGGCTTTTCACTGGATGAGGTTCAGACTTAATAATACCACAGGACTCTGGTTGCTATTTGTTTTGTGTGTTTTGATAGAGACAGCCAAATATTATAAGTATTGTACTCCATCTTTCAAATAAGTGTACTTTTAATTGCAGCAATGTCACATTTATGAACTATCTATAAAAATGAGGTATAAAAGCTGCCATCCTCTTCACTGCTCCAACAGCTCCAGTCTGTACCACAGCTTAATAATGTGTTCCCGCCAGAGCCTCAACTTGTCACACATTGACACACAATCTCCTTTCAGCAACAAGCATAATCTTTAAGATCTCAACATTAACTGCAGTTCAGTGATTAACAATCCATTCAGTCCCTGCCCCACACCCAACACCCAGTTCCATTGGAGCAGCAGTTCATATAAACAGCAGGGCAGACATTCTAATTCACGGAGGCCACCATGATCACCCCAAACACGACCTGCCGAAAAAAATATATTTTCTATCCACAGCAAGTGAACATTCTTGGAGGACAAACAAGTACCCTGCAATCAACCCAACAACAGGGCTTCATTAGGCCATGGGCAATTAAAAAAAGCAAGGAATATGAATACCTGCTTCCTATATCTTGGCTTAACTGCAAGAATGAACATCCTGTTCAAACAATGGACCATAATATTCTGTCCCAAATAAAAGCTTCTGGGTGACACTTTGGAATTACATTTGTTTTCTGTCAAGGAGCTGGACTGGTTAGAGGGTAAAAATTCAAAACAGTGATGATAGTTGCTGCTTCTAACGTCATAAATCCATTTGTTTCTATTTTATCTGTTTTGTTACTATTCCACATTGATTAAAAAAAGTTCAAATCTAAGGAATACTCGTCCTCTTTGCTCTGCTTTACCAACTCCATGACTATTTTCCAAATTCCATAACATTCACAGATTCTTTCTATTTAAAATGCAGGTCACCATCCCCTTTCTATCCAACTCCTTCAAATTTTCCAATGCAACTCATCTGCAAAATCCCATCCCAAATTTTACCAAGATTCATTTTGTTTTATCAAACATCAAATCTTACTGTAATATTTACTATTTCAGGATGTTCCAAGAATGTGCTGTCAAAGCACATGAACCACACATTATGTTCAAGAACTTAACATTTTCATTTCAAATTTATCAAATCACTGGAAGACCTTTCACCTAAAAACTACTTAATGTCCTCCATTTACCTTCCGTTTCCTTTATCATTTAGCATGGGCCTTAAAATAGGCAAAAGAGTCAACGAGTGAACATGCAAAACCAATGCCACTCCTTCAAGATTAGCAACATTTTGATATTTTGCCTCTGAATAATTGATCAGAAATCCCAGAAAACTAACAAAGTCCTTCCTGATAAGTGCACAGTAATACAGTGCTCTCATGAATTCTGTATTGTCCAGCATATCATTAATATAAAACAGAGTATGCAAACACATATTTAAGTAGAATGACAGCACAGGCTTAAGAGTGCTATAGTAAAGACATTTTGGGGGTAATTTAGATAGAGCAGAAATGACAATTTTGTAATCAGTAGTAAAATGCTTTAAACAAATAACCAAAACTTGGTGAACAGAAATGCGTTCAAACAATGATTTTCTTATTTTAAATGGAAGGAAACTAAGACAGAAATGTGTTCCAAATATTCCACAATATAGTTATCAAATTGGCTTCAAGTGCTTTGGATTAGGACTTACATCACAGGTACATCATCCAAAGTCACCCTCAAGTCCTGGTGGCTGCCTAGATTATATGTAGATGCCTGAACCATTCATCTGTTTTCTGTCAGGTTTGTTGTGTTCTGAAGAGCTACACACACAATAAGTACTTCAGTAGGAAATAGCCCAGCTGATCTTTCACCTTGAGAGAAAAGTTTTGCAGTCAACTTCAATGTTCCCTCTAAACTGCATGAGTGTGCAGCCGCGCAATAACCGAAATGCTCCTATGCACATAACCTTTGTTGCCGCACAGCTGGAATTTTCTTTAATATAATGTGCTACGCAGTTTTCAGGCCATGTAAAAATTTCCTGCTCAGAGCAATGGTTCGTCCATGCAGCTGTAAAAAAAAACAATTGGAGGGAACGTTGGTAAACTTCCCAGCAAACTACTTGACAAACTGGTACTGACCGAATTTCTTCTATATAAATGTTTTCCTGATGTCAAGTTTCTCTTTGTTAATTATTACTTTGACTTCACTAGCCAATCAAAGCCAGTCAGCACTCATTTAATTTTCTAATGACACCATTTATAGATTATTAGTCAATCTGCTGTTCACTGAGATCATAGGCACATGCCAGGCCCTGAGATCATAAATTGTAAAGTCAAGCTGTTCTCAAAGCTTGAGGGGTTATCAACTGAGACTGTCTGATGTTAGACTGAATGTCAAAATCTCCACAACACTCAGCCCTATAACATAATCCATATGGTCAACTTTGGTAGCTGCTGTGGTGGTCGGAACATAGAGAACTGATAAGAGGGAATCCTTTGTAATGAGAGAAGACGGTCACCATGATCTATTATAGTGCATGTTTGTGTATCTCCATGGCAACTCACCACATTAATCACTTCACAATTACTCACTGGCCTTTCATTCCTAATTAAGGGTGTTTGGGAATTCTACCAGTTGTGGATGATGAAGCCAGCAAACATGTCAACCATGTAAAAAATCTTTCAGAATATCTGATAAGCCATTGCAAGACTGCATGAATCATTAAAGGTATTACAGTAACCATATTCAAACTAAAACTTAACCATTTCAAAAATAATAATTGAAGATACTGGCTCTCAATGTTCCTGCTTAATTGTGTGTATGTTATAGGTCTAGTTCTTTATATTTATATAATGTATTTCAATACACAGTTGAATACAGCACTATAAACTAATCATTACTCTCAAATCTCGTGATTCAGTTTTGAGTAAATCTACATTCAATATTTAAGTACGCATTATATTCCACTGACTGAAGGTCTATCCAATTTAAAAGTGTTTTTTTTTGAAAAGGTCATTTGACGACAAGTATTTCTGCCGCATCAAAGCAAGATAAGCAGTATAATCCCTAAAGCCCATTTCAAGAGAGTCTGGACAAACTGCTAAGAAAATAATTGCAAAATTATATTTTAAACTGCTGAACTACCTTAAAGTCTACTGATAGGAAAAAGCCATCCATCTATCGCAGGCTCACAGCAGTGATCAAAACCCCATGTAAGAGTGAAGGCAAGAAAATTCCATCTTTCTAGAGCCTATCATGGTATCAGAATTGCCCAAAGCACTGTACAGCTCATAAGGTAATTCTAAAGGATTGCCACTGTGTATTGTACAGAACAGGAGGTAAGTGACACACACACCGTGATGAGATAATGACAAGATAATCATTTTACATTTGATGATTCAGGCATACTGGCCAAAATATTGGGGAACCCCCCCCCCCCCCCACAACTCAACAGTTCTCCTTCAGAATAATGCTGCGGGTACTTTGACACCTATCTGATAGGGTAGATGGGGTCATGGGTTCAGGGTTTCAGTTGAAAAAATAACATATTTGATAGTGCCAGATTCTAATGCTCGAAAGTGTTAGCTGAATAAAGCAACCATCAATTTAAACAGATTATACAGTCCATTTACACAGTGTTAAAATTATTATTCAGGCATCAAGGCTCCCCTATTCTTCTGATTGAGATAAACTTATATCTATTCTAGAAAGGTGGTGATGAAAGTTCAAAGTAAATTTATTATCGAAGTATGAATACTGTATGTTACCATACACTACTTTGAGATTCATTTTCATGCAGGCATTTACAGGAAATTTATAATCAATATAATTTATAAAAAGCTACACATAAACAAAGACTGACAAACAACCTATGTACAAAAGACATACTGTACTGTGCAAATAAAAAATACTGAGAACATGAGTTGTACAGAAACCTTGAATATGAGTCTGTACGTCATAGAATCAGTTCAGAGTAGTGGTGATTGAAGTTATCCATGCCAGTTCAGGAGTCTAATGAACTCCTCAACTTGGTTGGGTGGGACCTAAGGGTTCTGCACCTTCTTTCCAATAGTCACCAACAACAAGCCTAATAGGATGTCAACAGCATGATTACCAGATCATGTCACAGGCTGGATATTCTGTTTCACCTCAAAGCATTTTTTTACCACTTTATCTGTCAGTCTTTGCATGTTTGTGTATATTTTTATATATATTCTATTGCTTTTTTTTTGCTTGGCGGGTTATGAGCAGTTTAAAACTAATTCAACTTAATTGGCAACTCATCCACCAAGGTGCGTTGTCACTTTTTGCACCCAGGCAGCAGAATGCACCATCTACAAAATTCACTGCAACTGTCTTCTAAAACTGCATTCCCAATAGTTAGAACAAGGGAAGCCTCTCATACTGCATCCTGCAAACTCTCTGCCACATCATTCTGACTAATAAATATATCATGATTCTTTTGCTTCTTCACTGGTTCAAAATCTTCAAATTCCATCCCTTGCAGCAGTCCATGAGAACCTTCACCTTAAGTACTACTCTAGTTTATTGCAGCTCAGCACCAATGCTCCCTCTAAGGTGTATGTACACACATCTTCTGTGACTAGCACACAAAGAAATTTAAACTGTGCACAATAGGTTGGCATGTTAAATATACTTCACGGTCATACTCAATCACATTTCCTTTTCGGTTTCTGATGCAGACAGTGTTGGCAATGTGGAGTTTGCAAATATTTGTCTGCAGATTTTAGAACTGGCGAATTTATACTGTTTATATTCAAGAAATTATTGATTCACTATGTTGAATTCCAAAGATGTAAAGGTGTGAAGTGCAAAAGCACTGCTCGTTCCTTTAACGCGGAATGTCTTAATGGAACAGTAGAAACTGCTACACCAAAAGCTCAAGAGGTCAGGAACATGCAGCTATGAGAAATATTTATGTACAATACAGAAACTGGTGTTACCTGCACATACTGTCACGGTACAAAAGTTGCTGGAGAATTTGCAAGTGGGAAGAAGTGGAGTGATACTTGGAAGCTTAACTTTTTAAAAGTATCATTTAGCAAGCAAATCACATATGGACTGTGTGCAAAAGCTCTGGTGAGAAAGTCCTTCATTACTCACTACAGGTCTGTTATGTATGTTTTGTGAGACAGCAGATAAACGAGAGTGAAAACAATCAAACCCAGAAGAGATCAAAGTCATTATTGACAGTGTTTTGCTAGCTGTTAAAATGAATACCTCTATATGTAAAATTCAGTGTGCACATGTTGTTGTCTCTGTGCAAAAAACTGCACAGCATAAGATTATTGTGCATACAGGTCATTACAAATTAGAGGAAACATTGCTCAGCACCAGCTTCAAGGGCAATTCAAGACAAGTATTAAGTGTTAAGTCTTTCCAGCAATGAAGATTTTTTTTTGACAGAAGCACTAGCTCCCAAAGACTAAAGTACTTCCTGAGCCTCTGGACACCTACAGAAAAATAATGATTAGTTCCAAATCCTCAAAGGTCATGAAAACAGGAATCATGCTCAGCATTGAAACAGCAGCACCTTCACCTTCTCAACTAAGAAAACTGCTTGGCAGGTTCCACCTAGATCAACTTTTATGCACATCATCTACCTATAAAACGCCACAGGTAACCCAGCCCTGCAAGCAGCAAGGAATTCTTCAAAAGAAAAGCCCTAAAAATGGTGCACTGATCAAATGTTACTAATATTCATCTAATATCATTTAACTTTTCCTAACCCACAATCTCTATCTCAAGTGATAAAGGAAGTGAGAATTATGATAACACCACCACTTATAAGTTCTTCTTCAACTTGCAAAACATCCTGAATTGGAAATGTCACATTGCCACCAAAGTTCTCACCAACAGTTGCGTAGAAAATTAATACCTCTACCAGAAGAGCTGCAGTGGTCTGAAAAGCCACTTCAATATTATCTTTTCAAGGGCAATTATGGATGGGCAATAAATGCTGTATTTGTCAGCCATGGCCATACCACAAAAAATGAATATAAAAAGTCAGCCCAGCTACATTACAATTGATTATTATATGCATTATTTTAATCAGACTTAAGCAATAACAGTAATTAAACTTTACCAACATTCAACCAACAAAAATAAAAGCAAGTGCTTCTACACGTAACATTAACCCCCGACCTGGTGCATCTAATGATTAAGTGCTGACCATTGTATTTACCGAGAGTTCTCCTCCATGATCCTGACTGCAGTTTACATATTGCCAAAGGCTGACGTTAAGCAGGCCACAAGGTACTGAAAACTATCATCAGCAAACAAGAAACAGCCTATGCTGATGCTTTTCAATTCATTATCTGGAACTTCAATCAGGTTTGTTTGGAGAAATCTCTGCCCAATTATCAACATATCACCTGCAGGGGTCCTAACACTCTCAACTACTGCTACACTATCATAAGGAATGCCCACCATTCAATTTCTAGACCACATTTTGGGAAATCTGATCATTTGGCTGTCCTCCTTCTACCTGCATACAGGCAGAAGCTAACGATCAAAGCTCCAAAAGAGGTGGCCGCAGAAGGTAGAGGAGCAGCTATGGGACCCCTTTAAGTTGGTGGACTGGGCCATGTTCAAGGACTCATCAGAAGATCTGAATGAATACATTACAGTTGTCAAGGACTTTGTAAAAACAGCCTAGACGAATGTGTTCCCACAAGATCATTTAAACTCTTCCCTAACCAGAAGTCCTGGCTGAACCATGTGATCTGCAATCTGTTGAGGGCCAGATCAGTGGCATTCAGGTCTGACGACTGAGTAAAATATAAGAGGTCCAGGTATGATCTCCAGAAAGCCATGTCATGTGTGAAGTGGCAATTCTGGACCAAATTTGAATTACTGAAGGATGCTCAAGGGCTGTGGCAGGACTTGAATGCTATCACTCCTGAGAAGTGAAACCAAGCGACATAGGTGACAACAAGGTTTCGTTCCCAGATAAGCTCAATGCCTTTTATGCTCACTTTGGCCAACAAAATATGGAGGCACCTTCACAACCTCACACAGCCCCATGATGTGAGTTTTTGTGGCCAACGTGATACCATCCTTCAGGAAGGTAAACTCACAGAAAGCATCCAGTTCAGACATTTTACCTGGCCAAGTACTAATGTCTCCTGCTGATCAACTGTTAGCTAGGATCTTTAAACTCTCACTTCACAGTCTGAGATACCCAGCTGCTTCAAGCAAGCTTCATTTACACCGGTGCCTAAGAAGAACGTGGTATCCTGACTCAATGACTATCATCCAGTAGCACTTACATCTACTGTGATGAATTGCTTTGCGAGGTTGGTGATGAAATACATCTGCCTGAGAAGTGACTTGGATCTGCTCCGATTTGCCTACCATCACAGCAGGTCAACAGCAGATATAATTTCATTGGCTCTTCACACAATCCAGCTGGACAATGAAGATGCATACATTAGGATGCTCTTCTTTGAATACAACTCAGCATTCTACACTATCATCCTCAAAACTATCAATAAGCTTCAAGACCTAGGCCTCAATACCTCCATGAGTAACTGGATCTTCAATTTCCTCACTTGCAGAGCCTAGTCAATTCAGATTGGCAACTTCTCCTCCACAATCATCATCAACGTAGGTGCACCACAAGGGTCTGTGCTAAACTGCCTGTTCCATTCAGTTTATACTTACAACTTTGAGGCTAAGCACAGCTCCAATGGCATACTTTAAGTGTGCTGACAACACAGCTGTCATTGCCCAAATCAAACTTGCTGATGTGTCAGCATATAGGAGTGAGATTGAAAATCTAGTTGAGTGGTGCCACAACAACAACTTCTCACTCAAAGTCAGCACAAACAAGGAGTTAATTATTGACTTCAGGAGGAGGAGAATGAAGGTCCAAAAGCCAGTCCTCAACAGGGGATCAGAGTTAGAGAGGGTTAGCAACAATGTTTCCACTAAGGTGTGCACGTGTGTGCATGCACACACATCTTGTGACATGTTAAGTATATTTCACGATCATACCCAATCACATTTCCTTTTCCAGTTTTTGAAGTAGATGGTGTTGACAACATGGAGTTTGCGATGATTTGCCTGCAGATTTTAGAACTGGCTCAACAGTACATCCCAAAGCTCAGCTATTTAAATGACCATTCAAGACATTCATAGGAACAATGACGAATCCGTGGAAGTCAGCCCGTAATTGATTGTCAGCTGACCAATAGCTGTTGATTGGTTCGGCTCATCATTAACACCCTTTTTACATGCTTTTCCTATCTTCCATTGCACATCCTACAAACGTATTCACTCGCCCCCCCCCCCCCGAAAGTTTTCATGTTGTTTTACAACATTGAATCACAGTGGATTTAATTTGGCTTTTTTTGACACTGATCAACAGAAAAAGACTCCTGTCAAAGTGAAAACAGACCTCTACAAAGTGATCTAAATTAATTACAAATATAAAACACAAAATAATTGATTACATATTCACCCCCTTCTAGTCAATATTTAGTAGAAGCACCTTTGGCAGCAATTACAGCCTCAAGTCTGTGTGGATAAGTCTCTATCAGCTTTGCACATCTGGACACTGCAATTTTTCCCCACAAAACTGCTCAGGCTCTGTCAGATTGCATGGGGATTGTGAGTGAACAGCCCTTTTCAAGGCCAGCCACATATTCTCAATTGGATTGAGGTCTGGACTCTGATTGGGCCACTCCAGGAAATTAACTTTGTTGTTTTTAAGCCATTCCTGTGTAGCTTTGGTTTTATGCTCGGGGTCATTGTCTTGCTGGAAAACAAATCTTCCCCCAAGTCGCAGTTCTCTTGCAGACTGCGTCAGGTTTTCCTCCAGGATTTCCCTGTATTTTGCTGCATTCATTTTACCCTCTACCTTCACAAGCCTTCCAGGGCCTGCTGCCGTGAAGATAGAGGGTAAAATGAATGCAGTCTGATGACCAAGATGCTCAATTTTGGTTTCATCAGAGAATAGAACCATCTTTCAACTGATTCAGAGTCTCCCACATGCCTTCTGGCAAACTCTAGCTGAGATTTAATTTAAGGTTTTTATAACAGCGGCTTTCTCTTTGCCACTCTCCCATAAAGCTGTAACTGTTGAGGCACCCAGACAATAGTTGCTGTATGTGCAGTCTCTCCCATCTCAGCCTCTGAAGCTTGTAACTCCTCCAGAGTTGTCATAGGTCCCTTGGTGTCCTCCCTCACCAGTTCCCTTCTTGCATGTTCACTCATTTTTTGAGGATGGCCTGCTCTAGGCAGATTTACAGCCGTGCTATATTCCTTCCATTTCTTGATGATTGACTTAACTGTATTCCAAGGGATAATCAGTGACTTGGAAATTTTCTTGTATCCATCTCCTGAACTGTGCTTTTCAATAACCTTTTCATGGAGTTTCTTGCAGTCACCTTGACTACACACAGGTCTCCAACACAGATCTCAATTTAACTTTGACTTGAAAGAGTCTTTTTCTGTTGTTCAGTGTCAAATAAAAGCAAAACTAAATCCACTGTGATTCAATCTTGTAAAACAATAAAACATTAAAACTTCCAAGTGAGGTGAATACTTCTTATTGGTATTGTATACTGTTTTTATTGAAGACTATTGATTCACTATGTCGAATTCCAAAGCAAAGGGCATGAAGCACAAAAGAACTGCTAGTTCATTTAAAGCAAAATGGCTTTATGAAACAGTAGAAACTGCTACACCAAAGTTCATGAGGTCAGGAATGTGCAGCTTACAAGAAACATTTATGTACAATACAAAAAATGGTGTTACCTGCATATATTGTCATGACGCAAACGTTGCTGAAGAATTTGCAAGTGGAAGAAATGGAGTGATATTTGGAAGCTTGATTTTTTAAAGCTTCATTTAACAAGCAAATCACATATGGATGGTGTGCAAAGGCTCCAGGGAGAAAATCTTTCATTACCTGCTACAGGCCTGCTATGTATGTTTTGTGAGAGTGCAGATGAATTAGAATGAAAATGATCAAACTCAATGGAGATCAAAGTTCTAATTGACAGTGTTTTGCTAGCTGTTAAAATGAATACCTCATATATAAAATTCAGTGCACACGTTGTTGTCACTGGGCAAAAAATTGCACAGCACAATATTTTTGCACACACTGGTCATTACTAATTTGAGGAACCATCAGTCAGCAACTTTAAATTCCTCAGTATTATCATTTCAGAGGATCTATCCTGGGTCTAGCACACAAGTGTCATTACAAAGAAAGCACAGCAATGCCTCTACTTTCTAAGAAGTTTGCAAAGGTCCAGCATGTTATCAAAAACTTTGACAAACCTCTAAAGATGTGTGGTCGAGGGTATATTGACTGGCTACATCATGACGTGGTATGGAAATAGCAATGCCCTTGAAGGGAAAAGTCTACAAAAAGTAGTGGATACAGCCGATTCCATCACAGTTAAAGCCCTCCCCACCATTGAGCACATCTACATAGAAAGCTGTCACAGGAAAGCAGCATCTGTCATCAAGGACCCCACTCTCCAGACCATGCTCTCATTTCGCTGCTGCCAGCAGGAAGGAGGTCCAAGAGCCTCAGGACCCACACCACCAGGTTTAGGAACAGTTACAGTATTATCCCTCAACCATCAGGCTCTTGAACCAGATGGGATAACTTCACTCACCCCATCACTGAACTGTTCTCACAACCCACAGACTCATCTTCAAGGACTCTTCACCTCATGGTCTCGATATTTATTGCTTATTTATTATTATTATTATTATTTCTTTGTTTTATTTCATTTTATCTGTGCAGAGTTTGTCATCTTTTGCACTTTGGTTGACCATCCTGTTGGGTGAAGTCTTTCATGTATTTACTGTGAATGCTCACAAGCAAATAAACCTCAGGTTTGTATATGCTGACATATTTGTACTTGGATAATAAAGTTACTTTGAACTTTTCAAGTTCTTATCAGCTGTACCATTCACCCAGGGAATGGGTACAGTTTAGGAAGAGTTCATAATCCCAGGGAGAACACGTAGAGCATCAGAAATACAGACTGAACCTGAGTTACTGGCTGACAGGCAGTAATCCTGCTGGGAGCCACTGGACAGCCCCTATTGCCCTCTTAGGTAAGACACCATTTCTGTTTATTCCATCTAAGCCACACATATTTTTAGCATCTCAATCTATTTTCCCCTCAGTACTTGTTCCATAGAAAACAGTCCTAACTCCATTCCCCTTGTAACTATAAATATCAAGCCTGAGCTCTTGTATATCTCCTCTGCACCTATAATTCTGCTACTTCTACCTTGTAATGTGGTAACTAGAATTTTGCACAATACTTTAATAGCAGTCTAAACAGTATTTGACGTGGATGTCAAGCAGTGCTTCCCAACCCTTTTTAGCCCAACTCCCTCCTAAAGTGCCTTCTACTTGCCAATGCCCTCTTACAATATACTTTCCAGTGCTCCTAAGAGTGCAAAAGCAGGTCTACCATATGCTAACATGAGAAAAATGGTTCTGCTTTAAATTTTGTCTTTAAACCTACCTTACTCTGTACCTGTGTGCTGTACAGCAGCTTCAATATCAGTATGATCCTTGAGCTCACCGGAACTCAGCAGGCCAGGCAGCATCTATGAAAAAGTACAGTTGGCGTTTCAGGCCGAAACCCTTTGGTAGGACCTTTACCTGGCATCCATTTTGAAAACAGTAGTGAGCACATCTGATACAGCAGGCATTATTAATCTTTCACCAACTGAATAAGATTTCCCATACTTTGTTATCAATTTGGAAATGTTATAAGAAGCAATGAGACCACCATCAAGATCATTTTTAGCTTTTTTGGCAAATGACTCAAGTGTGCAACATTTTTCAGATGCTCATTCGTCTTCTGGAACTCTGTAATACCCTATGTAGCCTTTTCAGGGTGTCTTTTGCGAAAATATTCCTGCAATCTCGATAGTTTCATGGCTTCATTAGACAATGCAGTACTGCAAATAAGACACATGGGGCGTGACTGCTCTGATAGGAACGGAATAAAACCATACTCCAGGTATGCAACGTTTTGTTGTTTGTTTCTTAGCATTCAAATTAGAATTAGAATAAGATTAGAATTCAAAGCTTCACCACCTTCAGACTCATAGGGATCGCACCGTTGAGGTAGCCTATTGAATGTTGACAACAGAGCAAGTTGACATGGATGGAACTATGGCAGTGGCATGCAAAGGAACGGTGAGGTGAAGATGAAGATGATTACAACAGCAAAAATTACATCGACACGGATTCAGATTGGAATCTGTATGTTAGTCAGGATAGACCTGGTGTTCAGCAAGGTACCCTTATACTATTCCAGTTAGAGTGATTGACCAATCACGTAAGGTTTCAATCTCCAAAGACAGATCTTGACTGCACATATGAAGGTCCTTTTGAACACCTCAAGAGGAATCCTCAGGGTCGGCAGGTTCACTGATTGGCTCTATTTCACTGTTTGGTTCCAGACAGTGCTGTATTGTTGCACGACCTGTTTTCCATAGATCTGTAGGGAAAGTTGAGAGGCTGTATTTGACATACCAACTGTTAAATTGCATGAACTTGTTCCGTGCCACAAGTCAAGGGGAACTGATAGGCACCCTGGTTGCTAATTTATGCATCCCCAATGACGTCTGTTGGTAAGGTCGGATGAGATTACTGAGTTTCAGACATGTTGTGACAATGAGTGCTCACCGCCTGCAAAGCTATGGCTCTTCCTGCGTTTCAGTGCCTCATCCTTTTTTTTTTGGAAGTGTCTGCTCTACTAATGATCGGTCAGGTCTCGGGCCTCAAGTTAGGGTGCTGCTTACTGTCTTCTGACGACCTCTATTTTCCCTTATGCCCCCTTAGGACATGTAACCACCCCCACTGGGAATCACCGATCTAAAATAACTACCCTGTACTTGTAATCTTTGCCTTGGCCAATAAAGACAACCTTCTGTCCTGCACAGTTGCCTTCTACTTCTTTAGAAGTATGCTTGCTTATTCTAGCAAACAACACACATCAAAGTTGCTGGTGAACGCAGCAGGCCAGGCAGCATCTGTAGGAAGAGGTGCAGTCGATGTTTCAGGCCGAGACCCTTCGTCAGGACTAACTCTCGGCCTGAAACGTCGACTGCACCTCTTCCTACAGATGCTGCCTGGCCTGCTGCGTTCACCAGCAACTTTGATGTGTGTTGCTTGAATTTCCAGCATCTGCAGAATTCCTGTTGTTTGTATTCTAGCAAACAAATGGGTTACTGCATTGATGCTCCTGTTACCCATTTATTAGTCCTGAGAGCAGAGGTTCCTCAATTTTTTTTAGTACCTGCTCAAGAGTAAATTGAACAATGACAGGAAGAAAGGAGACACAAGAGTCTGCACCAGAAACAAGTTGTTGGAGAAACTCAGCGGGTCAGACAGCATCTATTCTATTAAAGACACATGCAACCCTGAAATGTTGACTATCCTTTGCCTCCATAATTGTGATGAGACCTGCAGATTGTTGTTTTTCTTTTAATTTTTGCTATTGAAAGAAAGGATGTTGATAACAATGTGACTTCAAAATTCTTATCCTTGTTTTCCAATCCTCCAATGTGCCGGATTTGTCCCTGTGATGGCTCCAGCTCCATAACCCTGACAGATATTGATGCATCACCAGTTCAGACCTGCAGATTATCCTGTATAAAACCACTCCACTATTAATGGCCTTGACATCAGAATTACCTTGCAATATGTTCAGAAAGGCAATTTTAACTTATCAGGTAAATATGTTTCAAATATTCCATAGGAAGATCAAGTGCTCGTTGTATTTCATTCCCCAAGTACCACAGCTTTGGCGAGAACATCTGAAATAGCATGGACTATTGAGGAAGGGAGCACTTGCCTTGTCACACTGTTCAGCAGTGAGATTCATGGGACAGGGTATTTGCCTTTCAAGTGGAAGTAAAAGCCATATCTAAAAGTACAACAGTGTGCATATCCAGCACTACCAAGTAATTGGAACACCATCAAATGTGCCTATTATGACAACTCATGCTGGGATTTAGTACAAATGTGTTCATGCATTTTTGCTTTCAACCTTTATTCAATACTTAAGACAGCTGCTAAAACAAGAATGTACAGATAAAATTTATAACTTGCTTTTCCCTCAAAAATATAGTGTACAAAGTTAGCCAATAAATTCCTTGGCAAGCATGATTTTTTTTTTATAATGCAGCTGATCTTAGAGTAATTTCATTTCTTTTCCATGCACCCCCACCAAATATCAAACTCTCTTCTTAACAAATTAGCCCAGACTGCTGGTGCCCATATACTACCTTACATACACCCATTCACAGATAGACTGTGCTCAATGCATGTATCTTGAGCCAAATTTTCAATAACAGAAATCATCACTCATTCAAAGCCCACAACAGAGCTCAACACCACAGCATTATAAGAATCAAGACCAACTACTTGAGGGTTTCTTAAGCAATATTAACTGAAATGTATAATGTCCACAGGAGTTACCCTTCATGATGAACAGCATCTGAAAAATAATATATTTCTTCTAAGAAAAATGTAAGTACAATTTTCAAAGGGTTGTCTCTCTTAAAGTCCAAACCATTCAGTGACACCACCTCGTCGAGGATCTGCTTTCTGCTTCTGTTTTTCATCTTCCAAAAACTTATTTTGGATTTCTTCCAGAGATCCTGGTTCAGGAGTTTGATCCTTCCGAGGAAAAATGTCTGGAAAATTGAAAGTCTGACCTCCAGCCTATATAAAAAAAAGAAAAGCATTGGAATGTTAAATGGTTACGTAAGGCCAATAGTCGAGTAAATAACAGATATGCAGCAAATTGGATGTCTGCACAAAGGGATTCACATTCCTTTAAGTAGTGCAACCATGTTGATGTCAAAGCCAAGAAAGCTAACCAACACTTCTACTTCTTCAGCAGGCTAAAGGGATTAGGCTTGTCCCTGTCCACCTTAACCATTTTTAATGATGCACTACAGAAAGCATTCCCTCTAGATGCACAATAGCTTGGTACGACAACCAATCTGCATCTCAGTAAAGCAGCCAGCATAATCAAAGACCACCCCACACCACCCCCGCCAGAGTAGAAGATAAAAAAGCCTGAAAGCATGTACTACCAGGTTCAAAGACAACTTCTACTCTGCTGTTATAAAACTAATAAATAGTTCCCCAATACAGTAAGATGGACTCTTGACTTCACAACCTACCACATTATGATATTGCACTTTATTGATTACCTACACTGCACTTTCTCTGTAGTTGTTAGACTTTATTCTGCATTATTATTGTTTTACATTGTTCTATTTCAATACACTGTGTAATAATTTGTTCCCTATGAACAGTGTACAAGACAAAATTTTCACTGTATCTTGGTAAATTTGACAATAATAAACCAATACCAATTCAGGAGAGACAGTACAATAACAATTCCTAATATGGAGGACTTCTGTTTAAGATAATAGAACAAACAACAACACCAACATGGTATGGTTCAGTATTTAAACAGCAGGCACACTGAGGCAGAGATGGGATCAGACCCTGGTTATATTTATTAACACCTAACAACAGAACTGTGTGGACTGAAATCTCACCATCTTAGAAGCCACAAGTGCAGCTACATCTTTTAAAATGACAGCTAGTCAAAATAGTTTCATTCATAAATTCAGTTCTCCATGACATAACTTGAACTGTTTAGACATCACCCTTTGACCTTCAGCTTGCCCACCTACATCTGCCAAGATATGCTCTGGAATTTTCTTTGTAACTTTTTTCAAAAGATCCTTCTTTAAGATAAACTTAAAACGTATTCATATCAATGCTTTTGGCAATACTTCCAAATACTCTCATGGTTTAATTTTTATTTTGGTCAATGACATCTTTGTGAAGTGTCATTGATAAGGTTCTATAAATTAAGTCATTAAAACTATTGACTTAACATATCCAGGAACAGGAGATAGTGTGAAGATTGTTAAAAGTAAACCAAGTAATTTCTGGACAATTTCTTGGGGCCACTTACAAAGCAAAGATAATGGCAAGAAAGTTTCAGAAAATGGGGACACATGAGTGAATTCAACTACATAACTCTGGCAAGTATAACAAATTAAAGGTAGATTATGTTCAGTAAGATCCATCGCCTCACACAAGTTTGCTTAGAGACAGTTCACCTGGAGACATGCATAGGAGGAAAGAGTTAGATTGATCGCAGAGTAATTTTATATAGGTCAGCACAACATTGAAGGCAAAAGGGCCTGTACTGTTCACTGTCCTTTCCAGAAGTGCCTGACAGTCACAATGTATTTTTCCCCCAATTTTAAAGCTGCTTATCCAATTAAATCTGTCTCTTATAATTTATGTTGGTTGAGAAGTGGTCATCTGCTTGCATCTAAAACATATTGAACTAAAAATTAGATATAGTAGCCCACTGTGTAAACTAGTGGATGTGCTAAATAGCACAAAGTCCGGTAGCACTTGTACATTTTGCCAATAGAATTTCTATTCATTAGTAATTCATGATATGTCTCTGCTCCAAATGGGTTTTGGGTAATATTTGCAGTCAGATGCATTGAAGAGGAAGGAATGTTTCAGTGGAACAGAACTTGCCACCAAATTTCGCAAATGCTTTTTATTTCTGGAGTCAAGTAAACTACAGCTATCTTTCATTAATAGCTATAAATCAATAAAAGTTCATCCTGCTGAAGTACATATATTAAAATAGGTTTAATACAGTACATAATACATCAGATACATTTATGTCACTACCCTGTTAATTATACAGCTGTTTCAATATTAATGCTATTGCACAACAGCCTGATTCTGGAACACTTTCCAATTCATTCCAGTAAATATTCATTTTTGCAGTCATGCAAACTCTATTCAACTCTTGAGCATGTGATAAATGTGTTTTGGGAGAATCCACAGAAGCATAAGAGAAAACCAAGTAATTTCTGCACAATTTCTCAAAGCCAATTACAGGAAAACAAAGATAATGGCAATGAAATATCAGGAAGTGAGAACAATTAAGAGTAAAGAAAATCAGCCACATAAAATTGGTAAGTATATCAAATTAACAGTTTATATGTTGAATTATATCCTTATTAGGTGATATTTAAATATTAACCGGCAGCTTAAGAAGTTAAAAACAAAACATGTTCAAGGTCAAATTTACCATGAATGAATTTAAGGAATGTCCTTATTAACAGACCTATCTCGACTTAAAATTACCTTAATTTCACTGTTTTGCATTGTTATCCGAGTATTTAACTAACCTTTCTGACAATCAGAAAACAGGAGATACTTGTGACCTGCTGCTAGCTAATTTGAAAAAGTAGAGATTTTCAAACAACAATTAGACTTAGAAATTTAAATTCTGAGTCCTAAATGCTCAACCAAAACTAGCTAAGTATTGCACTGCAATTTATTTTTTTTAAACTCATCCCGGGCAAGCACGTGGTATTGTCTGATCCTTTAAGTGTTCTGTATTAAGAGCTTGGTGTAATTTTGAGCTCTCAAAAGGATAAGATGAGGGTGAATTAAAATAAACATTGTAGAAAGATCAACTTTACCACCAATCATCATCAGGAGTGGAATGTTGTCCTAGTTTTGTTACTGGACAAGCAAACTGAAAGTTTGGATAAATTTTTCAAGAGTTTAAAATACAAATTCAAGATAATGAATACTTCTTTCCTATTACTCAGTTCCTGTAATAACACAATTTGCCCATGGCAGGTTTAAACTTTTTCAGTCAGTTCAATGGTTAGTTCCCATAAAAACATAATAAATTATAAAAATGGATCATGATTGGCACAGACATGGTCGGCTGAAAGGTCTGTACAATTCTAAGTTCTAAAGTGTGACTTCATAGTCAGATGTTACTAGAAGCATTGGGTTTTAATAATTATCATCTCCTATGTCCCCAGGTTGTAAACTACCTACCACATTTTATCAGAAACGAACAGCAATAGCAGTAAAGCTAAAACCAGCCCAAACACCAAAGCAACTAACATCTCCTCTTGAAATGATTAATGAATAAACTCTGAATGTACTTCTCCTCTTCAGTCATTCTTGAAGGTCACTTTAAGGAGCAGCCAGCTGATCCATAATAATTACCTGTTCTAACAATAACTTCGAGGTAGGGACTTGCAGAGGTTCACTTCATCCTCTTAACTATTGGAGCTAGGTGAAAATAGAAGCCAATGCTTTATCAAAACTTCAAATGCTGTGAAAATTCACCTTAAATAATAAGCCTGACAGACGGAGGTAATTTAACTTAGGAACAGAAAATGTTGGAAATACTTGGGCCAGGCAACATCTGACCAGTTTAACATTTTAGAATAATGCTTTTCATCAGAAATGAGAATATTTATTTCAAGATACAGCATGGAAAAGGACCTTCCAACCGAACTACCCAGCAAGCCACCGACAACGACGATTTAAACCTAACCTAATCACAGTGACCAAACAACCAATCCGGTAGGTCTTTGGACTGTGGAAGGAAACTGAAGCACCCGGAAAAAACACACAAATTCCACGGAGAGGACACAGAGAGACTCCTTACAGAGGGCAGTGGGATTGAACTCCGACGTCCTGAGCTGTAATAGTGTGGCACGAACTGATGCGTGACTGTGACGCTCCACTATAGAATAGTTATAAATAAAACAATTACAACTTGCAGAGAAATGGGGAGAGCTTAGAGAACAAAAGAAAAGTTCTCTGATTTGTTGAACCAAGAGATTCAGTAGTATAAGTGGTGTTGGCACTGACTGGACACAATTGACCTTCCCCTCACCTTTCAAGATTCCAAGCAGAATATTCTCCTAAGATGGTTGAGTCCATTCTCCTCTAATACCCATTCCCCTCTCCACAGCATCTTCCCATGCGACCATAGAAAATGTTGTCTCTTCTATTTCCATCATCCAGAGATCCAAACACTCCTGAAGCTGAAGCAGTTTTGTACCTCTTCTAACATTTACTAATTAGCGTGGTCTCCTCAATACTGGGCAAACAAATGCAGACTGGGGGATCATTCCACAGAACATGACCAGGCAGGGTCAATTGGTGACTCTGAGCTTGTCACCTGTCAATCTATTTTCCACTTTGACCTTTATCTTTGGCCTCTTACACAATCCCAACAAAGCTCAAAGAACAACATCAATGGCGCTTAACAGCGACTCCTTTGAGCTCATCTGCGGAAACAGGTTAATTTCTACCTTTAATGCATCTCTTTTTCCTGTTAAGTATGGATGGAGTTGTATCAGAGACCCTGACAAGAAGTTACATTCAGACTTCAGTTCTTTGTAGTGGTGGGACGCGTTCCCAGGGGCTCAGGACTAGACGATTTTTTAAATCTCAAGAAAGTGGCCTTGAAAATAAACGTGTCTATGTGGTTCAAAGGTTTCAAAGGTACCTTTAATGTCAGAGAAATGTATACAATATACATACTGAAATGCGTTTTCTTCGCAACCATCCACGAAAGCAGAACAGTGCCCCAAAGAATAGAACATAGAACAGTACAGCACATTACAGGCCCTTTGGCCCACAATGTTGTGCCGACCCTCAAACCCTGCCTCCCATATAACCCCCCCACCTTAAATTCCTCCATATACCTGAACGATAGTCAAATGTTAGAAGCCCAAAGTCCATCCCCCCCCCGCAGCTCCCCCCTCCCGCGTATAAGCAGCAGCAAGCAACAATCTCCCCTTCCCCCACTGGCATGACCTTGCGCCCCTGTAGACCAGCTGATTTGATGACGCTGCTGCTGCTGCTGAAACAGTGCATCAGCTGTCGGAAAATCAGACTCTCTCTCTTCAGCAGGTTCATCAATTAATTAAGGTAGCAAATAATACTTGAGCCTTTATTGCAAGGGAGCTGAAGTACAAGGCTTTTGATGAAATCAGACCTGGAGTATTGCCTGCGCTTTACCCATTTGAATGTTCACTGGCTTGACTCCTATGAGGAAGGTTAGAGCACATAGTCCCTATAATCATGCAGTTTAGAAGGATGAAATGAAAAATATGCTTATGGGGCTTGAAGAGGTAGCTGCTGAACTGCTAACTTCCCGAGTAGCAAATCTAATTCTGATTTCAGAAGAAAACCAGAAAACCAGAATTTCAACACTTAGAACTAATGAAGAGAAAATGCATTAAGGTTTTTGAATCTTTGGGATTCTCTAACCCAAATGGTTGAACATGCTCCATCTCTGATTATATTGATTCTAAAAATTAATAGATTTTTGGGCAATACAGGCTGGATTGAGGCTTTTAGCCTTTTGGAGGAAAGTGGAATTGATGTGGAAATTTATTCATGGTTTCACTGAATGGTGAGAAAAGACTGATTGCCTATTCTTGTTAACACTCTCAGCAGCCACTATATTAGGCACACACCTGTACACCTGCTTGTTAATGCAATTATCTAAATGGCCAATCATGTGTCAGTATCTCAATGCATTAAAGCAAGCAGACATGAACAAAAGGTTCAGTTGTGGTTCAGATCAAACATCAGAATGGGGAAGAAATGTAATCTAAGTGACTATGACCATGGAATGATTGTTTGCGTCAGATGGGATGGTTTGAGTATTTCAGTAACTGCTAATCTTGGAATTTTCACACACAACAGTTTCTAGAATTTACAGAGAATCGTGCGAAAAGAAAAAAATCATCTCGTGTGCAGCAGTACCGTGGGTGTAAGCACCTTGTTGATGACAGAAGTCAGACAGGAGAATGGCCAGACTGGGTCAAGTTGACAGGAAGGAGTCGGTAACCCAAAAAACCATGTTTTACAACAGCGGTGTGCAGAAGAGCTTTTCTGAACATGCAACATGTCAAACCTTGAAGTGGATGGGTGACAGCAGCAGAAGACAATGAACATACACTTAGTGACCATCTTATTAAGTATAGGCGATATCTAATAAAGTGGCCACTGAGTAAATTTTGACGTTGTGCATGGATCACACATATAATAATTTCTTGACATATGCAAATTTTAGTATAATAGATGACTCTTTAGGGCATGTGACTTAAACTTACTAAACTATTTTCCGCTACAAGTAGCACACTATTTCTGTGCATAGGAATACATGTACCAAAAAACCTGCAATGCACTTCAGGAAGCGAATTGTTTTGCTCAATGACCCACTTTCCAGATACATCCCTTTCATAAATCAAGGAATGATTGCATTAAAACATGAAGACAAACTGACATGGGAGTTTCAGTAAACAGTGAAGAGGATTAGAAAGCATTCTGTTGGCAAAGCTATAGAAGTTATGTTCTTTAAGGTGACATCACTCTCAAAGGATACAATTCTTTGTTAAAATTTACCATAAGGAAAACTCAAAATAGCCCCGTCATATTAATGCAGCACCTTTTCGCAAAGTGTCCCAGGATGCTTCACCGAACATTACAAGCGACTCCCACATTAAAGGTATTTGGGCCATGGAAATTCAGCATCACAGAATTCATGTCAATATCCAAAAATTTTGAAATATGGTGTATATAATGCACTCTCACAGAATTTATAATGTACAAAATTTATTTTTTCCTCTCTGTTCTTGACATATGCACAGGTGACACTGCTTTGTGTTATGAAAAAATGTGACAAAGACCATTTCCTGAGAAAGCAAAATACATGTGGTGGTTGGATGTACTTGCTAACAATCACATTTAGCTAAGACAGGTCTAAAACACAAGTTAAAGAAAAAGAATGTTCAAATGGTAGAGTGCTTTAAAGAGAGTAATTCCACTACCTGTACTCTTAGTAGTTCAATGCAAACCATGAATAGTAGGTGGAAGAAGGAGATGCACAAGGAGTCTCAGTGGATAAGGCTAGAGGTAGTTTTGAGGACAGCAGACATCCCACCTCTCCCGGAAGTTTCAGGAGTCTCCCACGTATCAATAGTGGCTCCCTGATGCCCGCAGATTATATACAATATCCCGGAAATTGATTTTTTTGAGAGAGAGCGAGCGAGCGCAAGTGAGAGCGGCCACCAGAGAGTGCAAGAGAGCGCGCGCGAGCAAGAAAGCAAGCGCGAGAGAGTGTGACAAGAGAGAGCACGCGAGAGCGAGTGACAGAGCAAGAGCAAGAAAGCATGTGCGAGAGTGAGCGCGAGTGAGAGCGACCACAAGAGAGAGTGTGAGAGCGAGAGAGAGAGAGAGAGCAAGAGCGAGAAAGCAAGCGCAAGAGAGATGAGCGAAAGAGCAAGAGCAAGAGAGTTCCAAAAAGTCAGAGTGGCAGAGTGTTCCAAAAAAAGAAAATATAAAACGTACGTCACCCCAGACTACCCTAAAGTGTACCCTGCCTAATAGGGGTCAAAATAATGACAGTGTTGCTCGCTGCACTGTTTGCAACAGTGACTTTTCTATTGCCCGTGGTGAGTTAAGACTGTAAAAGACATGTTGAGGTTAGTTTAACAGGTGTCATTCGTTCATTAGCATAGCTAACGTTATTTAAACTAGCTGGTTAGCTGCTAAGGAGCCATTCTATTGCAGACATCCCACCTCTCCCAGAAGTTCCGGGAGTCTCCCGCAAAGTGATGGTACTACCTCCCTGAAATGAGTTTTTGCAGGGTGGGATGTCTGGGACAGGATGCAACAAGCCAGAAGGTAGTTCAATCAACTTAATGCATCGACATACATCAGTGACTACAAATGGTTGTAACATCATGGACATTGGCTACAGTTGGGGCTTGTAGTCTGCAATGGAAGTCTGAGGCATACCTAAACCCAGAAGGCTTGATAGATAGCAAACTACAACACTCTAAACCAAAACTAAGTCCTCAGAACTGAACTCCGGGGCAGCCCGGATGGAGTAGGCCCAAAGCCTCGCTTATCAGTTCATCGTATTAGCGGGCACAGAGCATCGCAGCCACAGCAGTCTTCACAGCCTCAGAGAAAGGAGCGACCATTGCGGAGAACAAGCTAAATCAGCTCACACCCCGGATCCCAACACCCGGTCTTTTCCATCTACCTGGGCCAACATTTAAATTGGCCAAACAGAACAATGAAAGGCTCTGGCATGCCAGAGAAGGGAGAGAACATCATGGACGATGAGCGAAAATGCCTCTCATCTCCAATCAGAGCCAGCAGTTAAATTGCCTTAACAGCAAATTGTACCTCGCATGAGGACCAGGCTGCAGCAAACAAATCCACCCAGCGTCTCACCTCACCATCGCTTGCCCCTTCACTGTTTGCGGCGATAATTTAACATAAAATTATCTCAGGAAAGGTATTTTCAGTTTTTTTTTGTTGTATTTCTGATCTTTTTACCGCTAGAAGACCCATCATACGCATTTGGTAGCACCATCTTAACCAGAAGTTTAAGAAGTGTTACTGTTCGCTTCAACTGTTTGCATGATTTGTATTTTTTTCTTTCTTTTGTGCATCGGGTGTTGGTCTTTTATTTTTATCTTTACTCTCTTTTTTTTCTTTAATTGGGTTCTTTTGGGTTTCTTGCTTTGTGCCCACCTGTGAGCAAGTAAATCTCAAGGTTGTATAATTTATACATTCTCTGATAAAAAAATATACTTGAATCTTGAGAAAGCAGTATCAGGAAACTCAGCAAGTCTATGTGAGTGATGGGGTGTGAATTCGCATAAAGGTAACAGAGCTTTGGATGATAATCTGAGCAATTTAAAACAGCAATCTTCCAAGTCCTTCCCATTACAGGTACTTGAACTTCAATTTCTTAGGTTAAAATATGGTCGGGGAGGACAGGGAGGAATGAAGCAGTAAACAGAATCAGAGCAACACACACAAAATGTTGGAGGAACTCAGCAAGCCAGGTAGCATCAGTGGAAAAAAGCACAGTTGAGGTTTTGGGTCAAAACAAAATCAAAGATTTGTACAGCACAAAACAAGTCCTTATGGCTAACCTCAACAATGTCAACCATGATGCCATTATACCTGAACCCCATTTGTCCACATTAATCCAAAATCCCTTTACTCTCTGCCACCCACCCTGATTTGCTCCACTCCTTCTAGCACCTTTTCCTTCGTGATGCAGACATACCCCTGAATATCAGCGTACCCTTCCTTTACCTCTCCAGGATCTTTCTTCCTAGTGAATACCAATGAGAAGTATCCATTTAGAATCTCAACAATACTCCCTAGCTCCGTGCTTAAATTATCCCTCTGGCCCCTTGATTGACCTTTGTTGGTTAATGTCTTGCTTCTGACATCCTCATAAAAGGATTACGACTTCCTTAACCTTTCTCACTAAGATCATTTTGTCTTCCTAATTCAAGTTTTCTCCTACATCCCCTGTAAACATCAAGTTTGAAAACAGTTTAAAAACAATTCCCTACAGCGGACATACAATGCAACACAAAATGCTCGAGGAACTCAGCGGGTCAGGCAGCATCTATGGAAATAAATTAACAGTCAACGTTTTGGGCTGAGACTCTTCATCAGGACTGGAAAGGTAGGGAGAAGAACAGAACAAAGAGAATTGAAAAACAGTGATAGAAGTTTAGTAAGTCCCCGCCATCCACCATGTCATAACCTAACTCAATCAGCAATGGAAAGCATGAAAAGATGTAGCTCACTCAGGTTAGCCAATCGGCGGCAGTTTGATGTTTTGAGCAGCAGTCCATCAGCAACTGGGATTAACAAGAACAAATTAAAATAAGGTGGGGCAAACGAAGCAGCCATTGCTGAAGACGACAGTGAAGAGAGGTTATTTAGGCTTCAGCGAGGAAGATGCTTGAGTGAGAAAAGGTGAAAAAGCTGCAGGTAGGTTTTTTCCTCAGTTTATTTATTGGTTCCTTCATTATATTTGCTCAGTTAGAACGGTAGGGATGTGGGAAAGCAGGGAGACCTCCAGCGTCCTTGATGACTACACCTGCGAGAAGTGCATCCAGCTGCAGCTTCCTACAATCCGCATTAAAGAGTTGGAGCTGGAACTGGATGAACTCCAGATCATTCAGGAGGCAGAGAGGGTGATAGATAGGACATAGAAAGAGGTAATTACACACAAGGTGCAGGACCCAGGTCAGGCAGAGGTAAGGGGTTAAGCAGACTGTGCAGAGTACCACAATGTCCATCCACCTCAACAACACTTTGGATACTGCTGGGGGGAAGGTTGTGAGAGTGTGGAACAAGCTGCCAGTGCAAGTGGTGCATATGAGCTCAATTTCAATGTTTAAGAGACGTTTGGATAGGTCCACGGATGGCAGGGGTATGAAGGGTTATGGTCCAGGTGCAGGTCAATGAGAGTAGGCAGTTTAGCCTGGATTAGATGGGCCAAAGGGCCTGCTTCTGTGCTGGTACTTCTCCGTGACTATTTATTTATATATTTATTAGGATACAGCGTGGAATAGGCCCTTTGAGCCACACCGCCCAACATTCCCCCAATCTAATCCCAGCCTGATCATTGGACGTTTACAACTACCAAGGAAATGACAATTTACAATGATGAAGGAAACGCACATGGTCACTGGGAGAAAGTACAAACTCTTTACAGACAGCAGTGGGAATCAAACTCAGGTTGCTGGCATTGTACTAACTTTTTTTTATTGCTTAACATTCTTCGGAATAGGATTAATGTCTGCAGATCAATGGCTGTCTGTTACATTTGCTAAAGCACTTAAAAATAAAACTAAAATTATAGTTTGCTACCAGTCTCCTTGACGTTCAGTAAAATCTAACCTACAAAGTAATGCTAGTCTTCCACAGCACCTTCAGGATTAAAAAAAAAGTCAATCCACACTACATGCTGCATGATGAACCTGAGCTAAATTATATAAAATTTTGGGGCAGGAAGGTTTAATAGAGCTGTTAGCAAGGGTTTAAACTAATTTGGCAGGGGGATTGGAACCGGAATGATAGAGTGGAGGAAAGGAAAAACAGAAATAAATCTAAGATAGTGAGCAGTAAAGATGTCAGGAAAGACAGGCAGGTGATGGGGCAAATTTGTAGCCATTGGGATGAGTTGTAGTGCAATAAAGTTGCAGTAAAATCAAAGCAAAAAGTACCAAATACTGGTCTTAAGGTGTTATACTTAAATGCACGCAGCATAAGGAATAAGGTGGATGATCTTGTCGTACAGCTACAGATTGGCAGGTATGATACTGTGGCTATCACTGAGATGTGGCTAAAGGATGCATGTCTCTGGGAGTTGAACGTCCAAGGATACACAGTGTATTCGAAGGATAGGAAGGTAGGCAGAGGGGGAGGCGTAGCTTTATTGGTAAGAAATGATACTAAATCATTAGAAAGAGGTGATATAGGATCGGAAGGTGCAGAATCTTTATGGGTTAAGCTAAGAAATCGCAGGGGTAAAAGGACCCTGACGGCAGTTATATACAGGCCTCCAAACAGCTGCAGTGATGTGGACTACAAATTACAACAGGAAATAGAAAAGGCTTGTCAGAAGGACAGTGTTATGATAATTGTGGGGGATTTTAACATGTGAGTGGTTTGGGAAAATCAGGTCGGCCCTGGATCTCAAGAGAGAGAATTTGTAGAATGTCTACGAGATGGCTTTTTAGAACAGCTTGTTGTTAAGCCCACTAGGGGATCGGCTGTACTGGATTGGGTATTGTGTAATGAACCGGAGGTGATTAGAGAGACTGAGGTGAAGGAACCCTTAGGAGGCAGTGATCATAACATGATTGAGTTCACTGTGAAATTTGAAAAAGAGAAGCCGAAATCTGATGTGTCGGTATTTCAGTGGAGTAAAGGAAATTATAGTGGCATGAGAGAGGTACTGGCCAAAGTTGACTGGAAAGGGACACTGGCAGGAAGGACGGCAGAGCAGCAGTGGCTGAAGTTTATGCGAGAAGTGAGGAAGGTGCAAGACAGGTATATTCCAAAAAAGAACGAATTTTCAAATGGAAAAAGGATGCAACCGTGGCTGACAAGAGAAGTCAAAGCCAAAGTTAAAGCAAAGGAGAGGGCATACAAGGATGCAAAAGTTAGTGGGAAGACAGAGGATTGGGAAGTTTTTAAAACCTTACAAAAGGAAACCAAGAAGGTCATTAAGAGAGAAAAGATTAACTATGAAAGGAAGCTAGCAAATAATATCAGAGGATACTAAAAGGTTTTTCAAGTATATAAAGAGCAAAAGACAGTTGAGAGTAGATATAGGACCGATAGAAAATGATGCTGGAGAAATTGTAATGGGAGATAAGGAGATGGCGGAGGAACCGAACGAGTATTTTGCATCAGTCTTCACTGAGGAAGACATCAGCAGTATACCGGACACTCAAGGGTGACAGGGAAGAGAAGTGTGCGCAGTCACAATTACGACAGAGAAAGTACTCAGGAAGCTGAATAGTCTAAAGGTAGACAGATCTCCCGGACTAGATGGAATGCACCCTCGTGTAGCTGTGGAGATTGCGGAGGCATTAGCGATGATCTTTCAAAAGTCGATAGATTCTGGCATGGTTCCGGAGGACTGGAAGATCGCAAATGTGTCAGATGTGTCTGAGGATGTTCTATGAGTCTGTGGTGGCCAGTGCTATCATGTTTGCTGTTGTGTGCTGGGGCAGCAGGCTGAGGGTAGCAGACACCAACAGGATCAACAAACTCATTCGTAAGGCCAGTGATGTTGTGGGGATAGAACTGGACTCTCTCACGGTAGTGTCCGAAAAGAGGATGCTGTCTAATTTGCATGCCATCTTGGACAATGTCTCCCATCCACTACATAATGTACTGGGTGGGCACAGGAGTACATTCAGCCAGAGACTCATTCCACTGAGATGCAACACAGAGCGTCATAGGAAGTCATTCCTGGCTGTGGCCATCAAACTTTACAACTCCTCCCTTGGAGGGTCAGACACTCTGAGCCAATAGGCTGGTCCTGGACTTATTTCATAATTTACTGGCATAATTTACATATTACTATTTAACTATTTATGGTTTTATTACTATTTATTATTTATGGTGCAACTGTAACGAAAACCAATTTCCCCCGGGATCAATAAAGTATGACTATGACTATGTCACTCCGCTATTTAAGAAGGGGGCAAGGAAGCAAAAAGGAAATTATAGACCTGTTAGCTTGACATGGGTGGTTGGGAAGTTGTTGGAGTCGATTTTCAAGGATGAGGTTACAGAGTACCTGGAGGCATATGACAAGATAGGCAGAACGCAGCATGGATTCCTTAAAGGAAAATCCTGCCCGACAAACCTATTACAATTTTTTGAGGGAATTACAAGTAGGCTAGACAAGGGAGATGCAGTGTATGTTGTATATTTGGATTTTCAGAAGGCCTTTGACAAGGTGCCACACATGAGGCTACTTAACAAGAGCCCATGGAATTAGAGGAAAGTTACATATGTGGATAGAATGTTGGCTGATTGGCAGGAAACGGAGAGTGGGAATAAAGGGATCCTATTCTGGTTGGCTGCCGGTTACCAGTGGTGTTCCACAGGGATCAGTGTTGGGGCCGCTTCTTTTTACATTGTACATCAACGATTTGGATTATGGAATAGAGGGCTTTATGGTTAAGCTTGCTGATGATACGAAGATAGGTGGAGGGGCCGGTAGTGCTGAGGAAACAGAGAGTCTGCAGAGAGACTTGGATAGATTGGAAGAATGGGCAAAGAAGTGGCAAATGAAATACAATGTTGGAAAGTGTATGGTTAGGCACTTTCGCAGAAGAAATAAACGGGCAGACTATTATTTAAATGGGGAGAGAATTCAAAGTTCTGAGATGCAACTGGACTTGGGAGTCCTCGTACAGGAGACCCTTAAGTTAACCTCCAGGTTGAGTCGGTGGTGAAGAAGGCGAATGCAATGTTGGCATTCATTTCTAGAGGAACAGAGTATAGGAGCAGGGATGTGATGTTGAGGCTCTATAAGGCATTGGTGAGACCTCACTTGGAGTACTGTGGGCAGTTTTGGTCTCCTTATTTGAGAAAGGATGTGCTGACGTTGGAGAGGATACAGAGAAGATTCACTGGAATGATTCCAAGAATGAGAGGGTTAACATATGAGGAACGTTTGTCCGCTCTTGGACTGTATTCCTTGGAGTTTAGAAGAATGAGGGGAGACCTCATAGAAACATTTTGAATGTTGAAAGGCATGGACAGACTGGATGTGGCAAAGCTGTTTCCCATGATGGGGGAGTCTAGTACGAGAGGGCACGACTTAAGGATTGAAGGGCGCCCATTCAGACCAGAGATGTGAAGAAATTTTTTTAGCCAGAGGGTGGTGAATCTATAGAATTTGTTGCCACGGGCGGCAGTGGAGGCCAAGTCATTGGGTGTATTTAAGGCAGAGATTGATAGGTATCTGAGTAGCCAGGGCATCAAAGGTTACGGTGAGAAGGCGGGGAAGTGGGACTAAATGGCAGAATGGATCAGCTCATGATAAAATGGCGGAGCAGACTCGATGGGCCAAATGGCCGACTTCTGCTCCTTTGTCTTATGGTCTTATGGTCTAAAATATAATTTACTAAAAATGGACTGAAACCAAAGGCCATTTATAAACATTGTCAAGCCCAGGCCTGCCACAGTATGTGGACAGGTGTTATTAAAACTGGGGCTGTTTTGAAGAGGAGGAAAGATAACAGCTAATGAAGCACGTCAAAACAAACTAGTTAGAGATGCGTGACATTCCACAAGACAACTGGTAAGAAACTGTGTATGGTTCGTTACTTAATTTAGTTGTCTAAAAGTCACAAAGCAGAATCTAAATTATTTTAGTGCAAAAAAAAATTGCTCATCAGTTCCATAATGTCACCCAAAATACATTTGTGGTTTGTTAAGTAAATGCATTCCATGTAACCAGGAAAAAAAAACAAACTTCAGAATCAATACCCACTTTGTGTTTGTTAATGCAGGGACAAAAAAACAGGTAAAATTACCAAACAGTGCTGTGCTTTGAAAGTAGGGAATAATAGCCACAGATCTTACTCCTGCTGCCTACTTCATTAAAATAGATGCTACTAAAAGTGTACTTTAGCGGACATCCAATAAAGGCAGGATTGCATTTGCCTCTGACATTTTCTACAGGTCAATAACCTGTCCCTTCACTGTTCAGTTCACAAGTTAATCATTGTAAGTTAAAGCAAAGTACCAGAACTCAGTTTAGCAGCTGAAGTAATATGCTTTCATAATATTCAAAACTTAACTTCTGGGAACAGAAAACAATTTTAAAAATTAAAGATGGAAAAATTGTATGGCTCACAGAAACAAAACTTTTTGGCTCATAGTTTTACTTTCCTTAACTACAGGTTTTATCGATTATCCTGCAGGTTTCCACATATGACTCTGAACAGAAAACAGTGGATTATTTCATAATTTGAGTCACACATTACTGATATCAGTAGCACATCAATAGTATTTTGGCACATCTCTTAATTTTTAAAACAAAATCCTTCTGAAACATGAAAATTTGTGCATCTTAAAAACTCTCCTCATTTGTGCACTGCTTTGATCAGTTAATATCAGGTAAAGCATGAGAAAGGATTCATACTTTAAGACAGCGGTCCCCAACCACTGGGCCGTAAAGTTTGTGATACCGGGCCGCGAGAAAACGATATGAGTCAGCTGCACCTTTCCTCATTCCCTGTCATGCACTGTCGAACTTGAACATAGGGTTGCCGGGACATCCCATATATTGGGCTAAGTTGGTTTGTCCGAGACGGGACTGCCCTTATCCCATATTTAGCCTGCTAAGGTAGAGCGTTCCTATGAAACCTTTTGTGTGGAAATGGCATAAAGCGAAGAAGCAATTACCAGTTATTTATATGGGAAAAATTTGTGAGCGTTCCCAAACCCAAAAAATAACCTACCAAATCATACCAAATAACACACAAAACCTAAAATAACACCAACATATAGTACAAGCAGGAATGATATGATAAATACACAGCCTATATAAAGTAGAAATAACGTATGTACAGCGTAGTCGGGACGATTAAGCCAAAATCGATTTGTGGGAAAAAAATTGGCACGTACGCGCTTGCGCATGTCACATGTGCGTACATCAAGCATGCGCACACAGGTGCCCGCGCAAAGCTTCATGGTCATGGTAGTCTTTTTAGGGTAAACACAAGTGTCCTGTCAACACACACAAAAATTGCTGGTGAACGGAGTAGGCCAGGCAGTATCTATAGAAAGAGGTACAGTCGACGTTTCGGGTCGCGACCCTTCGTCAGGATTTGACTGCTACTTTTGTCCCTTATTTGGAAGTGAGAAAGTTGGCAACTCTAACTGTAAAAGACATGCTGAGGTGAGTTTAACCCTACTTGAACAACCCCCCGCCCCGGTGGGCCGGTCTGCAAGAATATCATCAATGTTAAACCGGTCCGCGGTGTAAAAAAGGTTGGGGATCCCTGCTTTAAGATACTCCAAATTTTTGCAATAAAATAGCCGTTCGCTTATAAGTTAATGAAGAACAGTGAGACCCAAAATAAACTAAATAATTTGATTTAGATGTAAGAGCTCAATTCCCCATTATGTAGAAAGTAGAGAATGCTGAAATGCTCAAGGTGCAGTCTTAGATCTGAGATTTTAAATTGAGGCTCCATCTTCCTTCACTAAATGCAAATAATCAAACAGCACTGGTTTCCGGTTTAAGATGGCGCTGGTGAGGCATGTGGCATTGCTACCATGCAGTCCAAGGGCCTGATATTTGGGTCATCACGTGCACGAGTAGTCCATTAGTTCTGATGGCTTAGCATCACCGAGGCCGGACAAGGGGAGCAACGTTATCCCATAAGCCCAGCGACTACTTATCAGTGGCAAACAAAAGGAAGTGTTATTGATAACTTTTTTTCTGGTAAGATCATAATAAACAATCACTGCAACCAATGGAGAGGTGAATAAAGGCAAAGCTGAGTTGAGAGTTGAAGCGAGCAGGTGCAAGGTGACATTGAGGCAGATTCAAGACAAGTGGAGGTAAGGCAGAATCAAAGCCTGTCCACCTAAACTGAGGTTTAATTGATCTAAGCGCCAGGCTGATTTGGAAAGGTCAGATACAAGCCAAAACATGGCAGCGGAGTCCAGGCCCAAAGTGTACTGAAGCAACAGGACCCAGGTCCCAGAGCAAGGAATGAGCCAACATTTGGATAATTTAAACACTGGGCCAAATGGATTGAAAAGGCAAGGTGTTGGAACCAGAGGCGAGGGTCAGACTGGTTCTACTTGCTGCTCCACGATGTTTACTCAGCTCTGTGCTGAACTGATGCTGAGGTTGTGGCCTGCTCTGGGCTTCGTCTGTGGGTTCACTTTCATTATGAATGCTATTTGCTTACTTATATTGTTTGCACAATTTTTTTTCTTCTCTGCACACTCAGTGTTGGACAGTCTTTGTTTATGGGTTCTTTGGGTTTCTTTGTTTTGTGGCTGCCTGTAAAGAGATGAATCTCAAGGTTGTAAACATACTTCGATAATAAAAGTACTTTGAACTTTGGCCAGTACTACTTCTTCAATGAATATCACTAAAGCAACTGATCTGGTCATTTACTTCACACTTCACTGCTGTTTGCAAAACCTCAATGTGCTCAAATATGTTATGGAGTTTGCTACATTTTAAAGCAAATACATTTTTCAAAAATATAATTTCTCATAAAGAGATCTGAGGTATGTAAAAGTTGTGAAAGATGCTATATAAATGCATATATTTTCTATAATCCAAATTTGTGAAATATATAAAATTTTGCATAATCTCACTGAGTAATGTGTAAAATTAAAATGGGATTTACTAATCCATAAATAATGCCAGTTAACAGAGTTTAACTGCCCTTTCTCAGTTAGAAAAATTGAAATCAGACAAAAAACTACCCAAAGCTAAATCCAGCATATACAAAGAAAGGAAAAAGAAAAATAGAATTAAGTTTCAAAGGCAAATAAAACAGTAAAACAGCAGAACGAGGAGGATAGGGCCCACTAAAGCCCAAAATGAAAATTTACACCTGGATACTGAGGGCGCTGTTACTTTGCCTCTGTCCTTGGAAAAGGGTCTTCCGAAGATAGTTGAGTTACGAGGCAAAAACTGATGGCATAAAAGGTATTAGAGAAGCTGGATAACTTATTATAGATAAATCCACATCATTAGATGGATCTCATCATAGAATTTTGAAGAAAATATGTAAGTCTGCAGACTTATCAGGAGAATGGGCAAAGAAGGAGCAGATGAAATACAGTGTAGGGCAGTATAGGGTCATGCACTTGGGTAGGAAGAATAAAGGAATCATCTATTTTCTAAATGGGGAGCAGATTTTGAAATCAGAGGTGCAAAGGGAATTGTGAGTCCTAATCCTAAATGTTAACTTGCAGGTTGAATAGGTAGTAAGGAAGACTAATACAATGTTAGCATTTATTTCATTCATATAAAAGTACTCTATAGATGTAATACTGACACTTTATAAGGCATTGGGAAGACCGCATCTGGAATATTGTAAGCAGTTTTGGGCCCACTATCTATGGACGGGTGTGCTGGAATTGGAGAGGGTCCAGAGGAGGTTTACAAGAATGAGCCAGGACTGAAAGGGTTGACATATGAGGAACACACGGTGGCTCCCAGCCTGTTCTCGCTGGAGTTTTGAAGAATGAGAAACTAATCAGGTATTGAAAGGCCTGGATACAGTGGACAAGAAGAGGATATTTCCACATGGTACAGCCTCAGAATATGAGGATATTCCTTAAAACAGAGATAAGAAGAAATTTATTTCGCCAAAGGGTTGTGAATCTGTGGCTGTGGAGGCCAAGTTATTGAGTATATTTAAGTGGAGATTGATAGGTTTTTTTAATTACTAAGGGCATCAAAGGTTGCAGGTAAAAGTCAGAAGAATGAAGTTGAGATGGAAAATAAATCAGCAGTGATTGAATGGTGGAACACACTCGATTGCCTCAATGGCTATACCTTATGGTCTTAAACTGCAGGGCACTGCCTAGAATCTTGCAATGCCCTTTACGTGCAGGGGTGACATCAGAGGACACCAATCTTTTTTTGAAACAAAGGAATCAGGATTAATTCCCCAATTACAGACCATTCAAATTAACCGTAGCACTGTGTGTCAATCCTAATGCAGGGTTTCGACCCAAAACGTTGACAGTTCCTTTCCCCCGTCCCCACCCCACAGAAGTTGCTCAACTCGCTGACTCCTCCAGCAAGTTGCTTGTGTTCCAGGCTGCAACATCCGCACTCCACAATCTCCAGTATCCCCACAGATATTTTGTACGTACATGGAGAACAACCAAGGAGAGGGCACAATTCTAAGATTCTAAATGAGCTTCCAGGAACACACTTCAGAAAACTAAGCAATCAATGCATCCATACAGCAAGAACCCAAACACCATCCAAAGGGTGATAAGTAAAAAACTGCACCACACAGAGCATTCAGTGACCACCTCCAACAAGCTTCCCCATCAATAGTGGAATTCCCGTGTCACTTAAAGACACATACAATCTACTGAATTACCTAACACACATCACAATCTGTACCACTAAGGAAGATATAGATATCAGGTTCATAGGAACTGACTTGCAAGTGTATCACTATTTCTTCATAGTTGTTGAGTTTTAATCCTAGTGCTTCCTACCCACACTGCTGGAGTACTTTCATCAGAAGAACTTGCTACAGTTCTGAAAAGCAGCACACCACCATCACCTGAAGTACAATTAGAAATGGGCACTAAATGCTGGCCTTGCCAGTGTTGCCCACTTTCCAGAAATTAACTTTAAAATTATGTCAATGAAAACCATAGTACGCTACCTTACATACAGTATATTTTATGCACTCTACCCCATTATGCAACTAAAAAGGGATATCCCATTATCTTCCTTAGATATAAAACACAAATCACAAGACAATAGTTCCAACTGAAGCTGACTGAAATCCTACACTGTTGCGTTTAACATTCAATATAATGGAAGGGCCTGTTGGTGACTTTAGTCAATTGAGAACTTACTATAATTTATCACAGCTGCCAAACTCTAAACAGACTACAAAAAGCCAGTAGGCTATTTTGTCATAACAACTACTTCTCTATAAGCAGATAAGGGATGATACTAATAGTTAAATAAATCCCCACAGCAAACAGTGACGGCTTTTGTTTTTAAAACTTTTAATAAATTATTTCCACCTTGGTTACTTACAATAAGGCACACCAAAATAATGCGATCTTTTACAATTCAAAGAATTGTCACATCAACAATACGCTGGTCCTGAGGAGTCCTGGTGCCATTATAGGAAGGAAAGCTGTATTTCTCTCACAAAATTTCACACACAGTTTCTATGGTTTTGTACGATTAAAATTCTACTGTAAAAGTTCAACTAAACAATACTATATTCCACTTAAATATCACCAAACTGAATCAAATACAGTACGTTTACTGATGCAGTATGTAAATGAAGGCCAATCTGGCCAAATACTGGCTGTAGCAAGACAGTTAAACCAAAATTTCCAAAATTAAAATGATATTTAATACAAAAGTTTAGCACTTGAAAAGAAAATAAACAGCACTGCAGAATAGAAGCAACTGTAAAATCTGAGAGTTAGGGTGACCTGATAATGTACACAAAGTTGTAATTCAGATCAAAACTTACATCTCCAGTTCTTAATACAGTATATGCTCTGTTTACAATGGCATGCAAAAGTTTGGGCACCCCTGGTCAAAATTTCTGTTACTGTGAATAGTTAAGTGAGTAGAAGATGAACTGATCTCCAAAAGTCATAACGTTAAAGATGAAACATTCTTTTCAACATTTTAAGCAAGGTTAGTGTATTATTTTTCTTTTGTACAATTTTAGAGTGAAAAAAAGGAAAGGAGTACCATGCAACTGTTTGGGCACCCCAAGAGATTTGAGCTCTCAGATAACTTTTACCAAGGTCTCAGACCTTAAATAGCTTGTCAGGGCTATGGCTTGTTCACAATCATCGTTAGGAAAGGCCAGGTGATACCCTGACTCCTCAAACCTTGTCCCAACAATCAGCAGCCATGGGCTCCTCTAGGCAGCTGCCTAGCACTCTGAATATTAAAATAAATGATGCCCACAAAGCAGAAGGCTATAAGAACATAGCAAAGTGTTTTCAGGTAGCCGTTTCCTCAGGTCATAATGTAATTAAGAAATGGCAGTTAACAGGAACAGTGGAGGTCAAGTTGAAGTCTGAAAGACCAAGAAAACTTTCCAAGAGAACTGCTCGTAGGATTACTAGAAAGGCAGATCAAAACCCCCGTTTGACTGCAAATGACCTTCAGGAAGATTTAGCAGACTCTGGAGTGGTGGTGCACTGTTCTACTGTCCAGCGACACCTGCACAAATAGACCCTTATGGATGAGTCATCAGAAGAAAACCTTTCCTGCATCCTAAAAAAAAATTCAGCGTCAGAAGTTTGCAAAGGAACATCTAAACAAGCCTGATGCATTTTGGAAACAAGTCCTGTGGACTGATGAAGTTAAAATAGAACTTTTTGGGCACAATGAGCAAAGGTATGTTTGGAGAAAAAAGGGTGCAGAATTTCATGAAAAGAACACCTCTCCAACTGTTAAGCACGGGGGTGGATCGATCATGCTTGTGTTGCAGCCAGTGGCACAGGGAACATTTCACTGGTAGAGGGAAGAATGAATTCAATTAAATACCTGCGAATTCTGGAAGCAAACATCAGACCGTTTGTAAAAATAAAGCTGAAGATGAAAAGAGGATGGCTTCTACAACAGGATAATGATCCTAAACACACCTCAAAATCCACAACGGACTACCTCAAGAGGGTCAAGCTGAAGGTTTTGCCATGGCCCTCACAGTCCCTCAACCTAAACACCATCGAAAATCTGTGGCTACGCCTCAAAAGAGCAGTGCATGCAAGACAGCCCAAGAATCTCACAGAACTAGAAGCCTTTGCAAGGAAGAATGGGCGAAAATCCCCCAAGCAAGAGTTGAAAGACTCTTAGCTGGCTACAGAAAGCGTTTACAAGCTGTGATACTCGCAAAGGGGGTGTTACTAAGTACTGACCATTCAGGGTGCCCAATCTTTTGCTTGGAGCCCTTTTCCTTTTTTGTTATTTTGAAACTGTAAAGGATGGAAATAAAAAAAAGTAATCTTGCTTAAAATATTAAAGAAACGTGTCACCTTTAACTTTATGAGGGGTGATTGATAAGTTCATGGCCTAAGGTTGACGGAGTCAATTTTAGAAAACTTAGCACATTTGTTTTCAACATAGTCCCCTCCTACATTTATACACTTACTCCAGTGGTCATGGAGCATACGGATCCCTTCTTTGTAGAAGTGGTCCACAGAAGGGGTGATTGAGAAGTTCGTGATCTAAGGTAGAAGGAGATGAGTTATACAGCTCTCATTACATGCACATGCAGTTCAACTCTTTGAGTGAAAATGCAGAAAGCTTGAAGTTAATAATAAGCAACACACATCAGAGTTGCTGGTGAACGCAGTAGGCCAGGCAGCATCTCTAGGAAGAGGTACAGTCGACGTTTCGGGCCGAGACCCTTTGTCAGGACTAACTGAAAGAAGAGCGAGTAAGAGATTTGAAAATGGGAGGGGGAGGGGAGATCCAGAATGATAGGAGAAGACAGGAGGGGGAGGGATGGAGCCAAGAGCTGGACAGTTGATTGGCAAAAGGGATATGAGAGGATCATGGGACAGGAGGCCCAGGGAGAAAGAAAAGGGAGAGGGGGAAAAAGCCCAGAGGATGGGCAAGGGGTATAATCAGAGGGACAATTTTCTCCCTCTGTCCCTCTGACTATACCCCTTGCCCATCCTCTGGGCTTTTTCCCCCTCTCCCTTTTCTTTCTCCCTGGGCCTCCTGTCCCATGATCCTCTCATAACCCTTTTGCCAATCAACTGTCCAGCTCTTGGCTCCATCCCTCCCTCTCCTGTCTTCTCCTATCATTTTGGATCTCCCCCTCCCCCTCCCACTTTCAAATCTCTTATTAGCTCTTCTTTCAGTTAGTCCTGACGAAGGTTCTCGGTCCGAAACATCGACTGTACCTCTTCCTAGAGATGCTGCCTGGCCTGCTGCGTTCACCAGCAACTTTGATGTGTGTTGCTTGAATTTCCAGCATCTGCAGAATTCCTTGTGTTTGCGAAGTTAATAATAACTCATCTCCTTCTACCCTAGGCCATGAACTTATCAATCACCCCTGCTGCCGACCACTTCCTGGAGGTCCAAGATGCTGACTTCTACAAAGAAGGGATCCACATGCTCCACGACCGCTGGAGTGAGTGTGTGAATACGAAGGGTCTCAGCCTGAAATGTTGACTGTACCTCTTCCTAGAGATGCTGCCTGGCCTGCTGCATTCACCAGCAACTTTGATGTGTGTTGCTCGAAAAATAAATGTGCTAGGTTTTCTAAAATTGACTCCTTCTACCTTAGACCACAAACTTATCAATTACCCCTCGTATCCCTTTTGGAAATCAGGTCATCTTTTATTCGCTTAGCTATTCACAGTAACAGAAATTTTGACCAGGGTGCCCAAACTTTTGCATGCTACTGTACATCTAATTTTTATGACCTTTGCTAGCATTGGGTAAGGCTGGATTTTAAAATGATAGGTCCAGTGGTGCGCTACCCTACCATTGTACTTTGATTCCAACCCAAATGAAGTCAAAGTAATTGCTAATTAAACTATTCTGGTATGGGTTCAGAATGATTATACAATAGGAAAACAATTTCAGTGATGTGTCAGACAGCACAGTGGAATAAAAGCTAAGAGAGAGTATCAAAAATGAAATTGTAGAGTAGGACATATTCACGGGAAGCTTGTATCATTTGCTTCTTTGCTCTACTACAATGAGCTAGAAGCGAAAAATGTTAACGTGTATCTCTGTCTCACAGTTTTCAATGAGAATCTATCTCTCACATTCTGTTTAGCAAGCTGCACTGAAAGTTCCGAGCACATAACTGGATTAACATTAATTATTCACACAGGAACGGATAATCAGCTTCCAGAAAAAGTACAAAAAATAACTAAGAACTGGCAAGGTCATCATTGTTTACAAAGCGCATTTATCTTCCTTTAATTTTAAGCTGCCAAACCAATGCAGTGCCACATCTTCATGTATTGGAAGACAGAAGGCAAAGCCAAAACAGAGTGTAATTACTATAAGTTTTTTAATTGTTGAAAGAGAGGGGTGAATGAAAACCCATTTCCTTAAACATAGGGTATTATAGAACATAGAACAGTACAGCACAGTACAGGCCCTTCAACCCACAATGTTGTGCCGAGCCTCAAACCCTGCCTCCCATATAACCCCCTCCCCACCTTAAATTCCTCCATATATCTGTCTAGTAGTCCCTTAAACTTCACTAGTGTATCTGCCTCCACCACTCACTCAGGCAGTGCATTCCATGCACCAACCACTCTCTGAGTAGAAAACCTTCCTCTAATATCCCCTTTGAACTTCCCACCCCTTACCTTAAAGCCATGTCCTCTTGTATTGAGCAGTGGTGCCCTGGGGAAGAGGCGCTGGCTGTCCACTCTATCTATTCCTCTTAATATCTTATATACTTCTATCATGTCTTCTCTCATCCTCCTTCTCTCTAGAGAGTAAAGCCCTAGCTCCCTCTTATTCACCCTCTTCTCTGATACCTCACTCACAGAATCCTTAAGATGACATCCAACATTAGAGAATGGATCATCTTGCACCAGTTTTTGGGCTCTTATCCTTTCCAATATTGCTGTAACACAGAGTTGGTTACACTGGAGATAGAGCCCAGATCAAACAGCACTACATGTTTATTTGAACACTTCTGTGCACTATTCATATTACAGTGCTTGACAGGTAAATGACATCCGAATGAAATGGAACTCCAATTTCAGCCCTCAACAACAAATGCAAGAGCACCAGACAACGGGGGAGATGCCTCTGTAAAACCAGGAAAACACCACGCTAATCTGGTGCATTTTTCACAAGATAACGGAACAGCTTACTCAAATCACAGAACCAGACTGGCACTTTCATTACTGACAACTAGAATCAGATCAATATATCACCAGCATATACTGTGAAATTTGTTAACTTAGCGGCAGCAGCACAATGCAATACATGATAATATAGAAAAAAAATAAGTAAACCAATTACGGCAAATATATGTATGTACAGTGCCTATAAAAGTATTCACCCCCAAGCTTGAAAGTTTTCATGTTTTATTATCTTACAACATTGAATCACAGTGGCTTCTTTGACACTGATCAACAGAAAAACTTTTTCATGTCAAAGTAAAAATATATCTCTAAAAGTGATCTAAATTAATTACAAATATAAAATACAAAATAATCGATTGCATAAGTATTCACCCTCCCCTCCCCCTTAATATGACACACCAAATTATCACTGGTGCAGTCAATTGATTTTAGAAGTTACATAATTAGCTAAATAGAGATTTGCCTTTGGAGAGCTTTGTGCAGTTAAGGTGTTTCAATTGATTGTAGTGAAAATAGAAGGTCCAACTGCGAGTGAGTCAGTATCTGGCAAAAACTACGTTTGTACATCATGAAGACAAAAGAACACTCCAAGCAACTCCGCAAAAAGGTTTTGAAAAGCACAAGTCAGGAGATAGATACAAGAAAATTTCCAAGCAAAATACAGGGAAATCCTGGAGGAAAACCTGATGCAATCTGCAAGAGAACTACAGCTTTGGAGAAGATTTATTTTCCAGCAAGACAATAACCCCAAGCATAAAGCCAAGGCTACACAGGAATGGCTTAAAAATAACAAAGTTAGTGTCCTGGAGTGGCCAACTCAGAGTCCAGACCTCAATCCAATTGAGAATTGGTGGCTGGACTTGAAAAGGGCTGTTCAGTCATGATCCCCATGCAATCTGACAGAGCCTGAGCACTTTTGTTTAGAAAAATGGGGGAAAAAATTGCAGTGCCTAGATGTGCAAAGCTGATAGAGACCCATCCACACAGACTCAGGCTGTAATTGCTGCCAAAGGTGCATCGACTAAATATTGACTTGAAGGGGGTGAATAATTATGCAATTATTTTGTGTCTAATAATTGTAATAAATTTAGACCAACGTAGAAATTTGTTTTCACTTTGACATGAAGGAGTCTTTTCTGTTGATCAGTGTCAAAAAAGCCAAATTATGAAATACATGGTCACCGGGTGCAGAATGGATCTTCACAGTAGTATAGTCTCCATTTCAAAGCAGGGCATAGAAGGTGTTGAGCTCTTGTCTCACAATGAAGCATCGCTGCCATTCATGCTATTGGGTTTTGCTTTGTAGAAAGTAATAGCCTGCAAACCCTGCCAGAGTTGACATGCATCTATCTCCAACCTTGCTCAAAATTGTTTCTTATACAGACCTGGGTCACCAGACTTTAAATGTTGCAGATCTTGCCCTCAGCAGATGACAAACCTCCTGGTCCATCCATGGGTTTTGGTTTGGTACTGTACAGCAAGTTTTCATAGCTCAAACACCTTCCAAAGATCACAATTATGCTACAACTTTGAACACTTAGCTGCTTTGCTACTCGTCCAAAGTGTACTTTAGTGACAACTCCACTAGCAGCACTTCATTCAGGGTGGATTGGGGGCATCAGGGCAAAAAGCTTAGTTCTTAAGGAACCAGAGACATGATATTCTACTTTGACTTCACTAATGAATAATGAATTTTCAAGTTCAGGTTTTCCACAATTCTTCGTCAATTGAGCTATTTTACATTCAAGTGGGTAAAATCTTCAGCCACACTCATACTAGGATACTCTCTCTGTAGAGGTCAGGGCCCTTCAACTTCCCAGCCACAGGATGTTTCTACATCTCCCAAATAGCAGATCCCTGTCATGTCTCCCAATTTGCTACTTACTGATGAATCAGATAGGTATCCATGTACTTTATTAATAACAAAAGTATTTCACAAAATCACACAAGCTCTCTAACAAAAAATGAGTCAGAATAGCAGCCAATTCTCCGACTCAAATGCAAGCAGAGTAGAGGAGGAACGCACAGGTTCATCCAGAAAAGCAAAAGCCATCCAACCATAACCGAAGCCCATAACCTCATGGTCTATTAGCATTTGTGGGTGAGCAACAGCTAAAAGTACCAGGTTATGCCACTCCTAAGGAGCAACTAGTAGAAATGTAGCATACGTGAATTTAAGTATCAGTAAAAAAAAATTAACTGCTATCTGATTAACTAATAACAGTGGGTAACAACAGCAGTAAGGTAATTTAAGGTAGGATTACACTGAAATCGAGACAAGGTGGTGTGCTGCCACCTCCTGTAGGGAAAGAATTTGAGAAAGAAAAATGGGAAGCAGCTGTTAGGGCAACACTGCCATCCAGAGGATCATCGGTTTTTGAGCAATTTCAGGTCACATAAACAATCCAGGTAGCAGTCAACAAAATATTTAATTATTGAAAAAGTAAGTAAAACTATTGCAATTTAGATTGAAAGAACATTGATAAGAGCAGAGAGAAGGATAAACAAGAGACTACAGATGCTAGAGAGATTCAATGGGTCAAACAGCATCTGTGGTGGGAAATGAACAGTTGCTATTTTGGTTTCATTTTTCTTCACAGATGCTGCCTAATCCACTGAATTCCTCCAGTATCTTTTTTGCTGATATTAACAGACATTTACTTTTTGTAAATAAAAAATGCCTGAAAAATAATGATTATTCACCACAATGATCTAGTACACAAAATATCATAGAGTGTGCTGTAATAACCAATACGCATCATTAGAAATTTACACTGTATTTATCATTTTATTCCTAGTTAAAGAAAAAAGCCAAAATTAAAATTTAAAAAGAGTGAATACCAGCCATGGCGTTCTGAAGCTGGTGACCATGCATTTTATAATGTGGTTGTCTTGAAAATGAATCATCAAATCTGGAAAGGGCTGGGGCAGGCTCTTGTAGAACAATGAAGTTCAAAGTAAATTTAATATCAAAGTACAAACTGTATATGTCACCATATAAAACCCTGAGATTCATTTTCTTGTGAGCATACACAGTGAATCCAAGAAACATGATAAAACCAATGAAGGACCTCACCCAACTGGTCAAACAACCAATGTGCAAAGAGCAAAAACTATGCAAGCATGAAAGAGAAAAGAATATTAATGATAATAAATAAATATTATAAATAGAGCAAGGAACAACCTGAGGTTTGAACAACTTAAGTTCCGGGCCAAATTGAAAAGGCCAGGCTGTTGGGGCCAGAGGCAAGGGATGGGCCAGTTCAACCGCTGCTCTGGGAGTTTTACTCGACTCTATACTGAACTTCAGCTCGCTTCTCCACAACGTTCACTCATCTCTGCACTGAACAGTGGCTGTGGCTTGCAACGATCAAAGTGTGGACTCACTTTTGTGAACTTTTATTGCTTACTTTTATTGTTGACACGTTTTTTGTTTTTTCTTCTGCACATTTCAGGTCTGACATTTTTTTTAATGGGTTCTATTGGGTTTCTTTGATTTGTAGCTGCCTGTAAAAAAACAAATCTCAAGGTTCTATAAAGTATACATACTTTGATAAGAAATATACTTTGAACTTGAACTTGAAATAAGCAATAAATATCCAGAACATGAGATGAAGAGTCCTTGAAAGTGAATCCATAGGTTGTGGGGCAAGTAAAGGTGAGGGAAAGTGGTTCAAGAGTCTGACGGTTGAGAGGCAATGCTTGTTCATGAACCTGGTAATGTGGGTCCTGAGACTCCTGTACCATTTTTCTGATGGCACCAGAGAAGAGTGCATGGCCTAGGTGATGGGGATTCGATGATGGAAGCTGCTTCCTGCAACAGTGCTCTGTGTAGATGTGCTCAATAATGACAAGGGCTTTACTCATAATGGATTGGGCCATATCCACAACTTTTTGTCAGATTTCTGTTCAAGGGCATTGGTACTGCCACAGCAAACTGTGATGCAACCAGTCATTATACTCTCCACCACACGTCTACATAAGTTCGTCAAAGTTTTAGATGTCATACCAAATCTTCACAAACTTCTGAGGAAGTAGGTGCTACCATGCTTTCTTCGAAATTGTACTTACATACTGGGCCCAGGACAGAGCCTCTGAAATTATTACACTAAGCAATTCGAAGTTGCTGACCCTCTCCACCTCTGATCCTCCGAAAAGGCCTGGCTCATGAACCAATCTACTCCTCCTGAAATCCTCGGGCCTGCTGACATTAAGTGAGAGGTTGGTGTTGGCACCACTCAGCCAGATTTCCAATCTCCCTCCTATATGCTGATTCATCGCAACCTTTGATTTGACAATTACAGTGGTGTCATCAACCAACTTAAATATGGCATTGAAGCTGTGCTTAGCCTCACAGTCATAAATATAAAACGAGAAGTGCAGGGGCTAAGCTCTCAGCCTTGTGGCACCCCTGTGCTGATGGGGATTGTGGATGAGATGTTGCCATCCAAACTGACTGGGGTCTGCAAGTGAGGAAATTAAGGATCCAATTGCACAAAGAGGTATCGAGGCCAAGGTCTTGAAGCTTATTGATTAGTTTTAAAGGGATAATGATGTTGAATGCCGAGCTGTAGTCAATAAAAAGCATCCTCATGTCTGATCCAATGAAATGGCATCTGCTATGAACCTGTTGTGCCAGTAGGCAAATTGGAGCGGATCCAAGCCACTTCTCAGGCAGGAATTGATATAGTTCATCACTAACCTCTCAAAGCGCTTCATCATAGTGGACGTAAACGCTACCGGACAATAGTTATTGTGGTAGGTTACAATGTTCTTCTTAGGCACCAGTATAATTGAAGCCTGCTTGAAGCAGGCAGGTACCTCAGATTGCCAAAGCAAGAGGTTAAAGATATTGGTGAACACTCCATAATATAAATACATAAGATAGCTTATATACTTAGATTGATTGTATGTCCATAAAGTAACACTAGGCACAGGAATATCTGTATATAAGGTGGCTGACATAAAACAATCAAATAGTGGTGGGGGTGGGTCTGTGGAGGGATGGATTAAGTGAGTTGAAGTATTGATTAGCCTTACTACTTGGGCCAAGTTTACCTTGTATTAAAGTTACAGTGATAATACTTAAAAGTCAGGGTGATGTGTGACTTGGAAGAAAACTTATAGTGGCAGTGACAATGTGCAAACTACATTAGGTGGAGAGTCTGATGGCTTGGAAAGTTCAGTTGTAGCAGTCTGAAAGTTAAGTAACATTGAGGTTAAGCAAGGGAAAGAAAAAAAATAATTATCTCCATTCAAACTAGGCAATGCCATTTAAATCCAAAACCCCACCAGATCCACAAATCAAGACATGACACCAGAAATGGAGCAGGATGTTACATATCTCAGCATCTAACTACCAGTTAATTCCAGATTTTCTGCTCTACAAGAGCACAGTGTAAATGTCAGGAACAAGCTGACCTGGTCACTACAGTCAGCCAGTATGCTCTACAGAACAGCAGGTTAGTAAGCTGCACAATCAAGCCCTATGGCTTCCAAAACAGAATTGGCTAAGTTATTGAATGGAAAAAAGAAATAAGGTTATGGAGAAAGCAAAGTCTTATAAGGAATCAGTACAGGCAAATGGCAAAATGGGTACCTATTGTGCTGAATAAATTCTTTGAATTATTTTATTCCTATTTGAGACACATTGCAGGAGAATCATGTAATCAAATATAATCAACAATTACAAAATGCTGGGAGTAACTCAGCAAGTCAAGCAGCATCTATGGAAGGAAATAAACAGTGGATACTTCAGACCGTGACGCTTCATCAAGACTGGAAAGGAAGGGAACAAAACCCAGATTAAGAAGGTATAGGGTGGAGGAGGAGGAGTAGTAAAACTGGCAGGTGATAGGTGAGACCAGCTGAGTGGGAAGGTGAATGTGGAGAGGATTCATAATGAAGGATCTCCGCCCAAAACATTGTTTATATTCCTGACCCGCTGATTTCCTCCAATGTTTATGTGTGATGCTCAAGATTTGCAGCATCTGCAGTGTCTCTTGTGTCTCTAATAAAATATCATGTTGACCAAGAATCACTCTGGCAACATCTGTGAAAGATGCTATATAAAACTGCTTTACTTTTCTACACATGCCAACAGCAAGGCTCCTCATTTAAATCATGACACTGTTATTAGCAAAGATTGCATTTTGCAAACTCAGTAGAAAAGAAGGATTACATTCACTGGGGATATTGTACCTAATCTTTTGCATACCCAAATAAATTATATAATGCAACAAACAAACTGATACAGAAACAATGCTAAGTATCCCAAAGTCTCAACAGTAGACACTGAGGTCCCGACAGGCAGGAAATGGAAGGCTCAAGACGCAGTGGAGATGACTGAGTCACATCTGAGGCATAGGGATCTGGAAGGGACAGTGGCAACTGGTCCGGTGGGACTGGGCAGCTTCCATTAACCAACTTCAACAGGGCTTACAGCAAAGTAGTCCAGGAAAAGGTGTAAGCAGATGTTGAGGAAGTGCGTACTTCTAGGATGGTAGGAATGGGGCAGCAGGAAGCTTGGACAAGATGTAAGGATATGCTGAAGCAGAAAATCTCCTGGTCCAACGTCTAGCAGGCAGAACCCTAGTGCATCAAGTTCATGATCCAGACCATGTACAACATTCTGCCTAATTCAGCAAACCTTTCTGCTTGGGGCAAAAGCGAGGCACCATCATGCCCTCTCTGCCCTGGAACACATCTTCAGAAGCTGCCCAAAAGCCCTGGGAGAAGGCTGCTACGGCTGAAGGCAGTGGCAAAAAATATGTCCTTGGCCATCAACAACAGTGAACACCTCTACCAACCCAGAAAGCCCATAACTTTGTCAAAGCTGGAGACCTACCTCAGCCTCAGCCCAGGTCACCAGCATGCTTGCTCACCACTGTGTCTGACTGGTAACTGAGAGTAGATCTAGGTAAGCAATTAAAGTTCTCAAACTTATTGCATCATCATCACTGAGGCCCAACATGGTCATTCTATCAGAAACCTCAAAGCAGGTGGTCATTGTAGAACTAACAGTGCCTTGGGAAGACCAACTTGAGGAAGTATTCAAACAGAAGGCGGCCAAATACCAGGAGCTGTTAGAGCAGTGCCAGACACAGGGGTGGAGCCTACAGAGGTGGGGTATAGAGGCTTTGCTGGCTGCTCACTCTGCAGAACCTAATCTCTCCTTGGCATTATGGGGGCTGCAAAGAAAGAAGCGATCAGGACTGTCACAGATGCTGCTGAGTGTGCTTCCAGATGACTACAGATCAAGAGGTGTGACCTGTGGACCTGGACCAATGCTGCTGGGACACAAGCTGGGGCCTGACCCCTGGCTGGGTCAACTAGGCAAAGGTGTCTGATATTGGAAGACCCGAAAAACCTGATGACCCCAGATTACATCATTGATGATGTGTCCCAGCTTATCCTAGGATGCATCTCAGCATCAGGTATACTTCCCTTCAACCCACTTCAACAGGGCTTGACAATATTGGTATACAGAAGGCACAAACCTTCTCAGAAATAGCCAAATGAAAAGATACGTCTTCCAAACCAGAACCACATGACTTACGAGGAACAATGTGACATCACAAAAAGGTCATTGTTTGTGGATATAGTTACATTATTTTTCATTAGGATAAAAGTTGGAGAAGATTGCAGTAAAGTACATTATTATGCCAAAATGGCACTTACTAGTCAAAAGCAATTAAATACAGGGGATCGGTGACTAATAAAAGTCCTGATAAGAATTTAGTCGTTTAAAATAAAAATCTATGAAAAGTAATATGGTTATACACGATTCAGGTTATTAACAAATATCCCAGGTTTAACTCATTGGTAAACAATTAGTATGGTGCAGACGATAAATTTATATTGAGTGAGCAATACAGAATAAAAGACTGACTTTAGCCCAGTGGAAATGTTTTTACAAGGGCTCTGCATGGAGCTGAATGTGCATCAAGGGCTGCTGTTGAGAAGACTGGCTAGTTATTAGACACGACTTCTTTCAGATGGAACATTAACCTAGGCTCTGCTTTCTCCCACCGCCCCACACCCCCCATTTGGAGGGATATCCAAGGAATAAAAGATTCAAGGAATAAAATAAAATTGAATCAAAGATCAAGGAATAATGGAAATTTTTTATTCAATATTTGTGACTCAAACTATACTAATCATCTCTTTTACCTCATTGCTTTCTTGAATCTCACTAAGCAAGAAGTGACTGCAATGCTTCCTCACATAACAACAGTGACAACACTTCAAAATAATTCATTAGCCATAAAACACTGCAATATTCTGAGAACATGAAAGATATTACAAAATATGCTTTCTTTTTTCTCATGGTCATTCTCTTGATAACAATAGTTCCCTAAACTTCAAAGCAGATTGCTGCTTGTAGAACTCTGGCAACATCAGAGTAGCTAGTATAAACCTTTACAAAAAATAAAGCAAGTTTTCATTTTCCCCTACTGTGCAAATGCCTGACCATGCAATTCCTTGGGTTTACCCTATTAAAGTGCACAATTCAACAGTCAATAGTTCAGGAAAGAGACTCATTTTGTTTCCCCATCAGCTTTTCTTTCCTTAAAACGTTGTTGACCAAATCAGCAAGTTGGCGGTTAGGAGCTATGAGAAACCTTGTACTCAATGCAGTCAATGAAGACTAATGACTCACTATGCTGACTTAATTCTTCAAAACTTCTCCCTCTCCTTTTCACCTTATTGTTATTTCGTGGTCTCTGAAACTCTCCTACTTCACTGTTTGTTAGCTTGTAAACAAGTGAACAAGCATAACATTACGCCATGCTCCAGCTAGCTCAGTGCATCTTTATCAAAAATGCTGATATAAAACTTGTAATATTTCCTTGAAACCAAGAAAAAGCTGATTGTGTGATGCCTTAACTATTCATTTGCCTCTATTTACATCTGATTTATCTGCCAAAAATATTTAGCACTATCTTTTGTCCAGCAAAACAGGTCACCATGTTCCTTAGTCATGTGCTCTCTTATCCACTTGATATGCAGGAGTTCCAAACTACTTCTCAATTTATCTACCGTGTTTCCTTCATTCTCTAACATCTTCAGCTCTTTTTCGAAATGGTTGCACCAACAATAATTCATTAAGAAACTACTTATTTTAAAAACTGTATTAATTTTAATTATTTTAAATACCATAGAAAGAAAACAAAACATTTAAATATTCAAACTGGTTAGATAAATTGAAGAGGAACACAGTGCTACATTCCCTTGGAATAAGACCATCATTAAGTAACTATACAGCTGCAAAGGGTAGTCATCACATCATTCCTGTATTATCTCTTTAAAATTATCCCCTCTTATCCTATGGTATTGCATTTTTTTTCTGAAGTACTTATCCAACTCAACACATGAAGCAAAGCAAAAAAAAACACTCCATTATCCTACAGATTAAATCTTAGGACAAATTAAATGGAGTAATATCCTGCAACATATTATTTATTTGCCCCTGTCATACTTTGGAACATAGTCTGAAGATCAGCTTTTCATAGACATACCACAAGCAACCAACCATTACTTAAAAATATGAGCCAATGCCAACTCCCATAGGCTAAACATCTGTACAAAGCCTAGCACACTGGTTCACTCTTGATTGTGATTATTTCTAGACAAAGCATGTTATCAAAGCTAGGTAGGGATGATCTACTTTTGATATTCTTTGGCATCAGCTATGATTGACAAGTGCCCCTACCTATAATGGATGCAATTTAACCATTTTAATGGTAAGAGGAACGTTCAAATTGAAACCCTACTTCCAACAGATAATGAATATACAAACCCACAGATGTTATTTAAAAATCATATACAGGTGCCCCCCACTTTTCGAACGTTTGCTTTACGAAACCTCACTGTTACGAAACGAAAGACCTACATTAGTTACCTGTTTTCGCTAACAGAAGGTGTTTTCACTGTTACGAAAAAAGGCAGCGCGCGCCCCAAGCACCTCCCCTGGAACTGCATTCTAGCCGGCATTGCTTAAAAATGTGCCTGTGAGCAGCCGTTAGTAAGATGAGTTCTAAGGTATGAGAAAAGCCTAAAAGAGCTCATAAGGGTGTTACACTTAGCGTAAAACTAGACATAATTATGCATTTTGATCGTGGTGAACAAAGTAAGGACAAAGTGAGTTTGGCTTGTGGAAGTTGACGAAGATGATGTTGAAGAGATTTGGAATCCCATGACCAAGAACTGATAGATGAAGAGCTGGTGCAATTGGATGAGGAAAGGATAACAATCGAAACCAAATGTAGTAGCGAACGGACCGAAAGTGAAGTCGTCCAGGAACTGAACATGAAGCAACTGCGTGAGAGTTTCGCTTCAATGATTGCAGAAAAGTACGACTTTAATCTTGAAAGGGTACGTCAGTTTAGGGCATATTTGCAGGATGGTTTGAGTGCTTACTAAGAACTGTATGATATAAAAATGCGCGAGGCTAAGCAGTCAAGCATACTGTCGTTTCTCAAGCCTTCCACATCAGCCACAGCAGACGATGAACTTCGACCTTCGACCTCGAGGTCAGGCAGACGTAGAAGATGACCTGTCTGCCCTCATGGAAACAGATGATGATGAGATGACACCCTGGTGTCCCACCACCCCAAACCCTGGACTGCAAACCGATACATTGCCACGGAGAATGCAGCAGTAGCGGGACGCACCCAGCACACCTTTAAGAAAAAAAGCCGAAATAAACAAGCTAATTAATTAGGTGCCGCCCAGCACGTAAATGTCAGCCGAGATCAGAGGCGATGCAATCGGCAATCGCCTCTGATCTCGGCTGACGTTTACGTGCTGGGCGGCACCTAATTAATTAGCTTGTTTATTTCGGCTTTTTTCTTAAAGACGTGCTGGGTACATCCTGGCCACTGCTGTACCACTGCATTCTCCACGGATCGGTATCAGTCGGTGGCCTGGAGGGTGGGGGCCACTGCACCACCCCAGCCTCCGATGACTCAGCCTAACACACCATCATCAGTGTACTCGGTGCTATCTTCCCAATTCCGGTAAGTGATACTACACTGTACATACATTATTTCTACTTTATATAGGCTGTGTATTTTTATGTGTTATTTGGTATGATTTGGCAGCTTCATAGCTTGAAGGTTACTGGAGAGAGTGTTTTTGCCAAGAGCGCTTGCACCACGTTTTTGCCGAGAGCGCTTGCGTGAGATTTCCGCTACGGAGAACAGTGCGGCAATGATTGTAGAAAAGTATTTCTACTTTATATAGGCTGTGTATTTATCATATCATTCCTGCTTTTACTATATTTTACTGTTATTTTAGGTTTTATGTGTTATTTGGCATAATTTGGTAGGTTATTTTTTGGGTCTGCGAATGCTCACAAATTTTTCCCATATAAATAAATGGTAATTGCTTCTTCGTTTTACAACATTCCAGCTTACGAACTGTTTCATAGGAACGCTCGACCTTCCGTTGGCGGGGGAAACCTGTATATTACATGCATTTTCCCACAATTTCAATGCATATAACATAGAATCATAGTCACAGAAAAGTACAGCCCAGAAACAGGCACTTCAGCCCATCTAGACATGCCTACTACCATCGACCTACACCAGGACCATAGCCCTCCATGTCCCTACCATCCACATACCTATCCAAACTTCTCTTAAATATTGAAATTGAGCTTGCATGCACCACTTGTGTTGGCGGCCCATTCCACACTCTCATGACCCTCTGAGCGAAGATTTCCCTCATGTTCCCCTTAAACTTTTTACCTTTCCCCCTTAATCCATGACCTCTAGTTGTAGTCCCACCCAACCTCAATGGAAAAAGCCTGCTTGCATTTACCCTATCTATACCTCTTAATTTTGTACACCTCTATCAAATCTCCCCTCAATCTTCTACGTTCCAGGGAATAAAATCCTAACCTATTCAATCTTTCATATAACTCAGGTCCTCCAGTCCTGGCAAAATCCTTGTAAATTTTCTCTGTACTCTTTCAAACGTACTTACATCTTTCGTGTAGGAAGGTGACTAAAATAGCACACAATATCAACATCTTATACAACTTCAACATAACATCACATCTCCTGTATTCCATATTTTGATTTACCAAAACCAATGTGCCAAAAGATTTCTTTACGACCCTATCTACCTGTGACACCACATTCAATGAAATATGGACCTATATTCCCTGAGTACTATAGATCCCTTTATTCAACAGCACTCCTCTGTGCCCCACCATTCACTGTGTAAAACCGACCATGGTTGATTCTACTGAACCTCGCACTTGTCTGCATTACATTCCATCTGCCATTTTTCAGCCCTTTTTTCCAGCTGGTCCAGATCCCGCTGCATGCTTTGATAGGCTTCCTCACTGTCCACTACACCCTCAAATTGGTGGCATCTGCAAATTTGCTGATGCAGTTAGTCACATTACCATCTATGTCATTGATATACAAACGTTTGTAGATGACAAACAATAACAGACCCAGCAGCGATCCCTGTGGCACTCCACTAGTCACAGGCCTCCAGTTAGAGAGGCTACCAATCTCTGGCTTCTCCCACAAAGCCAATGTCGAACCCAGTTTGCTATCTCATCTTGAATGCTAATCAACTGAACCTTCTTGACCTACCTCCCATGCAAATGCCTTGCTAAACAACATCCATTGTCTTGCCTTCATCAACTTTCCTGGCATAACTCTATAAGATCTGTAAGATTATACATGACCTACCATAAACAAAGCCATGCTGACGATCCCTAATCAGTCCATGCCTATACAAATACTCATACATCCAGTCCCTAGAATACCTTCCAATAACTTTCTCACCAGCCTATAATCTCCTGGTTTATTTTTAGAGCCTTTCTTAAACAGCAGTACAACATTAGCTATCATCCAATCCTCTGCAACCTCACTAGTCACCAAGGATGATTCAAATATCTCTGCTCTGGTTCCTCCAATTTCTGCACTTGCCTCCCACAGGATCCGAGGGAACACCTTATCAGCCCTGGGGATTTATCCACCCTAATTTGCCACAAGTTTGCGACAATTTGTGGCGCGTGGCCAAGTGGTTAGGGTGTTGGACTAGCAATCTGAAGGTTGTGGGTTTGAGCCTCGGCCAGGGCAGCGTGTGTGTCATTGAGCAAGGCACTTAACCACACAATGCTCCAGTCTACCCAGCTGAGAATGGGTACCGGCAAAAATGCTGGGGGTTAACCTCGCGATAGACTGGCAACCTATCTTGGGGGGGAGGGGAGTCTCGTACTCTCAGTCGCTTCACGCCACGGAAACTGGCATAAGCACCGGCCTGATGGGCCACAAAGGCTCGTGACAGACTTTAATTGCTACAAGACCTCCTCCTCTATAATCTGTATAGGGACCATGAACTCAGTGCTGCTTTGCCTCACTCCTATAGACTCTGTGTCCATCTTCCAAGTAAATACATCTACAATAAGATCACCCCATCTCTTTTGGCTCCACACATGGATTACCCTTCTGATCTTCCAAAGTACTAATTTTGTGCCTTGCAATCCTTTTGCTCTTATATTATTTGTAGAATCCTTCAGTCCTTCAGGGTTCTCCTTTATTTTGTTTGCTAGAACAACTTCATGCCTTCTTTTAGCCTTCCTGATTTCTTTCCTAAGTGTTCTCTTGCATTTCTTATACTCCAGAAGTACCTCATTTGTTCCTACCTGCTTATACTGCTATGCACCTCTTTTTATTCAACCACAGCCTCAGTAGCTCTTGCAAACCAAGGTTCCCCACATCTGTTATCGTCACCTTTTACTCTGACAAGCACATACAAGTTTCGTACTCTCAAAATTTCACTTCTGAAGGCCTCTGACTTACACCTTTGCCAGGAAACAGCCTGTCCCAGATCCTTTCTGATACCATCATAATCTCTAAATTATGATCTCAACCGGTAGACCAGACCAATCTTTTTCCATATTTACTCTGAAACTAATGGCATTACAATCACTAGGTACAAAGTGCACCCCTACTCAAGCATTTGTCACCTGCCTTGTCTCACTCCCTAATAGCAGATCAAGTATCACACACACTTTTGTTAAGATTTCTATGTACTGATTAAGGAAACTTTCCTGAACACATTTGACAAACGCTATCCTATCTAGTCCTTCTACAGTATGGGAGTCCCAGTCAATATGTGGAAAGTTAAAATCATCTACTACAGGTGCACATTCCTTTATCCGAAATTCTGAAATCCAAAAAGCTCAAAAAACCGAAGTTTTTTTCGCCAACAGCTAACATCACTCAGGTGTGACGTGGCAGCACTAGCAGAGGCCACCAGACATCAGTTGTGGCTCAGCGCTCGTACTGGTTACACGTGCATTTGCTGTTCGCTGATATTTTGTGTTCACTGTTGACTTTGTGTTTAATTTCACTGTGAAAATGTCAAAAAGAGCTGCAGATACCCCTATGGGTAACAATGAGAAAAAGAGAAGGAATCTTCTCTATCAATAACGCAGAAAGTGGAGCTATTGCAGAAGCTTCATCGTGGTGTGTCTGTGCAGCGCCTTACTGAAGAAAATAGAGCCGGAACTACCACTGTATATGATTTAAATGAACAGAAAGACAAGTTACTGAAGTTTTATAGTGACAGCAACGTTCTACATTTATTCCAATAAGTCATTTACCATGTGTTTGATTCGGTTCATTTGAAGCTGTATATTTTTATGTTTTATTGAATGTTTTTGTTGGAAATAAAATTTCTTCTTGTCATTATTCCCTAAACAATACAGTATAACAATTATTTACATAGCATTTACATTGTATTAGGTATTATAAGTAATCTAGAGATGATTTATATGGAATGATGGGCATAGGTTTGGTGCGCCTCTGGGTCTTAAAAGTCCACCACAGACAGGTTAAATAAGGGACTTGGGCATACGTGTTTTTTGGTATCGGTAGGGGGGGGGGGGGGCGGGGTCTGAAATCTGAAAAATTCTGAATTCCGAAATGCAACTGGCCCCAAGGATTTCGGATAAGGGATTGTGGATCTGTATAACAACATTACGTTTCTTGCAACAGTCTGTGATCTCTCATAAATTTGTTCCCCTCAATCCAGCAGACTGTTGGTAGTCTGTAACATAGCCTCATTAACACTGTCATACCTTTTTTAGTCCTCAGTTCCACCCATAAAACCTCTCTAGACAAGTTCATCAATCTGTCCTGACTGAGCACTTCCGCGACATTTTCCCTGTCTAGTAACGCCAGCCCTCCTTCTTTAATCCTTCCTGCCCTGTCACATCTAAAGCAATGGAATCCTGGAATATTGAGCGGCCAGTCCTGCCCCCCTTGCAACCAAATCTCACTGATGGCTATAGTACCAGAATTCCATGTGTTAATCCATGCATACCCTGAGGTCATCTGCCTTTCCTACGATACTTCTTGCATTGAAATATACACAGCTCAGGACATTAGTTGCCCCATGCTCAACCTTTTGATTTCTGACTTTGAGTTCTTAACAATATCTGTTCCCGCAACCTCTCCACTAACTCTGCAACTTGTTTAAACCTCACCATACAGCACGAGCAAACATTCCCACTTGGATATTAGTCCCCCTCCAGTTCAGATGCAAACCATTCCTTCTCTACAGGTCCCACCTTCCATGGAAGAGTGCCCAATGTTCCAAAGATCTGATACTTTCCCTCCTACACCAACTCCTTAGCCTCCCTAACTGAGCAAATTTAAAGAAGGAAAAATAATAAATAAACTGTGGGAAAAGAAATCTACCTACAGCTTTTTGCTTTCTCTGACTGAAGCCTCATCTTGCTGAAGCCTTGAAGAGCTAAGGTATCAAAATCTCCATCCTAACACTGTTCACTCCAGTAATGGCCATTCGCTTGCCCCTGCCTTATTTTAATTTATTCATGCCAATCAATTCCGATCGCTCACTGGCCGCTACTCAAAACACCAAACTGCCTTATGTACTCAATGTGTGAATGTGAGTTAGCTACGATTTCTCACACTTCGGATTTCTGATTGGCCACTGCTCAAAACACCAAACTGCTGTTAGTCGAAACGTACTCAATCGGCGAACGTGAGTGAGCTACAGAACATTTTCACAATAAGGTTAGCCATGGACAAAAAAGCTACAAATTTAGTTCCCATGATGACAATTAAACAAAATATTTAGATAAAATGTAATGTATATCATAGATACACCGAAGGACAGTATAATCATTTATTTGGATGGTAAATGGAGGTGATTGGGAAAGCATGCCAAGAAAGAAAAGCAAAATTTTTACTTCTGAAGGAAGAATGCACACAAGGTTCCTTCATTATCAAGGGAAAAAAGTGAGAAGTTAACCTGTATGCTTTAAATAATTAACAAGAGTAAAACATATTGGAGATTAAAAGCTAAAGAGATGCCAATCATGTGTAGTACTTGAAAGTTGTAACAAATATGATGAAGTGAAATTGGATTGAACTTACTAACTGAACGTAGGCAACTTTATAATCAGGCCGTTTCACTCTCTGATTCTTATGATTTCGCTTCTTGCTAGTACCTAAAAAAAGTTATGAGATTGTGAACAACAAATAATCAAAGGTTCAGTCCTTGCATTTTGCTTCTGATGAGGTTACTCATATTATATGATGTGTTGAATAAGAAACAGCACCTTTGTGCTTGACAGTAAGTGTTGCTTTTTTTTTTGGTATCTAACTAAATCATTATTGCGTCAATGAATTATCGTTCCTTCCAGGCAGATTTCCCAGCTTCCTCGTCTAGTATTGCCACTCAACTATTACAACTTGTTAGCTTCTTTTATGCTTCAAGCTTCTGGATGCCCTGACCGGTTTTCCAGCCTCTGACTTCCTTCCTTCATTTTACTCAACATTCACAATATTCCTTTCCATCTTCCATTTAAAGGTAGTCTAAGTAAGAGAACTCAGTAGTATAAAGAAGAGTAAACTGCAGTGTACTCTCTGTCTTCCAACAGCATTATTCTATGCTTAGCCTTCATTCCTGTAGCAGTCTATTAAGAAACAAACTTAAAGCTGATCTTTGGGGGGGGGGGCAAAAATTAATCCTTCAATAGCTTATTTAGCTAATTCGCTGAACAATATAAGACTGAAAAACAGGGAGCAAGAAATTCTCAGTTTTAAACCCTTACTAAATCAGCTAGCCTCAGCAACAGGAAAACTAAAGCTGGTCTCCATTCCATGAGCAGGTAAGAGGATGAAAGCAGCAAATATTCACACTTACTGACTCAATTAAGTGGCCAACAAAAAAAACATCAGATGTTGAGTGGATTCAGCTGAATAAGCTGAGTCACTATCTTCTGAGTAGTGACCTTGTGGTAGCAGGCTCTCATGGGCATGTATCACAGCACAAAGCATTATGGAAATGAGTAGGAAAAAGACAAAGATCTTTTTAAAATCTTTCACACATCAAGTGACCAGAACTGGTCAATATTAGAAGTGAGACTCATCAGCCCAGCGGAGGGGGGCAGGGGACTTTGCTTATGAACAAATATTAACAGTTACTTACAAAATTGTATTCTGGTCCTTACTGCAGCCACTGGGACATTGTAGATGCCTTGTAGATAATTTTTCACATCAGGTTTTGTCATTCTGTAAAATTCAGGTTATAATATTAAAATGTTAATGCTTAGAGAAACGAATGTCAAGGGGTTTTGCCCACCCAGGAGTCACAGTCTGACCATTATTTGACTTTGAAACAGACAATAAGAATTTCAAAGAGACACAAGAGCTTGCAGATACTAGAATCTGGAGTAAAAAGTAAACTGCTTGAATCTTAAGGGTCAGGCAGCATCTGTTGACATTTCAAGTCAAAAGCCTTCATCTAAACTGAAAGACTTTTTTTTAGAAAGTGGAAAGAATCAAATGAAAATCTGTTTAGTTAAGCACAATTTTTGACAGACAAAGTAGAGCTTTAGCAGAGGGAAATTGGATAGATCCATGTACTAGAAAGAAACAGACAGCCCTACAGCCTTCCTTATAGGGAAACAGGTCTGCTCTTTCAGTCCTGATGAAGGGTCTCAACCTGAAATGTCCACTGCTACTTTGCACCGCCGACGCATCAAGTTCCTCCAGCATATTGTTAGTTGATATTATCAGACATTTATATGCATTCATTTTGTAAATAGATAAAAATTGTTTTATAAATCACAATCTAAGAAAGAACTTTTCCACTTCAATAACATATCACACAAACCAGCAACATCATCTAGTCCATGCTCCATCATGACAAACTTACATTATTTTTATCAATTTCATGAAAACGAAAAGCAGTTCCTCCAGCAGTTTTTACTTTGCAATAAATATTTAATATTGTTAGCCAACTATGGCCAGCTGGATATTATGTTTACCAAAGCATTGCATTGAATTATCGGATAAATTTATTGGCATATCATAAAAGCGATGATCTGCTTATATCCAAAGACTTCCAAACTAGCTCTATCTTTCAGATTCCAGAAACTGAAGCCTAAAATTCCCCATTTTCAATATACACTCAGAGGACATTTTATTAGGTACACCTACTTGCTAATGCCAGTCATGTGGCTGCAACTCAGTGCACAAAAGCATGCGGACATGGTCAAGAGTTTCAGTTGTTGCTCAGTCCAAAAATCAGAATGAAGAAGTAATGTGATCCAAGCAACTCTGACTGTGGAATGACTATTGATGCTAGACAGGGTGATTTAAATATCTCAGAAACTGCTGATTTTGTGGAATTTTCACACACAATGGTCTGTAGCATTTACAAAGAGTGGTGTGAAAAACAAGAAACATCCTGTGAGTGGCAAATCCGTGGGCGAAAATACCTTGTTGATGAGATAGCTCAGAGGAGAATGGCCAGACTGGTTCAAGCTGACAAGAAAGTGACAGTAACTCAAATAACCACACGTTACAATAGTGTGTGCAGAAAAGCATCTCTGAACGCACAACACACTAAACCATGAAGTAGATGACATACAGCAGCAGACCGCAGAGTGTAGATAAAACTACAACTCTTGCACAGCTCTCTTGAGCCCTCTACTGGATAAAATAAAGTACCAGGAAACAAAGAAAATAACAGGATACAAGAGATTCTGTAGATGTTGGAAATCTACAGCAACACATACAAAATGCTGGAGGAACTCAAGCAGGTCATGCAGCATCATCAGAGGAAAGTAAGCAGTCGAAATTTTGGTCCGAGACCCTTCATCGGGACTGCAATAAGGCTGGTCCTGGACTTATTTCATAATTTACTGGCATAATTTACATAATACTATTTAACTATTATGGTTCTATTACTATTTATTATTTATGGTGCGACTGTAATGAAAACCAATTTCCCCCGGGATCAATAAAGTATGACTATGACTATAACAGTAAGCTGGCTAAATTGATTTGGTTACAGCTAACTCATGATTCCACTCCAAGTTGGTGACTTTCAAAATTACTATAAGCCCAGGACAAATGCTGATGCATCTAGCACTCTGTTGTTGGGAGCCCCATTTGCAGGGATATACTGGGAAACATTCCTCTGACCGTACACTAGCCAAACCTACCACATGGTCAGAATACCCATTCATTTGATTATGCGCCTCGAAGCCTACTTGCCAAATGCTTCATGATCACTCTCAGGACATAATTGGTCAATACAAATGACCCTCCATATTTTGCCAGATAAGTACAGAAGGCCGTGTTCTGAAGACTGAATCCTGCTTCAATCAGACCAGTATTTAAAATTTTACATCATGTTGGAACAATCAGAAAGCATTAACAAGATACAAACTTCTTTTTTGTTCCAATATGATGCAAATTTTTAAATATTAAGCCTCCTAAAAGCACCCCAAAAAGTTCAGGTGTTATTACAATGCACAATTGGAAGAACAATTTCAACTACGAGAAATCAGCTTAATAGCTATGTCATGTCTGTTTGAAGACACCACAGGGCCAAAAAGGTAGGGGTTGATGACCAGTTTTTCCTAGATACAAGACTGAGAGCTCCAGGGAACCAAAGAGAATAGTAGATCCAACTAATTTCACAGAAAAGCCTGGAGCTTTGCTGTGTAGATCCATCCCCTCCTACTTACTCCATGGGAATCCTAAACTGAACTGTATTCTCCGGTTGCTCCTTCCCAGGTCTCACAAGGGTCATAAAAAAGTTGGTTCGAAATATCCTGAGTTGAGGGTTTCCATATTGATACAGTGGATAGCTGTAGAAAAATAAAAGATATTTAAGTATATACAAACACTTTGCCATTGGGCTTATATCAATAAATCATGTGCAAGTCTACATTCTTGGTCCACCTTTTGATATCTCTGTAATACTTCCTTGGTTTTCCAAAAAGGGAAAGCTAGGGGGTTTCTTCTCCTTTCTTGACCAATACTTATCCAACAAATGAAATCCAGTCATATATCTCATCTGTGTTTGTGGAGATTTACTTACTTGCTAAATGCTATATTTCTGTAGACTACAACTGCAGCTGCATTTCCAAAATACCTTTCTGACTGTGAAGTGGTTTGGGACATCCCAGGATCTGAAGCATACTTTATAACCACATATGGTTTATAATGCATTGCCATGTGTATAACGATAATGATGTGGTTGCAGCCTGCAGTCCTCACTCCTCAGCAGACAGAATGGAACAAGTTACCAATTCTGAAAATTTCCTTGACATATTTCTTTTCCCATATCAAGCATGTTTTAAAATTTAATAGTCTGCATATTTTTCTAGACAATCTCTTCTCTTTATTCTGATGTATTTAATCATTTTCTCCTACGCCTCATAGCTACTACTGCCAAACCCATTCGATTTAGAAGCACAGCAATTTATTCAGTAACCTGTTTGGGAAAAAGACTGGTAGATGACTAAAATTACCATGTTTAATATTGTGGATAGAAGATATCCAAGGATCTACTGAAGTGCTCTGTAGCAAATGCCCTTTTCCTTGGAACACATTTTGCAAATCATTATGAATCAGAATTAGGTTTATTATCACTGGCATGTGTCATGAAATTTGTTAACTTAGCTGCAGCAGTTCAATGCAATACATAACATAGAAGAAAAATAATAATAATAAATAAACCAATTACAATATACATGTATTGAATAGATTAAAAACCATGCAAACACCAGAAATAATATATATAAAAAGTGAGGTAGTGTTCATGGAATCAATGTCCATTTAGGAATCCGATGGCAAAGGGGAAGAAGCCGTCCCTGAATCGCTGAGTGTGTATAACACAATAAGCCATTGTTTTGATAAAGTCTTCAAACTAAAATATTACGTTTCTTTATCCACAGATGTTGACATTAATTAAAAACTGAATATGCTGAAAAGAGTTGATGTAAATATATATGCAGCCATCCCACACTCAAACTTACCTGGTCAGGATGCAGAGGGCCTACTTTCCTGGGACAAACAAATCCCTGACACCAGTGTCAAGACCTGAAAAGTGGCAGTGCCTCCAACAGGGCACTGGAGAAGCACTGACACTCACATGAAAAGCTTTGACACATGGAAAACCCTGAACACAGGACCATTATCTGGTTACATCTATAAACTTATTTTTAAAGGATGGAGAATTAAATACAAGAAATTCTGCAGATGCTGGAAATGCAAAGCAATGCACACAAAATGCTAGTGGAACTCAGCAGGTCAGGCAGCATCTATGGAAATGAATAGATAGCTGACATTTCGGGCCGAGACCCTTCTTCAGGGCTGGTGAATTAAATATTTTTTTTATTTCAAAATATACTTTATTCAAAAATATAATTATATACAATACACCATTCAATAACTATCCATCCTTTACATACGTTTCCATAACAGTCAGTACATATCCGAACTTATAGCCACCCACGTGGCACTCCAGTTGTTCACCTTACCACACCATTGTTGAGGGGTATACTCCCTGCCACCCGACCCCTCCCACTCCCACGGGTGGAGAAACCTATAACGTGGTCCCTCCCCACTGGGCTCTTGCGGTGGCTGCACCGAGTTCCCTCAGCACGTACTCCTGCAGCCGAGAATGTGCCAGCCGGCAGCATTCTCCCACGGACATCTCCATGTGCTGGTAGATCATCAAGTTTCGGGCCGACCGAAGAGCGTCTTTCACCGAGTTGATGATCTGCCAGCAGCACCAGATGTTGGTCTCCGTGTGCGTCCCCGGGAACAGCCCGTAGATCAGAGAGTCCTCTGTTACGCAGCTGCTGGGGATGAAACGTGCCACTAGCCCGTCCATCCTCCTCCACACCCTCTTTGCGAACTGACAGTGTGCAAAGAGGTGGGTCACAGACTCCTCCTCACTGCAGTCCTCCCGTGGACAGTGGGGTGTGGAGACTACGTTCTGGGCATACAGGAGGGATCTGACTGGGAGGGCCCCTCTCACCGCCAGCCAGGCGAGGTCTTGGTGCCTGTTGGTGAGATCTGGCGATGAGGCATTTTGCCAGATGAACTGGACAGTCTGCTCAGGGAACCACCCCACTGTGTCCATCACGTCCTTCTCCTGCAGTGCCTGCAGGACATTACCTGCCAACCACTGCTTGATGGCCCTGTGGTCAAAGGCATTCCCCTGGAAGAACTTTTCTGCGAAGGACAGGTATGGAGGCAACGACCAGCTGACTGGGGCGTTGCGCGGGAGTGGGGCCAGACCCATCCTTCGTAGCGAGGGCAACAGGTAGAACCTGGGCACATTGTGGTACTTGGTGCCCACATACCTGGGTTCTACACACAACCTGATGCAGCCACATACGAAGCTGGCCATCAGGGTGAGGGCAACATTGGGGACGTTCTTGCCCCCGTTGTCCAGTTATCTAGTTATAGAGGAACTTGCCTTGGACCTTAGTGCCCCTGTTGAATTCAACTGGCTTGTAGATGTTGCACCACAGCTAACTTGTGTAGGACCTGACAGCCGGTTTTCCAGTGTAAAAGCTGGATGTAATGTCAGTACAACGGAGCTGAACTCCACAGGGCAGTGAAACATTGGAATAAATGTAAAACAAAATCAACCATCACTAAGCAAATTTGGGTCTCCTACCGCCTTTAACTAGATATGCTTATTCGTACTCGTCACTTACAAATCAAGTACATCTCAGCAGTTACATTCAGAACCTCAAGCAACTATTGCCAAAAGCTAACCATTCTACTGTAACCCCTGCATAACTGCTAGGAGCTGCAGTAGAATGGTTAGCTTGCTGGATGCAGTAAAAAATAAGGAGCCACTCAGGCTGGCAAAGGATGTAAAGGCGAAGTCCTACAAAGTCAATGTCAAGTCCATGAAAGTTCACAGCTTTTATTACTGGTATAGATACACTTTAGAATTAAAGTCAATTTCCAAACTTAGATTTAGTAACTGGTCAAAACGGAGGAACATTGCTACACAATGGTCATAAGAGAAGCAAATGAATTTCAACATAACTCATGTTTCGGTGAGAAAAATATGGTCAAAAATTATTTAGAAATAATATAAATGGGACAAAAGAGCAAAGGGATCTGAGAGTCCAGATACACAAATCACCAAAAGGAGTGACACAGTTAATTAGGTCACGAAAAAAACAAACCAAGAACAAGGGGGATAGAATAAAGTAGATGTTATGTTAAACTTATACTGAACCTTAGTTAGACCACACAGCACTAGGTGCAAGTTGAGATCACAATATTTAAGTAGAAGAATGTAGAGGCACAGGAAGGATGCAAAAAAAAGACTTCAGAGTACAAGGTCATACTAATCAGGAAAGAGTAGACAGTCATTTTCCATACGAGCTAGAAAACAAAGATTAACAATCATCAATACAACAGCCACCAAGAGAATTGAGAAGCAAAAAGTGGTGAGGAAGTAGAACTCACTATTGCACAGAGCAATTTGCATGAATGGTATACTTGCACTCGGATATAGGAACATGAAAGGGAAGGCATCGAGGTATGTAGTGACAGAACTAAATGTGCAGTGAGGGAAGAATCATGAATTATCAGTATCAGAATGTACTGTATCTTTGCAGTCTACAAACATATAAATTACACATTACATAATATATAATTATATAATTCAGCTCCACCCTGACATGCTCCATTGATCCTCCATGGATCGCACCATGTCAATTGTAAAAATATTCCATCTGTCATCTGCAGAATGCCTTTTAACCTTAGTTTAAACTACAGTAGCTGACAGAGCCCTCAAAGCCTCATACACTCTTTGTTAATTGTTCATTATCTTGGTATTCAGCTCCTTTCGACCATAATCATAAGACCATAAGACATAGAAGCAAAATTAAGCCATTCAGCATATGAAGTCTGCTCTGCCATTCCATTCTGGCACATTTATTATCTCTTTCGACCCCATTAATCTCCCTTCTCCCCATAACCCTTGATGTCCTTACTAATCAAAAACGTAACAAACTCTGGCTTATTTCCCCCCCAGGTGTCTTGCCTCTAGATCCATCACTGCACAATCCATTAGACTTTGATTCCCAGTTGGTAGCTTCTATGACAATTACAGTACTAAACAATTCTCATAACGCGGATGGTCCCTTTGACACGACCTAGTTCAGTGCTGCTTCTTCCTCTCTGCTGTTTATTTCCAGCTTTTAACCTCAGTCTAGCCCTCACCTCATCTACATTCTCTTTCCTATTGCTGTCAATTGCCCTGTTATGATAGTCGTAATTATTTAAAACATAAACTTCAGAATTATTTTTCTGCAGTACCACTATAAATTTTCATTGAACTATGGAGAATTTTTTTTCCATGATGAACGAGGTCTATGACAAAAGGCTGCGCCTGTGCAACCGTCAACTCGACACAATGGAATACAACTCACCTACGGGCCAAGTTATGGATTTACAAGGAGGGAGCAATCACAGGACACGTGAAGAACACTCAGCAAAATAAGAGTGTGGCAGCAGAGGGGCACAGTAATACTAAAATGATGAATGCAATACTTCAAATAATACTGTAAACATCAGTTTAAAGTAACAGGCCACAACACACAAGGTGAACAAGATTAACCAATGTGAATAGAAACAAAGAGTCATGAAAGACTGCAGATGCTGGAATATGGAACAACACACCATCTGCTGGAAGAACTAAGTGCTTCAAGCAGCATCTGTGAGAGGAAAGAAGTTATTGGCATTTAAGTCCGAAACCCAGCATCAGGTATTCCTTCTGGGAAACAGTGAGATTCCCCTGCTGACTGTACCATACGACCCAGCATTTGTTGGCTAAAATGAAGAACACAAAAGGTAAAGAAAACACAATTAAACAGAACAGAACTTGGGTAAACAGAACACAATAAAAAAAAAGTAAAAAGATATAATATACAAAGATACGCAGTAACAAATAGTGCAGAGAAGACTCACCAGATAATTCATTGGTGATAAGATAATTAAGGAATGGGGGCGATGGGAGCTGAGTGAATGCAACTGACGTATTCGAACAGCATGTATTTGTCTTAACGGAAAGTGTTATTTTTACAGAACTGAACCTGGGTACTTTGAGTTATCAAAACTAAATGCATTTGAAGTCTCCCTTCACATCACATCCTACTCCTGATAAAATACATATATGCCTTACCTCTCTCAGTTTTCCTACTTTGCCCACCCTTCACAACTTCTCAGCCAATGAAGCAAGTGCCACTTACTGCCCCTTCACTGAGAAAAACTTCAATCTCTTCTCCTTGACTAGAATTTCTCAATCCAACCCCTAGCTGTCAATTCCTTCACTGTTTCCCACCAATTAGTTTACCTTTTGTTGGATCCAACTGTTAAAGTGTTTTTTTCCGCAGTTTGGCAATTAATCGTCTGCTTATATTTTATGTAGTTTGTATATGCATTTAACAGTTTAATGTTTCCTAGTGGCACGGTATGTATATGCAGTTGTTCAATGTGTCCTCTCGTGGTTACATTGGCATAATTCTGTAAAGTTCTGGATACTTCTCTTGGTGCTGCATTACTTGAATAGCAGGTATCTCATTGGTTGACTTTTACCTATGAATCCGAATGGAATTTTGCTTACCTATCAAATATAAAATTAACTAACCACAAAACAACGGCATCTCAGTCTATTAGTCCTTTGAAGTCTTTGTTCTGCCTTCTGCTACTAGCTTCTGCTGTTACTGTCCATTTCAATGTCAGTGTTCTATCAATGCTTAATAAAATGATCATGAAGCAACAAGTTTTGATCCTCTTTCCCAACTTCTGAAAGAACCATAGATTCAAACATCAAAATCCAACACTTTGCTTTTCATTATTCCTTTAGTAACCACAAGGGAAGGTAAACTAGTAATTAGTTTATTTGAAGATGGTTTACTGTAAGTTTTTAAACCGATTACAGCTCAGGGGTTTGCTTAGGCAGCAGATGTATTTAACACTGCAGGTAGAGATTTTATAAGAACAATAAGAACTTGTAATCTCTTACAAAGAAAACAATGATCTCTTTCTCCACCTTCCATACATTGAGAAGCCGGTTATTAATTTTTTTACACAGCACTAAGATTTCAGATTTTAGGTTACGATGTAGTTAAGATAGGGTAGCACAGTAGCACAGGTAACCCCAGTTCAATTCCCACCGCTGCCTGTGAGGAGTTTGTACATCCTCTCCGTGACAGCGTGGGTTCCCTCCCAGTGCCCTGATTTCCTCCCAAAGTCCAAAGACAAACTGGCTGGTCGGTTATTTGGTCATTGTAAATTGCCCCATGATTAGGCTAGGATTAAACTGGGGGATTGCTGTACGATGTGGCTCGAAGAGCCAGAATGGCCTATTCCGCACTGCATCTCAATAAATAAATAAATATTCAAGTCATCATACCTGCATTGGCCCTTTCAAACAAAAAACTACATAGTTTATCCTATTCCCTCATTTGGAATACTGATACTATTGTCCTCCTTATCTAGGGAAGGATGTTGGACACATCAGAAACAATTGAGGAGTTTTATTCTACTGATACCTGAAAAGAGTAGGTTGCCTTAGGAGGAAGATTGGACAGGTTAAGCTTGTATTGGCTAGCATCTAGAAGAGAAGCAACTATAAATGCCATATTTAAAGGGGGGTTAAGTGCAAAAAGGAAAATCTAAAGATATGTAAACAGAATGATAGGACCCTGAAACATGCTGACCCAAGGAGGTGGTACAAACAGAATACAGAGCAATATTTAAGAGGCATTTAGAAATCACATGAACAAGTCAGGAATAGAGGGACATGGACCACGTACAGGCTAATAGGATCAGACTGGCTATAAGACCGGTGATATGGTGGACTGAGGGGTTTGTTCCCGTGCTGTACTGTTCTATATTCAGTGAAACGTGAACGATCCCAAGGGTTCTTAACAAGGTGTATATGGAGAGAATAATTCCTCTTGCAGATTAATCTAAGATCTAGGAGTCACAGTTTGGAGACAGAGGTGACATATTTATGATAAAGATGCGTTAAAATTTTCTTTCTGTGAATCATCAATCTTTGGAATTCTCTCCCTCAATGGGCAGTATAAGCAGAGTCTTGGAATAATGTTAAGGTTCAAATAAAATTCTTGAAAGCAAGAAGGTGGAAAACTACTCTTGACAGATGGAAATGTGGAAAACATAGTTACAACCATATTAGCTCTGATCTTGCTGAATAACAAAGCAGGCTTGAGGGGTGTCATGCTTTCTTTCTTTCTAAACTTTTCCCAGTGTATCCCAAATTTTTTTTTAAAGTTACTATAAATTAGCTTCTACTATTCCTTCCGCCTCAGATCACTGCATGGTAACTACCTATCTATTAACAGTCTAAATGAACATTATGTATCTGTTAAAAAGGAGCACTAAACCAATTCCCTTTACTATACAGATTGAGGCCAGTATGTTCAGTTCATACACAGTTTAATTCAGAACAGTTGGCAGATGGAAAGCTTTTTTTGGCAAGATTCCACTTGCAGCAATGGCCTCTCACCATCTGGATTCTTTTAAAAAGTTAGAGTTTTGTTTAATTATTAACTTCAATATCCATTTTTCACCTTAAAGCGTTGAAGGAGTGGGTTGGAGTTGAAGGCAACATGATTGGAAAAACTGACAGCACAAAATTAACTTCAATTAAGATTTGTAAAAATTGCCTTGGTATCATGCAAAACCACTGAAATTTGTGCGCAAACTCTTCAGGGGCACACCACTAAACTAATATTCATTCAATTAATTCCGAATTACAGGCTACATATTTAACATTTTGTATAAAACCACAGCCTTAGATAATTAATGCAATATTTGTGACAATAGCTGTTGCAGAAAAGTTAAACTTTTATACATTATTATTGCACAAAAGCACAACTTCTAAAAGTTCAAAATTCTAGAAGCAACAATACTTCTAAATATTGGAACAGTAAAAACATTGTCCCTGCTTTAATATAATTCCTTCATATCATCAGCCTGTAAAATCACACCAATCCATGTCGTCTCACCAGAATTAGAGAACATAAATCCTCAATCAGAGATCATGGTTAGGGGGTAAAAAGTGAAAAGTTTAAAGGGAACACGAGGGGAAACTTCTTCAGAGGGTCATGAGAGTGTGGAATGAGCTACCAGCAGAAGTGGTGCACCTGAGCTCGATTTCAACATTTAAGAGAAGTCTGGATAGGCACATGGATGGTAGGGACGCGAAAGGCTACAATCCCAGTACAAGTCGATGGGAGTAGGCAGTTTAAGTGGTTTCAGCAAGGGTCTGTTTTTGTGCTGTACTTCTTTACGACTCATTCACACATATGGATACTACATATCCTGTACATGGGCATTACATTTTATAATAAATAGAAACCCAACTTTCAAACGAAAAAAAGTAGTCTTCGATTCTTCCAATATGAACAGAACCCTTCCCCCCTCCCCCCCATTGCAACTATCGTCCTTGCTGACAACATAACTAACCACAGGGTCAACTGGCATATCTGTATGGTAGTATCAACTACCATAGAGATAAGGAATGTAGTGGTAAATTTTCTTGACTAACCCCCAAAGTTTTAGAGAAGTATTTGAATCTCACAATGGCAGCTGGGGAATTTAAATTTAACTAGCTAAATCTGGAAATTAAAAACTATGCTGAATTCAGTACCGAAAACATAAAACGTCCTTCTTCTTTGTGACAACCATATATTCGGTCTTCTTGTAGTCTTCTTTGCACTTTCTTCGATGACTTTATCTAGTACTTCTTGGGGCTCCTCTTTAGAAGTAGCTCATGCCTGGAATACTGCTAATTTCTCTTAGAAACTTCTCACTATAAACGGTGAATAGGTTGGACAAGAGAACACAACCCTGTCTGACACCCCTCTTAATCTAGACAAAATCACTTGGTTCATTTGAACTCTCATTCTTGTTCTTTGTTCCCAATACAAAGAAGAAATACAGAAATGTGAATTGAAAGTGGGCAGCGAAATAATTCAATTACTTAGGGAGCACAATCTGACAATAGGGCTGATGTTGAAACTAGGAGGATTGGGATTGCTAAATGCAGGCTCAAGCAAGGTATTAAAGAATAACAATTTCTATGGGTACGAAACTCAAGAGTGTTGAGCTTGTACATTCACTAACATATGGAAGCAAATGTTGGCCAATATCAAAGCAAAATAAGGGAAGACTCGACGCTGCAGAAATGTAGTTTTTGAGAAGAATGATGAAAATTTCAAGGAAGGACAGAGTAACAAACGAGGAAGTGTTGCGAAAAGCCATAATAAGAAGAGAGCAGATATCAATCAAGATACGGCAGCTGGAATTTCTAGGACATGTTCTGCGGAAAGAGAAGCTCGAACAACTTTACAGGAAAAAACTGACGGAAGAGGAAGTCATGGTCAACAGAGTACGACACAAGTTACATCAAGGGATGGACAAGCGGAAGTTCTGAAGAGCTGACTGGAACTTCTCAGATTAAAGACAGACAGAGGAACGTGATCACTCACGTCATACAACATGGCACATAATGACAATGACAATGATGACCTTGAAATTAATGAACTGCTGTAAAAACCATCAGAGTCACCAATTTCTTTCAAGAAAGGAAATCCGCTATTCTCACCCACTTTGCCCAATCACTTTACTCTAGATCTTTAAGAAAATGGTTAATTCATAAATCTGTTCAGGGAAGACAGTAAGTGCCAGTGATGCTCACATCATGTGAAAAAGTAAAAAATATGCAATGTCAGCTTTCAACAAGTTCAATTATTAGACCTGTGTTAGTGATCTATTTTCTGAGAACTTTAATTCATTCTTATCTCTCCACACTTTCCACACCTAACAACTCATTCCCCGGTCAAACTACATATTAGGAATCGAGGCTTGAATCAACAAGAAATCCAAATTCAGTATCAGAACAGCAAAGCCACAATGTTCATTCCTTGTCCAACACTACCAATGACCAGTTCTCACCCTACACTAACGATTGACTCAACCTAAAGCAGATTGCAAACAAATTTAACCCTTTGTTTACCACAAACTGCACTTCCAATAAATCTTCTATTAATTGCAGATTCACTAACTTTCATTTTTGGAACACTGTTCCTAACCCACACTTTCATCATCTTTGAATCCATCCTATTTATTAGCTTCCCATCTGTCAACAGTTAAGTGGCCCTACCTTAAACAGACACAGACATCATCAGCATCCTTGTAAATCGACACTTACTTACAGACGCTCCACCATTTCATCTAACTTGAATTTATATAATGTGAGCATATGGAAAATTGTCTCATGATAAACATCATTAAACAATAATCAATGCTACCTAGTAGGAGAGAAAACTAAAAGACTTTGCTGAAAAAGTTTTTTTATAGAGGAAGGAGAACCTTAAAAGAGGAGGGTCAGAAAACGTGGCGAGACAGGGAGGATTAGGTCTGGGATGCCTTTGTGACCCCTTGTGTGGCCAGTGATCTGAGCAGTCTAAGTGGGTGAGTATTTTTTAAATTAGCACTCACCCCCTTGGACCTGTACGGGTCAGTGACTACGGGATTGCTTGTATCAAGAACATGGCGGAGAGCTGAACTGGTAGACATAAAAGTTGTATGTGCATGTGTTTATGTAAGAGACTAAACTTTCTGTGTTAATTTGGTGAGACAGGGCCACCAGTTGTGAAGGGTAGTTACTGAAAGTTCACGACACCAGTGGGAGCATGTATACTTGTGTCCGGGAACTGCAGACAGACGTGTTTGTGAGTGTGTGTGCGCTTTAGTGTAACAGTTAGATGCACAGGAATACTGCAAGCATCAGGAGTTCAGAGACACATAAATGGCAGATTGCAGAGTACATACTCTGCGATTTTAAGTGTGTACTCTTTAACTTATATCCGTCATTTATGTTTTGCCTGGTGTAGGAATTAGTGTCGAGGTATTTCAGGGAGAAGTTTTACCCAGATGTATGTCAGGTTGGCACCTACTGAGGTCAGGCAACGTCAGGTCCAGAACGCTGAAGACCTAAGCCAGCACTTGACCCTGATTATGACCCTTCACCCCCATTTTTGTCAGAGCTGACCTCATATGCATGTGGGAATTCAGAACTCTGGCAAAAGCTTGGGGAAATGGTTGAAATTCACTATATGCATGCTAAAGAGATATACATGTTGCTAAAAGCAAAGTGCCCAAGGAATATGTGGGACAGTATGGCCCAGGGGGTGCAAGGTGGTACATGAGCAACTACCGGGAATGCCAGCAACAAAGAGAAAAACCATTTCAGAGCAAGAGGTCTACTCATCCCAACGCTACATGACATTTTCTGTGCTAAAGATTAAAGGATACTTTTACGGTTCATCCACAATGCTTCCTTTGAACTAGACACAAACCTCACACTTCCTGCTTTGCACCCACACAACAGACACCCAAATAACAAATTTAAATCAGCATTATCTGGTCTTCCAATTAACTGTGGTTCACGGTTCTTAGGAACACATTGTTCAGAGCTGCATTTTAGATTTACTTCACAATTCATATTTCAATCTGAAGACTAGTGGCTGAAGACAGTTGATGAAGTTATTTGCTATAAGTGCTCATGCCAAAAACGCTCTAACACTACCTAATAGAAAAGAAAACTAAAATCTTTGTTGAAAAGGCTTTTCTGGAGGAAGGAGAACCTTAAAAGAGGAAAGTCAGAAAGTGTGGAGAGACAGGGAGGATTAGGAAATGCAAAACTGAGAGAAGTTGGAAGTGAAAGAGGAATGAAAGATTAAAGAGAGAGTCATGCTGATCTGATGGCTATTAGGTTGCAGGAGGTTCCAAAAGGGTATGAAAGACTTTGAACATAACTTAAATTTGACCTTTTGGAGATTAATACAAGCACAATAATTATGGTTGCGCAAGGAAATTTTTAGCCTCAGATTTAAGTTAGGGATCTCAATTCAGAATTCCAATCTATACTTATCTCTCTACATTTCCCATTACTCAAGACAACAGCCAAACATAAGCTAGCAAAATAGCTGGGATACATTCTGAGATAGGTTGGGAAGGGTGTCGGCCCGAAACGTCGACTGTTTACTCTTTTTCACAGATACTGCTTGGCCTGCTGAGTTCATCCAGCATTTTGTGTGTATTGCTTTGGATCTCCAGCATCTGCAGATTTCTCTTATGTGGGATATTTTGTTTTGTTTGAAATGAATATATGCAGCATGGAGGACAGAAGCTAGAAATCATTTCTGATCAAGGTTGTCAAACACAGTAGAATCATAGTACACCGAAGAAAAGGGTCATAGTGGGCTGGGGAGGGAAGGAGGTTGACAAATGCTGGTGGCTAAAATGAAACTGATTGCAACATATGGAACAGACAGAAGTGAATTTCAAGTTTCAAGTTTTGATATTTAACTAGTGAAAAATGCAGCTCATCTAAGAGTGAGCACCCGACAAGCAGTCTGACAATATTAAGATAGTGGAGGAGTTCTCAGCAGTGGAGAGATATCCTTGGCATGATCAGCACTAAATGGAATTTGACCCCCAAGTCTTTGGGCGGGTAGCATGCAGGAAATGATCAAGGTCAGCACTGTTGGAAATGCACATATACACTATTTAATAAAGTTCCAAACAAAAGTTTATAAGCTAAAATCAAAGAAATACATTTTTTAAGAAAACAATAAGATCCTAGATAAGTTGTATCAGGAAAAAGGATGAATTTAAAATCTTCAAATCTTTTACTTCAGAAAGGATAGATTTAGAATCACAATAAAAATTCAATGAAACTTGCAAATATCACACGCACAGAAGTTAGCAACTTACATAGAATATAGAATAATAGATCATAGAACCTGACACTCAACGTCAGTAAGATGAAAGAGCTGCTTGTGGACTTCAGGAAGGGTAAGATGAAGGAACACATACCAATCCTCATAGAAGTGGAGAGAGTGAGCAGTTTCAAGTTCCTGGGTGTCAAGATCTCTGAGGATCTAACCTGGTCCCAACATATCGATGCAGTTATAAAGAAGGCAAGAGAGCGCCTAGACTTCATTAGGAGCATGATGAGATTTGGCATATCAACAAATACACTCAAAAGCTTCTTTAGATTGTGACAAGAATACACATAGATTAAGATGTTAGCTGCCCTGTGCTGGCACCAGTGGGATCAGTAGTTGGTCTGCCACCTATCTTCAGGAGAGAGAGAGATAAGGAAAACAATGGAGCAGCATTTGGAGATGTGTAATGAAGGGACGGGAGAGAGAGTAACAGAAGGAGAGAGCTGTCAAGATCGGCTCCCCCTTTGAACCCTGAACTGTTTGAAGTGATGGACAGGTGATACCCCAGCAGGGGGATAAAAAGGGACAGGTTCGCTAAGGCAGGACATTCACGACACCTGAGGTAACCAGACCCTGGAAGCGGTGTGTCTCTCACAAGTCGGTGGGAAGTACCGGGCCATAGGCGCACAGGGTGGAAAGGCACGATCGGTGGGAACCTGGTGTGTATCCACCCTTGCCTGGGTGCCAGGTTCAGCACAGGGAAAAGATCGTATCTGGAAACGGAGGGGTCACGGTCGGTGACCTCAGATGACATCACAAAGGACTCGCCCGAAAGCTGACTGCGAAGGTCTGTGTGTGGAAGCCGTTTTGAATATTCATTCGTTTTGCTCTCTCTCTCCTTCCCCCCCCCCACTGTCCATCGCCACGGCAGCGATTACTGCGAACTGAACTGAACTAAATTGAACTGAACTTTGCGTCACTTTGAAACTGGTCATTTACCCCTAGACAACGATAGAGCTTGACTGATCCTGTTATCTTAATTCTGTGTAAATGTGTGTTTATCATTGCTGAACTGTTGCATTTATTATCCTTTTGATTAGAGTACTGTGTTGCTTGTTTCTTTAATAAAACTTCCTTAGTTCTAGTAATCCAGACTCCAACTGAGTGATCCATTTCTGCTGGTTTGGCAACCCAGTTACGGGGTACGTAACAAGATGTACCATGGAGAGCATTCTGACAGGCTGCATCACTATCTGATATGGGGGGTGGGGGGGGGGCTACTGCACAGGAACAAAAGAAGCTGCAGAGGGTTGTAAATTTAGTCGGCTCCATCTTAGATACTAGCCTCCAAAGTACCCAGGACATCTTCAAGGAACGGTGTCTCAGAAAGGTAACGTCCATTCTTAAGGACCCCCAGCACCCAGGGCATGCCCTTTACCATCAGGTAGTACAGAAGCCTGAAGGCACACACTCTGTGACTCAGGAGTAGCTTCTTCCCCTCTGCTATCCAACTCCAAAATGGACATTGAACCCGTGAACACTACCTCACTTTTTAAATATAAATTATTTCTGTTTTTGCATGATTTTTAATCTATTCAATATATGTATACTGTAATTGATTTACTTATTTTTTTATTGCTTTTCTTTTTTTTCTATATTATGTATTCCATTGAACTGCTGCTGCTAAGTTAACAAATTTCACGACACATGCCGGTGATAATAAACTTGAATCTGATTCAGTCCCGGCCCTTTGACACACAATGTTGTGCTGATCTATACAAATCTATTCCATCATCAATCTAACTCCTCCCTTCTACACAGCCCCTTAACCTTCCATTTTTCTTACATCCACGTCCCTACCAAAGAATCTTTTAGAAGTCCCTAATGTATCTGCCTTCCAAGAGGATCACAAACTTTTCAGAGTTTGGAAGCTTGCGTGCCTCAATGACCTGGAGAGCTGTTAGCTAGAGTCAGGGCCTTGTGCTTTGGCTCTTGGTAGGATCACACATGCCAAACAGGTCAAAGGGTAGAGGCTAGACTAAGAGTGGTCCACCAGTCCTCCAGGTTCAGGGGTTCAGCTCAGGGCTAACAACCCTGACTGGTTGGAAAAAAATCATTACAGCAATGAAGAATTCTTCTATATCTATGTGTGACTGTATTGACAGACAGAGATGGCGGACCTTCATTGCTACCCGAAACACCAGTGGCGTAATGGGCTGTAAGCATGTGTCTGCCTTGAAACATCACCCCCGGAAGTGCATTCCAGGCAGCCACCACGCCCTGTGTAAAAACCCTACCTCCGACATCATTCCATTCACCTTCAACAGCCACCCTCCCACACTTTCAAGTCTTAACAAAAGAAAAATGTCCTTTATGGCATCTGAACCACACATTAGTCTTGCTTTCTGCTGTACTTCTTTTAAGGTTCTGTGAATATGCACTCCAAGGTCCTTTAGTGCTACATGCATTCCCTGGCATTATTTGCTCTTTGAAATACTTTCCTAAAACTTCAGATTCTGATGACACTCTTCTTATTGCCTAGCAAGTCCACTGATACCTTCCTGCATTTGAAAGCTTTTTCATTTGCCACGGCAACAAGTCAATTTTTGTTTCATTTGAAAGCTCCCGAACTATGACCACTACAGTTATATCTTCACCATACATGTAAGTCACAAAAGGAAGGGAAATATGAACATCTTTCAGTCAAAATGGCACCAAGCTGTAATGTCTATCAAGACTCAGACCTAGCTGCTTTTTTTAAGGTTTGTAGGAATGATTTTGGGGACAGCGCAGGGAGTTAGGCATCAGGTGAGGATTTAGGGACAAGGATGAGGGGGAGTTGGAGGTCAGAGGCAGTAAACGAAGAGACAGGGCAGGAGACAGTAGTCAGTCCAGGTCGGTGCACTCCACATACAAAGATCAATAATTCTGGAGATCAGGTCAGCAGGCACTGGGGATGGAGACCAGTCATCCTCAGGTCAATGAGTCCCGAGTTGAGGGTCTGTACGGGTGGGAGGCATAAGGTTTGGTGACCCCGAGGTCACTAGGGTTGGAGATCAAAGTCCCACGGTCGGTGATATCCTGAGGTTGGCACAGTCCAGAGGATGAAGGCAAAGGTTGAAGTTCAGAGGTCCATAGGTAGAAGCCCAAAGGTCGAAAATCAAAGTAAGTCGAGATAGAAGCCAGAAGGTTGAAGCCCCTGGATTAGCTTCTCCAGAGATCAGAGACCCGAGTCTACTGTTAGCTCATTCTACAAGTAGACTTCTGAGCTGGAAAATTACCTCCGAAATCCTATGCTGAGTTAGACTGTGACACAATTCAAGACTACATTGACTTTATGAGGGATTATGAGACAAGTAGAAGGCAAAGGAACCTACTTCTTTAAATTATTTGGCTTTATTTTAAAAGTTTGTAGTTAACTTTACAACAACTAGGTATTTTTTAAATGTCTTCAAATGCAAGAGGTATTAACAGAAATAATAACGCTCCTCTATTCATATATTCTAAGTTAATAGAAAGGATTTGGAAAAGGTCAAACTACGTCATATGAAAATGTTGAATAAATGGCTTCCAACTCTCTTCAAATTTAACCGAAGGATCAAAAATGACACTTCTGATTTTTTTCTAAATTTAAACATGATATAGTTTGAGAAAACCATTGAAATGTAGTAGGAGGATTGGTCTCTTTCCAATTCAATAAAATGGACCTTCTGGCCATTAATGTAACAAATACAATCACAGACAAGCTGAAGAGGATAAAGAGCTATGTTCCATCATTGGCAAACCAAAAATTGCCATAATAGGATTGGGTTGTAAATCGAAACACAAAACTGTTGAAATGCTATCAAAGATATCTTTCCAAAATTTTTCCAAGAGAGGCCTTTTCCGAATCCTTTTTATTAACTTAGAATATATGAATAGAGGAGCGGAGCTGACGACATTAATGAATATATTCGATCTAATAGATTGGTTCAGCCCTGTTTTGTTCTGTTCGATTTTTTTGGGGGGGGGGTTTCTTTGTAATTTTTTTTCTCTTCATGATCAATTATATCTAGAGTTTGGAAGTTTATTATACTTCTACTATTTGTAGTTTCTCTTGTATATGTTTATTATCAATAATGTAATTCCAATCTCTTTATATCGCTATTGTTATTACGTTTATGAACTTGAAAAATAATAAAAAGATTAAAAAAGAAAGAAATAATAACGCCACATCCAGAGAAGTACTTGAACTCTGGCTTGATGGCAACAGTCACTGTACAGCACCACTTACCAGCCTGAGCCTGATAGTGAGACATAAAAACAAGCACTGCCTGAAGATGTATGAAAGTAGAAATGAAATTGACGCCGTACAAGCACGAGCAGTTGCTGTATTTTTTTTGAAGGCGACCGATGAGGCACTTACGATAGGCAAAACTCAATCACGGTTTCAATTAACTTCCAAGGCAATTAACTAGCTATTTTTATTCAACAATACAGCACCAAGTATGCCCTCCTGGCCCTTCGAGCCATGCCACCCAACAACCTCAATTTAACCCTAAACTAACCATGAAACAATTTACAGTGACTGATTAACCTACCCGGTACACCTTTGGACTGTGGAAGGAAACTGGAGCACCTGGGGGAAAACCACGCATTCCACGGAGAGGACGTACAGACACTCCTTACGAGGACGTCGGAATTGAACTCCGACATCCCAAGCTGTAACTGCATCGTGCTAATTGCTACACTACCGTGGTGCCTTATTGCTAAATACAATGTTATGGCTTTTTGGTGCCACATTCAGTAAAGTGCTACCTTTGTGTCAAGAAAAAAAAATCAATCTAACTCCACTATTGCTTAATCCACAAAATCCACTATTGCTTATGTTTGAGCAAGTGGGCTAAATTGAAGAAAAGTTGACTGTCAGGTACTCCATCCAGTTCTACTCCAGTGGTGTATCCTCGAACTTTGACAACCAATTGCCTTGCTAATATATTTTAAGACACCAATTTAAGGAGACAACATGTTCCAGACTGGGTTAACAGCAGGAGTTTACTACCCATAAAAAAGGGGTACTACCCCATTTGGTTCATCATCTGATATTCTTATTTGTCTGTACAGAGCAAGGGCATGCTGGACTTTACACATTGCCAACAATCGCTGCCTCCATTGCCTGTACAGGGATAGATGGACTGAGAGTTAACTCATAAAATGGATTGAGCTCCAGAAGGCAAGCAGGCCTCAGGCAGGACATTCCAAGGCCAGTGTCTGAACCTTTGACAGCTCACAGATTGTCAAAGGCTCTTAAAATTATTTTTAGCTGTCATTATCTTCAAAGACATTGAACAACAATTTAAATAGTTATCAAAATGATTAAAACTAATAAGGAAATCATTAAATTAACTAAAAATTAAAACAGAGTAAAATAATTCAAATATTTACACACAACTTTATCCAGTAGCTTAATAACACCATTCAAATGAATGGTAAAACATTAAAGTAATTCAGTTTTCCATTTCTGATGGTCACTGATCTGAAACATTAACTGTTTCCCCCTTTACAGACAGGAGAAAATCTGCAGATTCCACAGATGCTGCCTGCCCTGCTGAGTCCTTCCAGCATTTTGAGTGTGATCCCCCTTCAGAGATACTGTCTGACCTGCCGGGAATCTCCAATGTTTTCTGCTTTTACTTCCTACTTTCAGCATCTGCCATTTCTTGCTTTTCAAATGAAGTGATTCTAAATTGCCATTAACTGCTCAACACAATGGTGTTGTACCGTTTGGGCTCAAAGGCGAGTGAGCTCAGCAGAAGACTAAACAACTGGAGAACGCCGCTCCACATGACAGCATCTGCAATCAGCTGCAGGTCAGACAGCATCCGTGACAGAAAAAGAATTGCCAAAGCCTTGGGTCAAAAATCTGCATCGTGACCCGAAGCATCATCAAGAGCTTTCCTCCCATAGATGTTGCTCGACCTATACAGGTCTTTGAGGGCGTAGTGTGTAATTACAATATTTATAATAGGTTATTCAAATTGAGTTTTTGCGAAACATGAAAAAATTCAATTAGGGTAACTAACTTGAAGCTGAAGGGAGGGGTTTTGCACGGAGGAGAGAGTTGAACAGGAGGGTGGATGATTAGGAGGATGGAGAGGGCGAGAAGGGGAAAAGAGGGATAGAGGAGTTTGTAAGGGTGAGGGAAGGGAGTTCCGAGGAAGAGAGGGAGGGGTTTGTACGGTGTTTGGGGCGGGGGCAGAACGGAGTTATAGGGGTGACGGGAGTAGAGATTGAGGTAGTAAAAAAAATAAAATGCAGATTATAGTGTTGCAGTTTGGGGTGGCGGGAGGGGAAGAGAGGGAGATCGGTGGATTGGGGAAGCCCTCCCCCCGCCGGTTGCTGGGTCGGGAGACCGGAGAGTTGCCTCCTCTAATTTAACCTTCGTCACGCACACGGGGCCACGACGGGTCGGGAAGCGAACGCCGATCGCCACTTAAATCCGGCAACCACGGCAGCCACAAAATCCAGGAGCCGTCCGCCAACCCCCCCCGCCCCCTCAAACCCGCCCCGTTCACTCACATCACTCTCCGCGCCATCGCAGCACCGGCCTCGCCGCGCAACACTCCACACCGCGGCCCCACAGCGACCCCTTACGGCACCAGATGGGAGCAAGGCCGATCAAACGGACCGCGGCCCCGCAGCGACCCCTTGCGGCACCAGATGGCAGCAAGGCCGGTCAAACGGATCGCGGCCCCACAGCGACCTCTTGCGGCACCAGGTGGGAGCAAGGCCGGACAAACGGACCGTGGCCCCACAGCGACCCCTTGTGGCACCAGATGGCAGCAAGGCCGGACAAACGGACCGTGGCCCCACAGCGGACCCTGACGGCATAGTCAAGCAGTACTTTCCTCTTTTACTCTTGGTGAGCACCTCTTCTTTTCCTGCCCCCTAATTTAATTATTCTACACATCCTTTTTGTTAACGGTCCCCCTTTCTCCCTCCAACCTTTTAGCTCTCTTTTTCTTCATTCTCCCCTTCTCTGGACTGGCACGGTCAGCACTTACTTTTCTTGAGAAAGTGGAGGTAACGATCTTCTTAAACTGTGGCAGCCCTTCTAAAGGTACTCTGCTTTTCTCTTTGGCAGTCCCTTGGTAATTACATCTTCTGCAGTTTTCTGAGTTCTCATAAAGTCATAAAGAGAGATATAGCAGAGAAACACAAACATGAGAAAATCTGCAAATGCTGGAAATTCAAGCAACACACACAAAATGCTGGTAGAGCACAGCAGGCCAGGCAGCATCGATAGGATCCTATAGATGCTGCCTGGCCTGCTGTGTTCTACCAGCATTTTGTGTGTACAGCAGAGAAACGGGCCTTTTGACACACCAAGTTGAGAATGAAGATTGTGTGGACAGACTGTTCTAACTCCATCTACATATTTGCAATTTCAATGAGTTGGAATACAGGAAAGAGCATAGTAGCATGATGTCATGTAGTTTTTCAGGGAGCTTACCTAGAAAGTTGATGACGGAAAGGCAGTGGGTATTGTCTTTGTGTACTTGGGCAAGTCCTTTGACAAAGTCCACGTGGGAAGCTGACCAAGAAGGTTCAGTCGCTTAGCATTCAAGATGAGACAGCAAATTGAATTAGACATTGGCTTTGCCAGAAAAGCCTGAGAGTGATAGTAGATGGTTGTCTTTCTGACTGAAGGTCTGTGACTTGTGCAGTGCCACAGGGATCGATGCTGGGTCTGTCGTTGTTTGTTGTCTATACCAAACATCTGGATGATAATGTAGTAAACTGGATCAGCAAATTTGCAGATGACACCAAGATTGGGGGTGTAGTGGGCAGCGAAAAAGGCTATCTAACCTTGCAGTGGAATCTGGATCAGGTGGGAAAATGGGCTAAAATATGGCAGATGGAATTTAATGCAGACAAATGTGAGGTATTGCACTTTGGGAGGACAAACCAGGGTAGGACTGGTAGGGCCCTGACAATGCAATAGAACAAAGAGATCTGGGAACACAGATCAATAATTCCTTGAAAGTGGCACCACAGGCACAAGTAGAAGGGCTCGGAGAAGGAGTCTTCGCACATTGGCTTTCATAGTCAGAGTACTGAGTACAGGAGTTGATATGTTGTAATTGTATAAGAGGTTGCTGAGCCCTAATTTGGAGTAGTATGTGTAGTTCTAATCACCTACCTACAGGAAAGATATCAGTAAAATTGAAAAAGCAGATTTACAAGGATATTGCAAAAACTTGAGGACCTGAGTTATAGGGAAGGGTAGAATAGATTAGGACTCTTCCATGAAGCATAGAAGATTGAGGGTAGATTTGATAGAGGTATACAAAAGTATGAGGGGTATAGATAGGATAAATGCAGGCAGGCTTTTTCCACTGAGATAGGCCAAAGGGACTGAGGTACTCTTATGTTCTATGACACTATGACAATAACCTTTCCTTCGCACCTGTCCGTGGGGTCCTCCTCATCCGCAATGGTTATTCTCTGATTGCTGAAGAGTCATCACCATTACATATTTGGAGCTCCTGACTCTTATAGTGTTCCTCATCAGTTGAACTGATGCATCTCGCTCCCACTAGTTCAAAGTCATCCGACCTACCTGGGTCACCTTCTTACTGGCTCTCATCCAGGGCTACAACCAACATTGTTCTATGCTTTCTGCTCCCAGCCTCATTCCTTTCAGCTCTGACTGGTTCAAACCAGTCAAAACTTGAGACACTGTTGTGCTTTTTTTCACCACAGTCCAGGTGAGATCCTCAATGATGTGATAACAAGGAACTTGAAACTACTCACCCTCTCAACTATAGTTCCATTGATGTCAATAGGGGCTAGCTAGCCTGTCTCCATTCTTCCTGTAACTCATGATCAACTCTCTCATTTTTTCGACATTGGGGGTGAGGTTGTTTTCTTGGCACCTCGGTGTCAGGGTGTTGACTTCTCCTCTGTAGGCTGGCTCATCATTGTTGGAAAAAAGGCCTATCATTGTCATGTCATTTGTAAATTCGATGAGCAGATTGGAGTTGTGTGTGGGAACACAGTCAGTGTGGCAACATGGGTGTATAGGGCGTAGGGGAGAGGGTTCAGGACACAGCCCTGGAGGGCTCCCGTGTAGAGGGTCAGAGGGGCTGAAGTGAGGGTGCCCATCCTTACCACCTACCGGCGAACTGACAGGATGCCCAGGATCCAGCTGCACAAGGCAGACCGACATTAGCTATTTTTTAGTGGGGTTTTTTTTTGAGCTTATGATGATGGTTTTGGGGACAGAGAAGAGAGTTAGGTGTTAGATTCGAGTCCAGGGACATGGATGTGGAGGAATGAGAGGACAGGGTGGACAGAGTCTTAAGTCTCTGCTCCACATTTAAAGGCCAGTGACCCTGACTTGGACGTGCGTAGGCAGAGTGGCGTGTCTGGCAGAATGTCAGACCAGCAGTCCAGCGTGGATGAAGGCTGGTGCACACCCCTGCCCCCACAAGGTCCACGAGTTGACAGTGGGTTCCAGAGTCAGAGAATTCCGTGCAGACAGGAGCAATTAAATCAGATGATTTCCCCCCCCCACCCCCCAAGGGGTTGTAGCGATGTGCTACACACAGCGCTAGAATAACCACACGGAGTCGGTGAGTTAGAGTTGCGATGAAAGAGATTTATTCAAACTTCGCGGCCTGCTTTAAAGCTTTCCCGTTCCCGCCCTCCCTGGGGCGGGACTGCTGTGGGGAATGCATATTCCCAGACCCTTTCCGCACGCGGGATTTTCCCCCTGCTGGTGAAGATGGCCTGGCGCCCCTTTTTGCTGCCGGTCCTCTGCCTGTGCGCGCTGTTGTGAGCCGGTACATGTGTGCCAGAAAGTGGGTCGCCACATAACCCATCCCCGCAGAACCGGCGATACCTCCCCCAATGTCCACAGTCTGGATCGGTCTCTGTTTGGGAGGTCTGCCCCTGCGCCGCGGTGCCTGAGCCTGGACCGGTTGCGCCAAGTCCACATGGGCCGGTTTGAGTCGGTCCACCGTGAAAACCTCCTCTCTCCCCCCAATGTCCAGCACGAACGTGGACCCGTTGTTCCTGATCACCTTAAACGGCCCCTCGTAGGGCCGCTGTAGCGGTGCCCGGTGTCCGCCCCGTCGTACAAAAAGAAACTTACAGTTCTGCAGGTCTTTGGGTACGCAGGTCGGGCTCTGTCCGTGCTGTGAAGTGGGGATGGGGGCCAGGTTACCGAGCCTGTCCTGTAGTCTGTCCAGGACTGCTGTGGGTTCTTGCTCTTGCCCCCTTGGGGCTGGTATGAACTCTCCTGGGACGACCAGGGGCGCGCCGTACACCAACTCGGCCGACCAGGTGTGTAGATCCTCTTTGGGCGCCGTGCGGATTCCGAGCGGGACCCAGGGAAGCTCATCCACCCAGTTAGGCCCCTCCAGGCGGGCCATGAGAGCCGATTTCAGGTGACGGTGGAAGCGCTCCACTAGTCCGTTCGACTGTGGGTGGTAGGCAGTTGTGTGGTGTAGCTGTGTTCCTAAAAGTCTGGCCATAGCCGACCACAGGCTGGAGGTGAACTGGGCGCCCCTGTCGGAGGTAATGTGGGCCGCTACCCCATAGCGTGCTACCCAGGTTGCGATCAGTACTCGGGTGCAGGATTCGGAGGTGGTGTCGCTGAGCGGGACTGCCTCTGGCCATCTGGTGAACCGGTCTATCATAGTTAGGAGGTACCGTGCTCCTCGTGACACTGGCAGGGGCCCCACGATATCCACATGGATGTAGTCGAACCTCCGGCGGGTGGGTTCGAACCGCTGCGGTGGAGCCTTGGTGTGCCGCTGCACCTTGGCCGTTTGGCACTGCATACACGTTTTGGCCCATTCACTCAACATACATCAAAGTTGCTGGTGAACGCAGCAGCCCAAGTAGCATCTATAGGAAGAGGCGCAGTCGACGTTTCAGGCCGAGACCCTTCGTCAGGACTAACTGAAGGAAGAGTGAGTAAGGGATTTGAAAGCTGCAGGGGGAGATGCAAAATGGCCCATTCACTGACCTGTTTATGAAGTCCATGCCACACGAACCTGTTGGAGACCAGCCGGACGGTTGTCCTGATGGAGGGGTGCGCTAAGTTGTGAATGGACTCGAACACCCGCCAGCGCCAGGCTGCTGGGACGACGGGGCGGGGTTGGCCGGTAGCTACGTCACATAGTAGGGTCCTCTCACCTGGGCCTACAGGGAGGTCTTGAAGCTGCAAACCGGAGACTGCAGTCCTGTAACTGGGGATCTCAGCGTCTGCCTGCTGTGCCTCTGCCAGCGCTGCATAGTCCACCCCCTGGGACAGGGCCTGTATGGTCGGTCTGGAAAGTGCGTCCGCCACGACGTTGTTCTTTCCAGATACATGCCGGATGTCCGTCGTGTACTCGGAGATGTAGGACAGATGTCGCTGCTGGCGGGACGACCAGGGGTCGGACACCTTAGTGAACGCAAAGGTAAGCGGTTTGTGGTCTGTGAACGCGGAGAAGGGCCTACCTTCTAAGAAGTACCTGAAATGCCGGATTGCCAGGTATAGTGCCAATAGCTCCCGGTCGAAAGCACTGTATTTGAGTTCGGGTGGTCGTAGGTGTTTGCTGAAGAACGCCAGGGGTTGCCAGCGACCCTCGATGAGTTGTTCCAGCACTCCACCGACTGCTGTGTTGGATGCGTCCACCGTGAGGGCAGTAGGAACGTCCGTTCTGGGGTGCACTAGCATCGCGGCGTTTGCCAAGGCTTCTTTGGTTTTAACGAAAGCGGTTGCGGCCTCTTCGTTCCAGGTAATGTCCTTGCCCTTACCCGACATTAGAGTGAACAAGGGGCGCATGGTTCGGGCTGCTGAGGGGAGGAAACGGTGGTAGAAATTCACCATACCCACGAATTCCTACAAGCCTTTGATTGTGTTGGGTCGGGGGAAGTGGCGGACCGCGTCTACCTTGGCGGGCAGAGGCGTTGCCCCGTCTTTAGTAATCCTGTGGCCAGGAAGTCGATGGTGTCGAGTCCGAACTGGCATTTGGCTGGATTGATTGTAAGGCCGAATTCACTCAGGCGGGAGTAGAGCTGGCGGAGGTGGGACAGATGCTCCTGCCAACTACTGCTGGCTATGAGGATGTCATCCAAATAGATGAATGCAAAGTCCAGGTCGCATCCCACCGCGTCCATTAGCCGCTGCAAAGTCTGTGCGGCATTCTTTAGACCAAATGGCATTCGGAGGAATTCGAAAAGTCCGAACGGGGTGATAAGTGCTGTTTTGGGGATGTCGTCCGGATGTACAGGGATTTGATGGTATCCCCGGACGAGGTCTACCTTGGAAAAGATCCTTGCGCCGTGTAGGTTTGCTGCGAAGTCTTGAATGTGCGGCACAGGGTAGCGGTCTGGCGTTGTAGCCTCATTCAGTCTGCAGTAGTCACCGCATGGTCTCCAGCCCCCCGTTGCCTTGGGCACCATGTGAAGGGGGGAGGCCCATGGGCTGTCGGACCATCGTATGATCCCTAATTCCTCCATCTTCTTGAACTCCTCCTTCGCCAGTCGGAGCTTGTCCGGGGGAAGCCTTCGAGCATGGGCATGGAGGGGTGGTCCCTGGGTCGGAATGTGGTGCTGTACTCCGTGTCTGGGCATGACTGCCGTGAACTGCGGTGTCAGTACTGATGGGAAATCCGCCAGGACCCTGGTGAATTCATCGTCGGACAGCGTGATGGAGTCCAGGTGTGGGGCTGGCAACTGTGCTTCACCCAGGGAGAACGTTTGAAAAGTCTTGGCGTGGACTAATCGCTTCCCTTGCAAGTCGACCAGCAGGCTCTGGGCTCGTAGAAAATCTGCCCCCAACAGTGGTTGGGCCACGGCGGCCAGTGTGAAGTCCCACGTGAACCGGCTGGAGCTGAACTGTAGCCGCACCGTGCGGGTGCCGTAGGTTCGTATTGTGCTGCCATTTGCGGCCCTCAGGGTGGGTCCCGGTTCTCTGTTGCAGGTGTCGTAACTCGTTGGAGGTAAGACGCTGATCTCCGCTCCGGTGTCGACCAAAAAGCGGCGACCCGCCTGCTTGTCCCAGACGTACAGGAGGCTGTCCTGATGGCCAGCCGCCGTAGCCATCAGCGGCGGCTGGCCCTGGCGTTTCCCGGGAATTTGCAGGGCGGTCTGCAGCGGCGGGCCTCCATGCCCCACCGCTGGTGGTAGAAGCACCATTGTTCGTTGGGCTCCACGGCCGGGCCTGGTCTGGTCTGTCGTTGGGCACGCGGCTTGGTGATCTGTGCGACGGATGCCCCTCTCTCTTTCCTGGCATTCCACAGCACATCTGCTCGGGCCGCCACCTCCCGGGGGTTGCTGAAATCTGCGTCGGACAGCAGCAGGCATATGTCCTCGGGCAGTTGCTCTAGGAACACCTGCTCAAACATGAGGCAGGGTTTGTGTCCTTCAGCCAGGGCCAGCATTTCGTTCATTAATACTGACGGCGGCCTGCCTCCCAAACCATCCAGGTGCATTAAGCGGCGTGCTCGTTCGCACCGTGAGAGTCCAAAAGTCCTTATGAGCAGGGCTTTGAATGCTGTGTATTTGCCGTCCTCCGGGGGCGACTGTATAAACTCCTCAACTTGTGCAGCAGTCTCCTGGTCGAGGGAGCTCAGCACGTAGTAGTAGCGAGTGGACTCCGAGGTTATCTGCCGAATGTGGAATTGTGCTTCTGCTTGTTCGAACCATAAATGGATTCGCAGCATCCAGAAGCTTGGCAGTTTTAACGAAACTGCGTGAACAGATGCAGCGTCGGTCATCTCTGATCCAAATATCGTTTGGGTCGTCGGGGTCACCAATTGTAGCGATGTGCTACACACAGCGCTAGAATAACCACACGGAGTCGGTGAGTTAGAGTTGCGATGAAAGAGATTTATTCAAACTTCGCGGCCCGCTTTAAAGCCTTCCCGTTCCCGCCCTCCCTGGGGTGGGACTGCTGTGGGGAATGCATATTCCCAGACCCTTGCTGTGCGCGGGATTTTCCCCCTGCTGGTGAAGATGGCCGGGCGCCCTTTTTGCTGCCGGCCCTCTGCCTGTGCGCGCTGTTGTGAGCTGGTTCGTGGGTGCCAGAAAGTGGGTCGCCACAGGGTCATGAATCAGTGAGACCAGAGTTCAAGGCCTAGTGTCATGGGTGAGGCCTGTGTTTGAGGCTTGGTGTTTGGAGAACCTGCCGAGTGTCAAATAGGAAATCCGGAAGTCGATCTCCAGGTGTGCGAATCTCTACGAGTCCGTAGGGGTAGCTGAAGGCCAAATGTCTATATATCCTAGTCAAAATCTGAGTCCACTGGATGCTGGAGGCCGAAGAATATGGCCTGTCTTGGGGTTAAAGGACTGTACACATGTGTGGGTGGGAGGGGGAAATGGGGCTTGTTTTGTTGTTATTGTTTTGTTGCTTGTTGTGCTCTGTTTTGTTGTTAGCGTGGGAATGCATGGGGACACTTACGGGCTGCTCCCAGCACACCCTCAGCTCTGTTGGTTGTTAACACAATTGACACATTTCACTGTATGTTTCCGTGCATAAGTGATAACTGAACTTGAATCCTGGATATCAGGATGCATCATAGTTTGGCATGGCAGCCGCTTAGCCCATGATTGCAAGAAACTGCAGAAAGCTGCGGACGCAGCTCAGTACAACACTCTCCTGCCCTCTGTGGACTCTGTCTACATTTCTTGCTACCTCAGTAGAATAACCAACATAATTGAAGACACCGCACAACCCAAACGTTCTCTTTTCTTTCCCCTCAAATCAGGGAGAAGATAGAAAAGCCCGTAAGTATGTAGAACCAGGCTCAAGCACAGCTTCTATCACCCTGTCATAAAATTATTGAACAGACTCCTAATGCAATAAGATGGTCTCCTGGCCTCACAATTTATCTCATTATGATCGTGCACCTTATTGTCTACCTGCACTGTACTTTCTCCATAACTGACATGCTTTATTCTGCAATGTTATAGCTTTTTTTGTTCTACAACAATGCTCTGTGTAATGAATTGATCTGTATGAGTAGTGTGCAGGACAAGATTTTCACTGCACCTTGGTGTAAGTGACAATAATAAACCAATTTATCAAATCTATGCCAATCATCGACCACCTCTTTACATTAGTTCCACTTTCCTCACTCCCATCAATTCTTACCAATTCAGCACAGGATCTTCCGTTCGACTGCACACAAGAGGCAATTTACAATGGCCTGTTAGCTGACCAACCCATTGGCCTTTCAGAGCGCGGGAAGGAAATCCACGTGGACATAAGGAGAACTTGAAAAATCCACACAGAGAACATGCCAGTTCAGAACTGAACCCCAGTCTCTGGCGCTGTCAGTCACTAGTGCCTCTGAACTGCCCAGTTCTGAAGTGATGTGGGGCTACAGTGTCCTCCAAACAGAGGCCAGGATCAGAGTGACGAGGAGGACCGGAAAAAATTTTCTGAGGTGGTATGTTTCTTTCCTGTACTTACACAGAGTTCCTGTGTGCACCCAATGGCTCATTGTTCCCAATAACATACTAAGCATTCCCTCGAACAGTTATGGATTAGGGACTCCAAGGAGGTAGTGGGCAGTTTGGAATTCTTCAAGGAGGCTCTGAAAACATCCTTGAATCTTTTCCTCTATCCAGCAGGTAATGTCTTCCTGCATCAGAAAAGAGTAGGTTTTGAAGTTTTGGTGTCAGGCATGTATGCAATATTATTTGCCCAGCAAACTAACTGAGTCAAATAATGGCTTTAATATTCGGATTTTAGCCTAAGAAAAGTCTTGGAATTGAAATTGGATTACTATTAGAATCCATTATTTATTAGTGGATTTTAATGATGGTTCACTAATTCATCAAGTGAATTTGAAGGATTTTGCAGAGGTAGTATTAGAGTTCATCTATTGCCTTGAGATGCCTGACCTAAGTGATCCAGGTCTCAAAATTACAGAGGAGAGCACAGATTGCTGATAGCCATTTGATCATGTGTTTGAAATGCCAAATATGAATATCAATCTTCAAGCCTTCTTTTCCTCAATCAGCTAAGGACTGCAACGTTGAAGGTGATGTCGAATTTCAACTGCAATGTCAGACTTCAGCAAGGGATGGCTGCTGAGATATGGAAAGTGGTCTGAGTTTTCCAGAGTTTCACTGTGGACACTTGTGGACTATGGCACAGTATGGAGAGATTGGTAGAGGACTTGTGGACAGGGTGTAGAGAGCCCATCATATTTCCTTGCAACACAGAAGGAGATTATTTGGCCCATCATGTCTATGATGACTCCTGAAGTAATCCCATGAATTCCATTTCCTTACAGATTTCCACACTGTCGATTCCTGTTAACACCCTCCATTGCTGATCTGCCACTAGGTAATTTACAGTGGCCAGGTAACCCAGCAATAAGCACCTCTTTGAGATGTGGAGGGAATCCAGAACACCCAGGGAAAATCCCAGGGTATTGTTTACATAGGGAAACACTGATTAATCTGCTGCAGCAATTTGGCAGATGATAATCAGGAGGAAGTTTCCTTGCTCATGTTTGACGTGATACCACAAGGTTGTATGGAGTCTGAAGTTAATGTTGAGGACTCCAAGGGGTACTCCCTCGCCCCCATATATTCTGCCCTGGAATATTGTGAGCAATATTGGGCTCCATATCTAAGGTGCTGATCTTGGAGAGCGTCCAGAGGAACTTCACAAGAATGATCCCAGGAATGAAAGGCTTAACATATGAGGAACATATGAGGAGCATTTGATGGAGCTCAAAGGATGAGGGGAGATCTCAATGAAGCCTATGAGACACTGAAAGGCCTGGATAGATTAAACATTGAGAGGATGTTTCCATTACTAGAAGAGTCTAGGATCTGAGGGCACAGCCTCAGAATAAAAGAATGAGCCTTTAAAACTGAGAAAAGGAGGAATTTCTTCAGCCAGAAAGTAATGAATTGGTATAACTGGTTGCCACAGGGAGCTATGGAGGCCAAAACACTGGGTGTATTTACGGCAGAGATTGGCATTAAGGGTTAGTGGAGAATGGGACTGAAATAAAAAAGATCAGCTTTAATTAAACAACTCAATGGGCCAAAAGATCTCATTCTGCTCCTCTGATTTACGGTGCTATGCATACTGTTGTGTCAGCACCTTTGGTTGATCTGTCCTGCCAGTGGGACTGAGAGAGCTCAAAGACTGAGATGAAGGAGCCTGGCACATGAAAGGAACTAACCTTCAGAGTACTCAGCATTAACATGAGCAAAGAACCTCCTTGTTGTCTGCATCCGGGCTCTCCTTCCCACACCACCACTCTCCAACCCTGAGTCCCTCAGGGTCCCCCATCACCTTTTGGTTCTCAGAGCATCCATCTTCCTCCCGTTCTACCTTCCTTGAACATCCCAAACCCCCCCTCTGACACCACCCACTCTTTTCCCCCCTCTGATGCAAGTTCCACCATGGATCATCAGGCCACCGTCTCCCGCTCATCAACTCTGGAGATCTGCTATCCCATCCACTGCCATACTGCTTGTTTCTACCCCCTACCCAAGATCCACAAACCTGACAGTCCAGGTAGACATGGAGTCTCTGCCTGCTGCTACTCCCCTGAACTCGTGTTTGCATGGCTCAACCTCTTTCAATCGCCCTTGGTTTAGTTCCTTCCCACCTACTCCTGCAACACTTCACATGCTCTCGATCTCTTCAACAACTTTCAATTCCTTGGCCCTGATCACTTCATTTTGACCATGGAAATCCAGTCCTTAAACACTTCTATCCCCCATCAATAAAGACCTTAAAGCTCTCAACTTTTTTCCGGACAAAAGAAGTAACCAGTTCCCTTCCACTATCACCCTCCTCCATCTGGCAGAATTAGTCCTCACCCTCGACAATTTTTTCCTTCAGCTTCTCCCAATTTCTCCACACACAAGGGGTAGCCATGGGCACCTGCACGGACCCAGGCTATGCCTGCATTTTCCTTAGCTATCTGGCACTGTCCACATTCCAAGTCTTCCCAGGTAATACTCCCAAACTCCTTCTGCATTACATTGACGACTGCATTGGTGCTGCTTAATGCACCCATGCTAGCCTCATCAATTTCATAAACTTTGCCTTCAACTTCCACCCAGCTTTTAAATTCACATGGCCGTTTCTGACACCTCCTAACCATTTCTTGATCTCTCTCTGTCCCCATATTTGGAGGCAAACTGTACATTGATACTTTTTAGAAACCTGCCAGTTCCCATGGCTATCTTGATTATACCTCTTCCCACCCTCTTTCCTGCAAAAATCCTATTCCCTTTTCTCAGTTTCTTCAACTCTACTGCATCTGTTCCCAGGATGAGGTTTTCCTTTCCAAGACATCAGAGATGTACTCTTTCTTCAAAGAATTGTGGGGGGGGGGGGGGGTTCCCTTCCTCCACCATTGATGCTGCCCTCATCCACACCTCTTCCACTTCCGAGACATCCATGCTCACTCCACCTTCCTGCTGCCTTTAACAGGGATAGAGTTCCTCTTGTACTCACCTACCACCCCATGTGCCTCCACATCCAACACATCATTCTCCATAACTTCTGTCATCTTCAATAGGATCCTACTGCCAAACACTATTTCACTCATCCCCCCACTCTCCACTCTCTGCAGAGGTCATTCGGTTCATGATTACCTTGTGCATTTGTTCCTCCCCATTAAACTCCATCCTGACGCATAGCCCTGCAAGTCATCAAAGTACTACACTTCAACTGCAAATCTGTTGGGGCTGTCTATTGTATCTGGTACTCCCAATGCGGCCTACTCTACACTGGTGAGACCTGACGTAAAATAAGGACCACTTTGCCAAGCGTCTTCAGCCAAAAGTGGAATTTTCTGGTGGCCAACCATTTTAAATACCATTCCCATTCCTGTTCCAGCATGTCGGCCCATGGCCTCCTGTTCTGTTGGGATGAGGCCACTTTCAGAGTGGAGGAGCAGCATCTAGGTAGCCTCCAACCTGATGGTATGAACATCTATTTATCCTTCCAGTAATTTTTTTTCTATTCCCCTCCCCCTTCTTCCTCTATTCCCCACTCAAGCCTCTTACCTCCTTTCCTCACCTGCTTATCAACACCTCGTCCTGCCCTCCGTTCCCTTTTTCCCATGGTCCACCCTCCTATCAGATTCCTTCTTCTCCAGCCCTTTACCTTTCCCACCTTCCTGGTTTCTGCTATCACCTTCTGGCATGTCATCCTTCCCTGACCACCCCCCCCCCCCCGCCCCATCCCAAACCTTTTTTATCCTGGCATCTTCCACCTTCTTTTCCAGTCCTGATGAAGGAATTTGACCCGAAACATCAATTGTTTATCATTTCCTTAGATGTTGCCTGACCTGCTGAGTTTCTCCAGCACATTGTGGACGTTTCCTACACTGTTCCACTTTCCTTGCCACCTTCCTAATTCTTTTAACTCCTGATTTCTCTCTCACTGCTTCTTCCTCCCCTGAGAAGATGGTACAGGGGGCAGGGTTTTAAGTTCTTAGGTCATTGAAACATTTTCTGCGCGAGGGGTGACCTGTACAAGTGGGACGGGTTGCACCTGAACTGGAGGAGAACCAATATCTTGGGAGGGTGGTTTGCTAATGTTATTGGGGAGGGTTTAAACTAGATTTGAAGGGGGTGGGAGGCAGAGCATGGGACAGTTGGTGCACAAGTAGAGTCAGCTTGTAGGGAGTTTGTAAGGAAGGATAAGCAGATGATAGAGCAAAAATGCACTTCACCAGATGGCTTCAGATGTGTCTATTTTAATGCAAGGAGTATCATAAACAAGGCGAATAAACTTAGAGTGTGGATCAATACAGACATCCCACATCTCCCGGAAGTTCCGGGAGTCTCCCACATATTAATAGCAGCTCCCTGATGCCCGGAAATTATATACAATATCCTGCAAATCGATTTTTTTGAGAGGGAGAGGGAGAGGGAGAATGAGCATCCTGATTGGTCTCTCTTCCTGCTAAGGAGACCTATCAGTTTTCTCTGTGGGCTGGCTTTACAGTCGACCTCAAAAATAATGACAGTGTTGCTCGCTGCACTGTTTGCAACAGTGACTTTTCTATTGCCCATGGTGAGTTAAAATGTAAAAGACATGTTGAGGTGAGTTTAACAGGTGTCATTCATTCATTAGCGTAGCTAACGTTATTTAAACTAGCTGGCTAGCTGCTAAGGAGCTACTCTATTGATGTCCTACGTGATGACACCAAACTCCCTGTAGACTTGCTTAAAGTTGTAATAGAATAAACATGAGAATATAATATAATATATGTATATATTTTAATGTCACATTTTCTGCATATACCCAACTTGGTTTACAGATTAGACAAAATCATTAAACAAAGTATTACATACACCCTTGGAGATCGACCCGGGGGGTGGGGGAAGATATGGGGTTGCGGGGGGCGTGGGTGCTACCTCCCTGAAATGAGTTTTTTGCACGGTGGGATGTTTGTCAGTACATGGAACTATGACGTTGTGGCCATTACACAAAACTTGGATGTCTCCGGGGCAAGAATGACTGCTGAATGTTCAGGGCTTTAGGCGTTTCAAAAGTGACAGGGAGCGAGGCAAAAGAGGAAATCATGGAGGGATTGTCTACTGAGTCATTGTGGGTGGAAGTCAGATACAGAAAGGGTTATTTTATAGACCCCCCGCAATAGTAACAAAGACATCAAAGAGCAGATAGAGAGGCAGATTCTGGAACGGTGCAATAATAATAGTATTGTTGTGGTGGGTGATTTTAACTTTCCTAATATTGGCCGGCATCTCCTTAGAGCAAGGGGTTTAGATGGGGTGGAGTTTTTTTAGGTGTGTTCGTGAAGGTTTCCTCACTCAATATGTAGGTAAGCCAACCAGAGGAGAGGTTGTACTTGATCTGGTATTGGGAAATGAACCTGGTCAGGTGTCAGATCTCTTGGTGGGAGAGCATTTTGGAGGTAGTGATCACAACTCTATCTCCTTTACCATAGCGCTGGAGAGGGATAGAAGCAAACAATTTGAGGAAACATCTAACTGCGGTAGGAGGGAAAATAATGCTATTAGGCAGGAACTTGGGAACATAAATTGGGAGTAGATGTTCTCAGGGAAATGCACGGCTGAAATGTGATAAGCGTGCAGGGAACATTTGCATGACGTTCTGCATAGGTATGTTCCATTGAGGCAGGGAAAGGATGACAGTATAAAAGAACCATGGTGTACAAAGAACGTAGGAAATCTGGTTAAAGAAAAGTTCACAAAAGGTTCAAGAATCAAGGTACTGTTAGAGCTTTAGAAAATTACAAGTGTGCCAGGAAGGAGCTCAAGAATGAAATTAGGAGAGCTAGAAGTTGCCAAGAGAAGGCCTTGGTGAGCAGGATTAAGGAAAACCCCATGGCATTCAACAAGTGAAAAGCAAGAGGATGAGCCATGTGAGAATAGGACCAATCAGGTGCAATAGTGGAAACGTACATGGAGCCAGAGGAGATAGCGGAAGTACATATTAAATAGTTTGCTTCAGTATTCACCAGTGAAAAGGACCTTGGCAATTGTGGGGATGACTGAAATACTTGAAGCAAAGTATTCATTAAGATATACCCCAGGCTACTGTAGGAAGCAAGGGAGGAGATTGCTGAGCCTCTGGCGATGATCTTTGCATCATCAATAGGGGTGGGAGAAGTACCAGAGGATTGGAAGGTTGCAAATGTTGTTCCCTTGTTCAAGGAAGGTAGTAGAGATAACCCAGGAAATTATAACCAGTGAGTCTTAATTCAGTGGTGGGCAAGTTGTTGGAGAAGATCCTGAGAGATAGGATTTATGAGCATTTGGAAAGACATAATCTGATTAGGCTTTGTCAAGGGCAGGTCATGGCTTTCGAGCCTAATTCTTTGAGGAGGAAACAAAACACATTGATGAAGGTAGAGCAGTGGATGTAGTGATATGGATTTCACTAAGGCATTTGATAAGATTCCCCATGCAAGGCTCATTCAGAAAGTAATGAGGCATGGGATCCAAGGAGACCTTGCTTTGTGGATCCAAAACCGACTTGCCCACAGAAGGCAAAGGGTGGTTGTAGACGGTTCGTATTCTACATGGAAGACAGTGACCAGTGGTGTTCTTCAGGGATCTTTTTCTGGGACTCCTCCGCTTTGTGATTTTTATAAATGACCTGGATGAGGAATTAGAATGGCGTGCTTAGAAGTAGGTACAAGGGGGATGTCAGAGGTAAGTGTTTTACACAGAGAGTTTTGGGTGTGCAGAATGCACTGCCAGTGGCAATGGTAGAGGCAGATACAATGGGGTCTTTTAAGAGACTCTTACATGGAGCTTGGGAAAATAGGGGGATATGTGGTAGAGTAATTCTAGGCAGTTTCTAGAGTAAGTTACATTGTCAGCACAACATAGTGGGCCGAACGGCCTATAATGTGCTGGAGATTTCTATGATTTTATTTTTCTTCCCACCTCACTGCCTCCGTGGCACAAGCTGGTGAAGTCACTAAGCATTTTGTTTCCATACTACCATCAAAAAATGATATGTGAGAAATGAAAAGACATTCATGGAGCCATCCATTCTGACAGTCAAGGATTAGCATGAAATCATACGTCACCTCTCACTGTCTCAAGATACCCAAAGTATTTTACTACCTCATCCCATTAAAGTGTCTTCATCACCAAAGCATTACTAAAGTGTCCAGGGGTGTGTGATGACAATGCTGAGTGACAACAATCAATCTAATCCTGATCTCTATAAACTCAGTGGTTGACACCTGAAGTGTTGTATGCAAGCATAAAAAATTCCACCGGAAATTGGTATTGGGATTTTCCAAGAAAAGTTGGATATTTGTTTGTAAATTTTGAGCCATAACAACTGCTCCATGTACTCACCATGATGGAGCTTCTCCAGTGCTCTTAAACCGTTTCCATAGCAGCTCACAGTGTTGCTATGGACCAGCCTTTCTCAAATTTTTGCCCTGGAGGAACCCTTGAAATAATTTTCAGGTCTCAGGGAACCCCTACATAAAAATTATTATATCTACAGCTCACAGTATGTTAGCTGATCAGTAGGTGGTGATATAATAATCCAAAAATAATTGTCAATCCTCTTTTGTAGAGAGAGATGAGGTAGAGAGTGAATTTTTAGCCATTCTTTCTTGAAAAAAAACAAATAGTTAAGCATAGCTTACCTTTCTTGAAATTAATCTCTTTCTTTCCCTTTCATAAATTGTAAATTTTATGAGAAAAACATAATAAATTTCTCAAGCAACACACATCAAAGTTGCTGGTGAATGCAGCAGGCCAGGCAGCATCTCTAGGAAGAGGTAGTCGACATTTCAGGCCGAGACCCTCCGTCAGGACTAACTGAAGAAAGAGCTAGTAAGAGATTTAAAAGTGGGAGGGGGAGATCCAAAATGATAGGAGAAGACAGGAGGGGGAAGGATGGAGCCAAGAGCTGGACAGTTGATTGGCAAAAGGGATATGAGAGGATCATGGGACAGGAGGCCTAGGGAGAAAGAAAAGGGGGAAGGGGGGGAAGACTCAGAGGATGGGCAAGGGGTGTAGTCAGAGGGACAGAGGGAGAAAAAGGAGAGTGAGAGAAAGAATGTGTGTATATAAATAACGGATGGAGTACGAGGGGGAGGTGGGGCATTAGCAGAAGTTAGAGAAGTCAATGTTCATGCCATCAGGTTGGAGGCTACCCAAACAGAATATGAGGTGTTGTTCCTCCAACCTGAGTGTGGCTTCATCTTTTCAGTAGAGGAGACCGTGGATAGACATGTCAGAATGGGAATGGGATGTGGAATTAAAATGTGTGGCCACTGGGAGATCCTGCTTTCTCTGATGGACAGAGCGTAGGTGTTCAGCAAAACGATCTCCCTGTCTGCGTCGTGTCTCGCCAATATATAGAAGGCCACATCGGGAGCACCGAACGCAGTATATAACCCCAGCCGACTCACAGGTGAAGTGTCACCTCACCTGGAAAGACTGTCTGGGGCCCTGAATGGTGGTGAAGGAGGAAGTGTAAGGGCATGTGTAGCACTTGTTCCGCTTACAAGGATATGTGCCAGGAGGGAGATCAGTGGGGAAGGATGGGGGGGACGAATGGACAAGGGAGTCGCGTAGGGAGCGATCCTTGCGGAAAGCAGAGGAGGGGGAGGGAAAGGTGTGCTTAGTGGTGGGATCCCGTTGGAGGTGGCAGAAGTTACGGAGAATAATATGTTGGACCGGGAGGCTGGTCGGGTGGTAGGTGAGGACCAGGGGAACCCTATTCCTAGTGGGGTGGCGGGAGGATGGGGTGAGAGCAGATGTGCGTGAAGTGGGGGAGATGCGTTTGAGAGCAGAGTTGATGGTGGAGGAAGGGAAGCCCCTTTCTTTAAAAAAGGAGGACATCTCCCTTGTCCTGGAATGAAAAGCCTCATCCTGCGAGCAGATGCAGCGGAGACGGAGGAATTGCGAGAGGGGGATAGCATTTTTGCAAGAGACAGGGTGAGAAGAGGAATAGTCCAGATAGCTGTGAGAGTCAGTAGGCTTATAGTAGACATCAGTGGATAAGCTGTCTCCAGAGATAGAGACAGAAAGATCTAGAAAGGGGAGGGGTGTGTCGGAAATGGTCCAGGTAAACTTGAGGGCAGGGTGAAAGTTGGAGGCAAAGTTAATAAAGTCAACAAGTTCAGCATGCGTGCAGGAAGCAGCGCCAATGCAGTCTTCGATGTAGCAAAGGAAAAGTGGGGGACAGATACCAGAATAGGTACGGAACATAGATTGTTCCACAAAGCCAACAAAAAGGCAGGCATAGCTCGGACCCATGTGGGTGCCCATAGCTACACCTTTAGTTTGGAGGAAGTGGGAGGAGCCAAAGGAGAAATGATTAAGAGTAAGGACTAATTCCGCTAGACGGAGCAGAGTGGTGGTAGAAGGGAACTGATTAGGTCTGGAATCCAAAAAGAAGCGGAGAGCTTTGAGACCTTCCTGATGGGGGATGGAAGTATATAGGGACTGGACATCCATGGTGAAAATAAAGCGGTGGGGGCCAGGGAACTTAAAATCATCGAAAAGTTTAAGAGTGTGAGAGGTGTCAGGAACATAGGTAGGAAGGGATTGAACAAGGGGGGATAAAACCGTGTCAAGGTATGCAGAAACAAGTTCAGTGGGGCAGGAGCAAGCTGAGACAATGAGTCTGCCAGGACAGGCAGGTTTGTGGATCTTGGGTAGGAGGTAGAAACGGGAAGTGCGGGGTGAGGGAACTATAAGGTTGGTAGCAGTGGATGGGAGATCCCCTGAGCTGATAAAGTTGGTGATGGTGTGGGAGACAATGGCCTGGTGCTCCTTAGTGGGGTCACAATCGAGGGGTAAGTAAGAGGAGGTATCCGCGAGTTGTCGCTGTGCCTCGGCAAGGTAGAGGTCAGTACGCCAGACTACAACAGCACCCCTCTTATCAGCGGGTTTAATAGTAAGGTTAGGATTAGTGCGGAGGGAGTGGAGAGCAGAGCGTTCGGAAGGAGTGAGGTTGGAACTGGAACAAGGTGTGGTGAAGTCGAGACGGTTGATGTCTCGTCGGCAGTTAGCAATAAAGAGATCCAGGGCAGGCAGAAGACCAGAGCGGGGTGTCCATGAAGAGGAGGAGGGTTGAAGACGGGAGAAGGGGTCATCGAGTGGCCACACATTTTAATTCCACATCCCATTCCCATTCTGACATGTCTACCCACAGCCTCCTCTACTGTAAAGATGAAGCCACACTCAGATTGGAGGAACAACACCTTATAAATTTCTCAATTCTGGATCAAACTTGAGATAAACACATACGGATTTCACTTTCAACTGAAATCAGATGATTTCCATCCTTGCTCTTGATGCTTGTTAATCAAGAAAAAGCTTGCTCGCACATGTAAGAATGTGAAAATTGCAGCAAAATGTTCATTGTTTTCCTAAGAATGGCAGGATACTCTTCTTTCACAGAAATCCAGAACTTGTCCGGGGCAGGTCAATAAATCTCTTCTGGAGTGCATGATCAGAGTGCAGCTCACGAAGTTCTTCCTCTTCTCTCAAAGTCGAGTTCTCAGGCTGATCGGAAGATTCAAAGAAAGGGTTGCTCACTCAGTCATACACTTGAGTTGAAAGGGAGGAAAAATACTTTTCAATTTTGTCCTGTAGTTCTTCCAGGTGATTTTCAATAAGACACAAAACTTTCTGATATCCTTCCTCACTCCCAAGCTCAAGCAGCAGTGGAAACATTTCAAGATTTCCTTTTGCAGCATGACTTTTCCTCCAAAGATTCAGTTCCCTTTTAAATCCAAGAATCTTGTCACTTAAGTCAAAATGTTTTCACCAAAATCTTGCAGAGATTTATTCAACTGGTTCATGTGATGAAAAATGTCCATTAAGTAGGCTAGTTTCTGCAGACCTTCTTCATCTTCAAGGCACTTAGCAAATTCTGACCCACTATTTTCTTGAAAGTGCTCCTGCAATTCACCTTTCAGCTCAAACACCCTGTTGAGAACTCATCCTCTGCTAAGCCACTGAATTTCTGTCTGTAGCAGGAGATTGTTGTGCTCTTTGTTCAGGTTTTCACACAGATTTCTAAACATTTTCAAGTGAACTGGTCTTAAAGCTACTAAATAACTTGTTTCCTGAATCCTTTTACTGACTGTGAATTTATTTTCAAAAGCTTTAATCTGTTTGTTTTGAGATTCCAATAATCGTTTAAAATAATCAGCACTTTTACATGTCATATGGCTGTGATTTGTAGTTAAGTGTCTTTTCAATTTCGCTGGAGCCATTGCTGCATTTCCAAGTTGTTTTCCACAGACCAGGCACAATGGAATAGGACAACTTGGATCACCAGTCCATGTAAAACCCATTGATAAGTAGCTTTCATTGTAAAGACAGAATGTTTTGTGTCCATTGTTGCACTAGTGCAGTGAAATGACTCAGAAGATTGTAATTCTTCATCATTAACCTTATCGGAATTGCTTGTAGGCTAGGTCTAGAATCCTCCTCTTCCATCTTACACCTCCTCTTCAAAATTCACCACACTGGACCATCTTTAGAATGAAAATTTCCCACTAATCTTCTACTACACCAGTAGAGCTTGTTTACTTCCATAAGTCATTCAGCAACACATATGGGGAAGTTAGAGAAGGTAATTTGGGAGGGAGAGGCTGATGTCACAGCCCAAGTTGGGCGAGTCCACTCAATGCTTGGAAAACACACCACACTCCACATCAGCCTATCATCCATCCCTCTGTGCAATACAGCGCTCACCAATTATCAGACAACCGTCCTCCCCTCCATGCAATACAGTGCTTACCAATTATCAATGGCCTCCCGTATCTCACATCAAAACCTGAGAATGGACTCAACCAAATAAACACAGTCCTATTGTGCACTGCCATACTGTGCTTTGAGAGCTCTAATGAGATTGCAAACTGGGCTACTCAGTCACTGCCCATCACTGGGACTGCTAGCATCACGCATTGCGTGAAGTTCAAAAAAACGATGTTTATCTTTTTAAATCACAATCTCTCACAGATCCCCTAGCGACCTCTCGTGGAACCCCCAGTTAAGGAACCCTGCTGTAGATGCTTAGCAACAGCTTTGGAAGCCAACGTTGGCAGGTGCTTATAGTGTTTCAGCATTAATTTTTACTCAGTCATCCTCTGGAGTTGGAGGGAAAATGCAGCAGAATCTCTGGAGGGTAACCCTGGCTACTCAGGAGAAGTTTCTACTGCTTTGTTTGCTTGGGTCAAATACGCACATCATCTTGTCTGTGATCTCAAATCATCTGGAATTTAGAGGGAACAGACTCCAAAATCTCAATGACAACTTCCACATTAGAAAAACTGCAGAGCAGATACCTCCTGTACCTAATAAATTGGCACTGATTGTATGTTTGTGCTCTTCAGCAGCCGTAGCCTATCTACTTCAAGGATCAATATGTTGTACATTCAGAGATGTTCTTCTGCACACCACGGTTGTAGTGCATGGTTATTTGATTCCTATCAGCTGGCCATTCTCCTCTGCCTTCTCTTATTAAAAAGGCAGTTTCACCCACAGAAGTGCTGTTCACTGTTCACTGGATGTGTTTTGTTTTTTTTTTCACCATCTCTGTAAACGCCAGACACTACTATGTGTGAAAATCCTGGCAGATCAGCAGTTTCCGAGATACTCAAACTACCCCGTCTGGCACCAACAATCATTCCATGGTCAAAGTCATTTAGTTCACATATTTCCCCATTCTAATGTTTGAACTGAACAACAATTGAGCCTCTTGACCATGTCTGCATGCTTTTATGTATTAAGTTGCTGCCAAATGATTGGCTGATTAGATATTTGTATTAACAAGCAGGTGTAGAGGTGACCTGATAAAGTGGCCACTGAGTGTATACAGAAGGAGGAAATCCTCCTCAAATTTCACTCATTCTAATACGATGACAGTCAACTTTAACTGACAGTTAATTCAGACCAAATGAAATGTATGTATACAGTATTTCATATTATACAAAGCAATTTTGACGGGTGTTTAAATGTACAAATAAAAGGAATCTCTTTGAGTGACAAGTGTGTCACAGGATATAGTATCTTGCCTAGTTTTCATAGGTGGGGGTTTATAGTTTATTTCAGCTGGACATTGTTTATGGTGTTTAAAAGATATTAAACTAATTTGTAAACTTGGTGATTTCCTCCACTAGCAGATAGTATGCTAATAATTAGTTTCTCTTCCATCTCCGCATTCATTTGCCACACTATCTGTGTAGTGTTGGTTGTAACATGTTGCTTCTATAAAAACTATAGTACAGTTATTCACATGGGTTAATAAAATAGCAACTCCTCCCTATAGAAGGATATACAGTAGATAAGAGGTTCTTTGAGGTTCGTCCCCAGGTCATATATCATCAGGTTTTGGAAATGCATGACCATTATTGCACCCTTCTGTAATTCCCTCCCTGGCAAAACAATGGGTGTACCATCACTCGAAGGCCCTCACCATTTCTCAAGAGCAAGCAGTCAGCCTTGGAACCGTTCCTTTTCATTTCATATGTCAGTGATCTGGATGACAGAATTGATGGCTTTGTGGCCAGGTTTGCGGATGATAGAAAGATAGGTGGAGAAGCAGGTAGAGTTGAGGAAGCGGGGAGTCTACAGAAGGACTTGGACAGATTAGGAGAATGAGAAAAGAAGTGGCAGATGGAGTAGAATGCAGCAAAGTATATGGCCATGGAGTTTGGTGGAAGAAATAAAGGTGTAGACTATTTTGAAAACAGGAAGTAGGTTCAGAAATCAGAAATGCAGAGGGACCTGGGAGGGAGAATAGACTTATACCCTATATTCCAGATAGAGTTTCAACAGAACCTTAAATAATTTCAGTAATATATTGTAACTGTTGTCTTCAAATCCTCTTGCAATAAAGGCTAACTAACCATTTGCCTATCTAGATAGTTTATGAGCGTCAATGATTCACATAGAAGAATATCTAGGTCCGCAGAACACCACCACATTTTAATCTCCAACCTTTCATAAAATATTACTTTTTTCTACCAGAATGGATGACCTCACATTTTTCCATGGTATATTCAATCTGCCATCTTCTCACATTTTCAATTAACCTGCCTCTATGCATCCTCCTCATAATCCGCACAGCTACCCAATTTCATATCAGTGTGCCTTCCCCGGAAACAGTCCGTAGATCACAGATTCTTGTGTTACACAGCTTCTTGACGTGAACTTCAACGAAGACCACTGCAGTCCTTTCCAGTCCTTCGAGACAAACAGACAATTCTCAAGCAAGTGAAAAGTAGTCCAAATGTGGCAAGCCTAATCAAACATCGTTGCACAGGTACAAATCCAAAATAGGGTTTTAGCAAATCTGGAGACTGCAGAATTGAAGTTTGAGTCCTGATGAAGGATCTTGGCACACAGTGCTGAGTGTTTATTTCCCTCTACAGAATCTGTCTTGCTGAGATTCTCCAGCATATTGTGTGGTTGCTCAAGATTTCCAACATCTGCAAAATCCGTTGTGTCTTTCAGGATTGCAGGGACTCCCTCTTCTATGTAAGCATACAGTATGTCAATGGATCTTTTAGATAATTCCCACTTTTCTCATTGCTCCCTAGTATTTGATAATATCAATAATAACAAGTTCAAGACAAAGGGATGCTTCACTTATCAGGAGCAGTCCCCAAAGAGAGTGTTCCTAATTAACAAGAGTCCCTCATCCATATCTGAGAAAGCAAACAAAACTCAAGGGAGAAGTGCTGAGGAGAGACAGGTGGTTGGCCAATATACAAGCAGAATGTCTCCTCCTTCTCCCTTCAGTCTCTTTGTGATAAAGCCTCAGAAGGAAAATGGCCGTTTTGTTTTTGTTTGGAACGCTCCATAGACAGTCTCCCAGGGGAAAACAGATGTGGGAACATTATTAACAAAAAACTTTTCTAAAGCACAAGTCTTTTTGGTACTTCACAGCCTGTGAGGCAGAGTGATATGGACCAATCACAAGCAAAAGGGATTAGATTAGAATGGAACCTTGGCCAGCAAGTAAAAGTTCATGTTGAAGTTTATTGACATTCAACCACAGACATACAGGCAAACGAAACAATGTTCCTCTGGACCAAGATGCACAACATTGTATATATAACTAAAACACATCAGATAAAGTAATATTACCACAAATATATTCACAAATAATAAGATGTATTCCAGAAGATCAACGTTTACGTAAAGTGCATTTACAACACGAGTTAAAAGTGAACAGTATAATGCTACGGGTGCTTCCAAAGTGATGAGAACTGGGTGGAGTCTCCCAGCCAGGGGAAAGAAGCTGTTTACCATCCAAACAGTCCTTATCCTAATGCTACAGTACTGTCTGCCTGATAATGGAATGGATGGAAGGGATCCTTAATAATGATAAGGGCCCTGCAAACATGGCACTCCTGATAATTATCTTGAATGGGTGGAAGAGTGACCACAATGATTCTTACAGCAGTCCTTGCAATCCTTAGTAGCATCCTGTGGTCCATAAGACCATAAGATATAGGAGCAGAAGTAGGCCATTCAGTCCATTGAGTCTGCTTCACCATTCAATCATGGGCTGATCCAATTCTTCCAGTCATCCCCACTCCCATGCCTTCCCCCCATACCCTTTGATGACCTGGCTAATCAAGAACCTATCTATCTCTGCCTTCCATCCTGAAGTCATGCCCTCTTGTCCTAGACTCCCCTACCAATGGGAAATAACTTTGCCGTATCTAATCTGTTCAGGCCTTTTAGCATTCGGAATGTTTCAATGAGATCCCCACTCATTCTCCTGAACTCCAGGGAATACAGCCCAAGAGCTGCCAGACGTTCCTCATACCATAACCCTTTCATTCCTGAAATCATTCTCGTGAATCTTCTCTGAACCCTCTCCAATGTCAGTATATCCCTTCTAAAATAAGGAGCCCAAAACTGCATACAATACTCCAAGTGTGGACTCACGAGTGCCTTATAGAGCCTCAACATCACATCCCTGCTCTTATATTCTATACCTCTAGAAATGAATGCCAACATTGCATTTGCCTTCTTTACCACCGACTCAACCTGGAGGTTAACCTTTAAGGGATCCTGCACAAGGACTCCCAAGTCTCTTTGCACCCCTGCATTTTGAATTCTCTCCCCTTCTAAACAATAGTCTGCCCGTTTAGTTTCTTCCACCAAAATGCATGACCCTACACTTTCCAACATTGTATTTCATTTGCCACTTCTTTGACCATTTCCCTAAACTATCTAAGTCACTCTGCAGGCTCTCTGTTTCCTCAACACTACCCACTCCCCCACCTATCTGAGTATCATCGACAAATTTAGCCACAAATCAATGAATCCCATAGTTCACATGGTCAGATGCCTTGCAAATCCCATACCAGATGATGATGATGATGCAGCTGGTTAGGACCGTCAGTGGTGCACCCGGGGAGGGGTCTGTGGGAGCCTCGCTTGCCTCAATCACCTCAGGAAGTGGAAACACTGCTGTACTTTTTTGACTAAGAGGTGGTGTTGAGGGACCGGGGACCAGGTGAGATTATCCATTATGTGCACTCCCAGAAACTTGGTGCTCCGTAACTTCCTCCACAGAGGAGCAGTTTATATACAGTGAGGAGTGGTCAGCCTGCACCGTCCTAATGTCCACAATCATCTCTTTAGTCTATTCCATGTCGAGACTCAAACTGTTGTGCTCGCACCATCCTACAAGTTGCTGAACCTCCTCTCTGTGAGCCGTCTCGTCGTTGTTGTTGATGAGGGCAACCACTGTTGTGTCATCAGCAAACGTGATGATTCAGTTTGAACTGGAGTCATTAAGACAGGTTACCAATGCCCTGTTAAATATATTCACAACAGCCTGCACAACCACCTGTATGATCACCACCCACTAAGTGAAGAAATAAAACACATAAAAGTTGCTGCCTGGCCTGCTGCGTTCACCAGCAACTTTTATGTGTGTTGCTTGAAATTCCAGCATCTGCAGATTTCCTCGTGTAATGTGAAGAAATAACTTTCTTCTCAGTCTAAATTATTTTACTCCACGTTCAGACCGCACCATTGGTTTGAGAGACCCCAGTGAGGAGGAATACATTCCCTGTGTCCGGCCTGTCAATCTGTAAATTTCAATTGCATTTTCTCCCATTCTTTTAATCTCTTCAGGCATGGTCAACCAAATCCCTCCTCATACAAATATTCCTGTCATCCAGGACCAGCTTAGTGCTTATTTATGAATACAATTTCTTAAGTGAGAAGAGCACAACTTTAAACTGGTCTTACCAACTCCCAGCATAAATAGCAAGACATCGTTGCTCCTGTCCTGAAATCCTCTTGAAATGAAGGCGACTATATCACTTGCTATCTTAACCGTTTGTTGTGTCTGCACAGAGATACAAGAAACTGCGGTTGCTGGAAATCTAGAGACACTCACAGAGATGCTGTTGGAAGCAGCTTAGCAGTCCAGATGAAGGATCTTGACCCAAACCCATCTGCTGCCTGTTTCCCTCCACAGATGCTGCCGAACCTGTTGAGTTTCACCTGTGCATTTCTGTGTTTGTGCATCTGCTTGTCTGCATGTTCAGTGACAGGTATACAAAGTAAGGTCACCCTTTTCACCAATATTTCCCAGTACCTTATATTTAAATGATTATTTGACTCTCTGTTTTCCTTGCTGAAGGACTAAAATCACAATTCAGTTTGAGCTGGAGTCATTAAGGCAGGTTACCATCTCCCTCTTAAATATATTCATAATAGCCTCCACAACCACCTGTACGATCACCACCCACAAAGTGAAGAAGTCGCTTTTCTTCTCAGTCCAAATTATTCAACTCTTTGCAGGGAAGCACGAAGAGAGGAATATAGAAAGAGTAAGGATGGCCTCTGGCATGGAGCTGTGTTATTCCTTGATTCTGGGCATGCCAAGGTCTCAGCTGTGGGTGAGAAGACAGCCCGCCACATCACATCTCTGCTCCCTTTCCTGTGGCTACACCAAGAAAACCCAATACAACAAATACATTGGTTCTCTTTTACGTTTTCTACCATTTAAATCCTCGAAAAGCTCCAGCAACTGCATCAAATGTGATTCACTTCTCATAAATCCATGTTGTCTAATCCAACAGGTATTTTCTAAATGTCCTTATATTTTTCCACTACTTCTGATATTAAGATGAACTATTTGTAGATTCCTCACTTCCGTTTCCTCCCCTTTTTTAAATAAACTGGTACTCCTCTTAGCAAAACACAGATATGCTACCCTGCTCTTGATCCTGCAGCTATGTAAGCCCACATACTTTAAACAAGAGACATCCAGTCAGCGTGGTACCATAGTCTCACAGGAATCCAGTGGTCCAGCTGTAGCAAAATGCCGATGTCATCGCAGCACAGCCTGGAGTAGACTGAGACACCAAAGCAATGGGCCATGGCCAATGTCAGGTAGCCCAGGGCACAACAAGGTTCCAACAACAACATTAAAAATGTTTGGGTAATCTAATCAGTGGGAGATGAGCACAAACCAGATTCTGTGGAGGATTCTTCTGTCCTACTTTTAAGTAATTATTTATCAGGACTTTGAGGAGACTTAGTAAGACACCAGATTCTCACAAATTTCTACAGATGTACCATGGAGAACACTCTAACTGGCTGTACCACCGTCTGGTATGGAAGGGTGACTGCACAGGATCGGTAAAAGTCACAAAAAAGTTGCACACTCGGGCAACTCCATCATGTGCACTAGCCTCCCCAGCATCGAGGGGCATCGAAAGGCAGAATCCATTATTAACGATCCTCATCACCCAGGACATACCCTTTTCTCATTGCTGCCATCAAGGAGGAGGTACAGGAGTCTGAAGGCACACACTCAATGCTTTTGGAACAGCTTCTTCCCCTTTGCCATCAGATTTCAGAATGGAGAATGAGTCCACGCACACTACCTCATTATTTTTACTCTCTTTTTGCACTACTTACTTAATTAAAAAATATATATTTTTCTTGTTTTTTTTATTATGTATTGCAAAGTACCTCTGCTGCAAAACAACAAATTTCACAACATATGCTAGTGATATTAAGCCTGATTCTGATTATTGGCACCCAATGAGGACACAGTTTAAAGTAGTATTTGGAAAATGGCAACAGATGTTGAAATCAGGAGCAACAAACAATCTGGACAAAGTGCAGATGCTGGGATTGGATAGCTATATGGACAGGAAAGGAATGGAGGGTTATGGGCTGAGTGCAGGTTGGTGAGACTAGGTGAGAGTAAGCGTTCAGCATGGACTAGAAGGGCCGAGATGGCCTGTTTCCATGCTGTAATTGTTATATGGTTATATTAGGGATAGTATCAATTCCAAAGAAGAAGCATACAAATTAGCCAGAGAAAGTGGCTCACCTGAGGACTGGGAGAAATTCAGAGTTCAGCAGAGGAGGACAAAGGGCTTAATTAGGAAGGAGAAAAAAGATTATGAGAGAAAACTGGCAGGGAACATGAAAACTGACTGTAAAAGCTTTTATAGATATTGTTACGAGAATACACATAAAATTAAGATGTTTGCTGGCCTGGGCTAGCATCAGTGGCATCAGCAGTTGGTCTGCCACCTGCCCTCAGGGGAAGGAGAGATAAGGAACAATGGAGCAGCGTCTGGAGATGTGTAATGAAGGGATGTGGGAGGGAGAGCTGTCTGGAGCGGCTCCCCCCTTTGAACCCTGAACTGTTTGAAGTGATGGACAGGCGATACCCCAGCAGGGGGATAAAAAGGGACAGGTTCGCTAAGACAGACACACACGCCACCCGAGGTAACGAGACCCTGGAAGCGGTGCGCCTCTCACGAGTGGATGAGAAGTACCAGACAACGACAAGGGTGGAAAGGTACGATCAGCGGGAACCCGGTGTGTGTCCGCCCTTGCCTGGGTGCCGGGTTCACTGCAGAGGATCGACCGCATCTGGAGGAGGGGTCACAGTCGGTGACCTCAGGTGACATCACCAAGGACCCGCCCAAAAGTTGCTTGTGAGCCATCCCGCTGGTCTGTGAGTGAAGCCGTTCTGAATGATCAGTTGTTCCTGTTCTCTCTGTCTCTCTTCCCCCACCTTGTCCATCGCCATGGCAACGATTACTGCGAACTGAACTTTGAGTCATTTTGAAATTTGGTCATTTACCCCTAGACAACGATAGAGCTTGATTGATGCTGTTATCTTAATTCTGTGCACATGTGTGGTTATCATTGTTGAATTGTTGCATTTATTATCCTTTCGATTACTGTGTTGCTTGTTTCTTTAATAAAACTTTCTTAGTTCTAGTACTCCAGACTCCAACTGAGTGATCCATTTCTGCTGGTTTGGCAACCCAGTTACGGGGTACGTAACAATATGTAAAAAGGAAAAGACTGGTAAAGACAAATGTAGGTCCCCTACAGATGGAAACAGGTGAATTGATTATGGGGAGCAAGGACATGGCAGACCAATTGAATAATTACTTTGGTTCTGTCTTCACTAAGGAGAACATAAATAATCTTCCAGAAATAGTAGGGGACAGAGGGTCCAGTGAGATGGAGGAACTGAGCGAAATACATGTTAATAGGGAAGTGGCGTTAGGTAAATTGAAGGGATTGAAGGCAGATAAATCCCCAGGGCCAGATGGTCTGCATCCTAGAGTGCTTAAGGAAGTAACCCAAGAAATAGTGGATGCATTAGTGATAATTTTTCAAAACTCGTTAGATTCTGGACTAGTTCCTGAGGATTGGAGGGTGGCTAATGTAACCCCACTTTTTAAAAAAGGAGGGAGAGAGAAACCGGGGAATTATAGACCAGTTAGCCTAACGTCGGTGGTAGGGAAACTGCTGGAGTCAGTTATCAAATATGTGATAACAGCACATTTGGAAAGCGGTGAAATCATCGGACAAATACAGCATGGATTTGTGAAAGGAAAATCATGTCTGACGAATCTCATAGAATTTTTTGAGGATGTAACTAGTAGAGTGGATAGGGGAGAACCAGTGGATGTGGTATATTTGGATTTTCAAAAGGCTTTTGACAAGGTCCCACACAGGAGATTAGTGTGCAAACTTAAAGCACACGGTATTGGGGGTAAGGTATTGATGTGGATGGAGAATTGGTTAGCAGACAGGAAGCAAAGAGTGGGAATAAACGGGACCTTTTCAGAATGGCAGGCAGTGACTAGTGGGGTACCGCAAGGCTCAGTGCTGGGACCCCAGTTATTTACAATATATATTAATGACTTAGATGAGGGAATTAAATGCAGCATCTCCAAGTTTGCGGATGACACGAAGCTGGGTGGCAGTGTTAGCTGTGAGGAGGATGCTAAGAGGATGCAGAGTGACTTGGATAGGTTTGGTGAGTGGGCAAATTCATGGCAGATGCAATTTAATGTGGATAAATGTGAAGTTATCCACTTTGGTGGCAAAAATAGGAAAACAGATTATTATCTGAATGGTGGCCGATTAGGAAAAGGGGAGGTAAAACGAGAGCTGGGTGTCATTATACACCAGTCATTGAAAGTGGGCATGCAGGTACAGCAGGCGGTGAAAAAGGTGAATGGTATGCTGGCATTTATAGCGAGAGGATTCGAGTACAGGAGCAGGGAGGTACTACTGCAGTTGTACAAGGGCTTGGTGAGACCACACCTGGAGTATTGTGTGCAGTTTTGGTCCCCTAATCTGAGGAAAGACATCCTTGCCATAGAGGGAGTACAAAGAAGGTTCACCAGATTGATTCCTGGGATGGCAGGACTTTCATATGAAGAAAGACTGGATGAACTGGGCTTGTACTCGTTGGAATTTAGAAGATTGAGGGGGGATCTGATTGAAACGTATAAAATCCTAAAGGGATTGGACAGGCTAGATGCAGGAAGATTGTTCCCGATGTTGGGGAAGTCCAGAACAAGGGGTCACAGTTTGAGGATAAAGGGGAAGCCTTTTAGGACCGAGATTAGGAAAAACTTCTTCATACAGAGAGTGGTGAATCTGTGGAATTCTCTGCCACAGGAAACAGTTGAGGCCAGTTCATTGGCTATATTTAAGAGGGAGTTGGATATGGCCCTTGTGGCTACGGGGATCAGGGGGTATGGAGGGAAGGCTGGGGCGGGGTTCTGAGTTGGATGATCAGCCATGATCATAATAAATGGCGGTGCAGGCTCGAAGGGCCGAATGGCCTACTCCTGCACCTATTTTCTATGCTTCTATGTTTCTATATGGAACCTGGTACAACAATCTGCTGGAAGAATATAGCATCTTTGGGAGAAAAGGATTTATCAACATTTCGGGCCAAAACTTTGCTTCAGGACTGAAAAACGGCATTTTCTCAGCAGTGTGGTACTCCCTCTATAGTGCACTGTAGGGGAGTCCTTGACCAAAAATATTTAACGTTTCCACAGATGACACATTACCTGCTACTTATTTTTAACATTTACAATGTTTATTTCAAATTTGCAAAATCACTTTTTTTTCTAATTCATAAGTGTTAAATATGGGTAGATAGTTACTTTCAGCTTCTTTTCTTTATTTGTTAATGAGGCCGAGTCATTAACATTTGTGGGCCAGAGGCCTGTTCCTGTGCAGTACCATTCTATGTTTTTTGCTTTTGCGAGGTAATTTGAGTCATCTATTTGAACCTCTGTAGTCCATGTTCTAAAGATCTTCCCACAGTAGTAATGGACGAGCCAGTGAAGATGGAATAACAGCAGAGTTGGAATGCAGTGTGGACTTCAATGGGGAGCTGCTGATAATTGCGTGTATCTGCTGCCTCTGGCCCTCCGAGCTTTCAATGTTGTGGGGTTGGGAGTTACTAGCAAAGGAGATTTAGTGAGCTTCTTTTGTGCATCTTGCACATAGTTTGTACTGTTTGTGCACTGAATGTACGACGTGGTAATTGAGTAGATGTTTTAATGGTGGAAAGGACAGCAATTTAGCAGTTTAACCTGATCTGCATGGTGTCTACCTCAGAGGAACCAATTTGGCCCATCTTGTCCATGCCAGCTCCCAGAGAAATCCCACAATCTCCTTTCCCCTGTTCTTTTTTCCCAGTCCCCCTGTGGCATTCTCTCTCACCAGCCCCCTTTTGAATCTTTTGCCACTTACCTCCACCAAGTGGTAATTTATAGTAACCAACTAACCTACCAGCACACCCTTGAGGTATAGGGAGAAAGTGGAGCAACTGGTGGAAATCTTCATTTGCACAGAAAGATCATGCAACCTCCACAAAGGCAGTACCTGTGGTCAGGATCAATCCCAAGTCCATGGGACCATGAAGCAGCTATGTCATGTATGTTACTGAAGCTGACTTCATCTAATAATCACACTCCTTATTAGTGCCTTGTAAATTTTCAGTGAGTCAACCAATGCAGGATACTCGCCCTATAGTTAGTTTTGGGACGTTCCTGTTAAATTTCTGATCATTTAGAAAGATAATGGTAATGAGTTCATAATGGCAATGTCAGTGACTATAAAGAGGATGTGATTACTGAGAAACAGTTACTACCTGGCATTTTATGACGCTAAGGTTAACAGCTTGAGAAATGAAAGTCAAAAATTATAAAATGCCAAGATGCCAGAACTCTGAAACAAAAATGATATGAAGGGTACCAGACCTGAAACATTATCTATTTGCTTTTTCACAGACACTACCTGAGCTGCTGCGTGTTCCCAGTGTCTTCTGTTTCTGTCACACATCAGCCCAAAACCTGGAGGCAGCACATTACATTTAACTTTCAGAAATGTTATTTTATTTAATCACATTCCTTAGAGTAATCGGGTAACCAGACATTAAAATCTGACCAATAGTTTATTATGTACAGAATAAAGAATACTTCATACACATACAGCACATCTGTTAGGCAACCTTACTGTCCACATAAAAGCTGATACAATACTTAAAATAACAGTGTCCAGAGTATATGAATAAAGGAGGGATGGGTACATTAGCAGCAACCTGGGTCACAGCTACTCTACCTAGTATCAACTTTCAACTAGTAATTTGTTTCTTTTTAAACATAACTTTTATTGCATGTATACGCTTGTATTAAGTCAAAGTAAATGTGATACCATTATTTGAATTAAATACTATTGCGGGCCCAAGAACAAATCACACAGAGAATCTACTATTAAATTCTAGAGGGAATGAGAGTTGGGGGTTATCGTGGTTTTATTGCTTTCGCCATGTTTTCTTTTCACTGACAGATTTGAAGCTTCTGTTCATCACCTCGATCCAATTAAACGTATTTTGTTTGGTATGGTTGCTGAGACTGATGATAGTAGCAAAGTCGAGTGAAAGAGGGATGTGCGTACGCAAGATGGGCCCGGGGGTTAAAACTTGTCCTACATGCTGCTGAAATGCATCTTATTTATTCGCTACACGAGAATGGAATAGCTTTACAAGGCCTCCTACTGGATAAACACTCAACGCTTAGAGGGGAGGAGATCTACAGTGTGTGAAAATTTTAAGTGGAAAGCTAGTGAGGAAACAAGTGTGGCCCAATTAACACTGGCATACGTTCTGCCAAGAGGTGGGGCATGGAGGGCTGGGGGTTGAGAGTCAACTTTTACAATATACAAGTTAATCCAAATTTTTGCAATGCACATGGACACTGTGAGTTAAATACAATTACGTTAAACCAAGATTATAGTGGTGAGCACAGTTGTACCAGTACTGGTTCAGGAACTAGAAGATATTACTCCAATGTACACACATGCATAAAATAACCAATATCAATATACAGTTTTATACATTTTCTTTATTTCTTGTGTAGGATGAAGATCACACCAATTAGGACTGCAAGAGTTGTGATGGCAGCCCCTCCCAGTATATACGGCTTCATATTCTCAAACAAGTTGCTGGACTGCCCTTCGGGTGCATCATCCTTGTTACCCTGGGTTTCTAGCTGGGGGTCTGCTGCCTTGTTGCTTTCCGAGCCTGCAGCGGGTAGTGTCACTGAACTATCCCCTGCGGGCTTCGGTTCATTCACTGCAGTAGCCTCAGCAGCTGGCTTCTTGGGAACATTGGTGGGCTCAGGTTGCTTGCTGGGAAATTCCTTCTTATCCCCAGCACCAGCATTTGCCTTTATCGTGGCAGACTTGGGGGATTCTTTAGCTTCTGCTTTCGACCTGATTCTCGGTTCCATGGCTGCCTTGCCTTCAAGCTTCCTAGCGTGCTTCCCAGTTCTTTCCAATCTACAAAGGCAAAATTATCAGATGGTCTTTTTAAAATGCATTCATTGTAAATGAACAGGTCTCCTTTTCTTTTATCTCTTCACTTCTCGTATTCCATTGTCTTGATGGAACAACCTTGAGAGAAGACAGAACAATCAATCAGCACGCGAGTTTTCTAGGAAGAGGAAAATAAGGGAAGATTTAATAGAAAGGTTCAAAATCACAATGGGGGGGAATTTATAGAAAAGCAAGTGAAACCTTGGGCAGGTTGGTAATCAGAGGATATATTTAAAACATTGGCATAGCTTTGGAACAGTTTTTCATTAAGTTCTTGAATATTGCACCTGAGAGGATGGTGAAAGCACACTTAATAGTGACTTTTCAAGGCAATTGGGAAAGTGCAGGATTAATTGGAAAGTTTCTGAAAAGATTCAGCACCAGGATTATGAGCTGAATGATCACTTTCTGTAGTGTGTTTCTTTGATCTCATGATTAAACATTTTTGGTAAGTAAATGTAACTTTTATTGATGATTTCATTGTACTAATCATAATGGTTTTTAAATATTCTCCAGCTCTGTCTTAAGTCCAGCATGCCAGTCCGCACCCTATGGACCAGTACCAATCCAATGCAGGTGTTAAGGAACCAAGATTTGTGTGCAGTTCCAAGACTATCTCACTGAAATAATGGCTCTGTTTCTTTCTCTGCAGATGCTTCCTGACTGTATCCAAGCTTAGGTAATAGAAGCTGACCAATTAACCCAAATAATTCTGCCATCCCTTCTGCTACCCTTGTACAACATTCTGACTGAGATTATCAGTGAGAAATCAACAGCAGGTACTGTGAATGATTTTATTTACAGGGATGTTGAAGTTTATGAAACTGATGGATAATCAGCACAGACCAGGAAACAAACTAAGATCTCATCTGATCCGTGTATCACACCAAGCACTGCATTTATCTACAGAGCACAATGTGCAAGCCAGACAAAGGGGCCTTGTCAAAAGGTGAATCACCTCAGCCCACATTATGTATAAACAGCTTCTCCCAGCTTTTTTAAATTTGACTTTGTTTTCAAACCAAAGCTTTCAAAATGATATAAATAGTCTGACTAGAGAGCTTAATTTTAAGATGAGTTTCAAAAGATTTACATGTGAGTTTAGAGGAAAAAAAATTTACTTTACTAAAATGGTTCTGAAGTCATGGAACATACCACCACTAATAATATTGGAAGCAGAATCCTAAAAAGCTTTCAAAGGGAAATAAATAGCGTGTAAAATAGAAAATAACGAGAGTACAGAAAAGGTGAATTGGATAGTTCTTTTAGAGAGCGTGCTGAGTGGTATAAAAATTCTTTGATACATAGTAAAGGAAGTGTTCAAAGTTATGGGATGTGGGGGGAGAAGGTGGAGCAGGGAGTAGAGAGAACTTGTAGGAGGAGGTATTTCCAATAGCAAGATGATCAGTAACTAGAGGATATAGTTTTCTTTAAAAGTTGTTTATAAAAGCAAATTAAGTTGGAGTCCAATTTATTTCCATGGGAATCAGATACAAACTTAAAAAGGAAAGTTTTGCTAGACTATTGAGAAAGAGCCTTGAAAGGATTAGTACAGGGACTGTGGGCTGAATGGATTCCTTCTGTCTTTTAGTAGGAAAAATCTATAGTGGAAACATATAATACTAATCATTACAGTACTAACATTAATGTTATTTTATTAAAACTGATGTCAACCAGATTGTATGTGTTTACTAATTAGTTAATTAAGTACTGTATTAGTTCAGCTATTTTCTACCTACTTGATAGCAGCATTAACAATAAAATTACTTATTTGTATAAAATTTAACCATCTTAAGGCATCCACTTTTGTGTGCAGTTCTAAAAGAGGGCCACTGACCTGATATATTAACTGTTTTTCTTTCCACAGATGCTGGCCAGCATTTTGAGTATTTTCAGCATTGCTGTTTTTTCTTTATTTTGCATGTAAGGTTATCATTTAACTATTTAAATAAAACCATTAACATCAATCAACAAAGAGAGGCAGGGGAAAAAATGATACTGCAAACTCAATAGATTTGTAAGTGACTAACTTGAAAATTACTTCTAAAGCCAGTTACTGACAGATCCCTACTTTATGAAAACCACTTTGATCTGAAGGCCCTGATCTCTCCTTCAGCTATCATATTAGAATTTCCCATTACTCATTGAAATGGTCACTCTTCCTCCCTTTAGAGGTGCTGACTCCTGCTGGCAGGCACCCCTCAGCACTACCAATGGCTGTTCTTCATGTTCAGTCTTGAGACGAATGTGATGGCCAACTAATCAATCAATGCTGACTCTCCTAGATCAATAAGAACCAGAATTCTAATCAATTTTCACTCTTCCATTTGCAATGACTTGACCCTTGTACAAGGTGAGAGCACGTCACTACCTTATGATGTGAAGGGTGACCACGCTGAATTATCAAAATTTTGAAAGTTGCTTCGTGATCATAAATATATTTCAAACACCCAAAGAGAATAAAGGTCAAATCTCTGCCTTTCTTGGTCTTTACAGCTCTGTTTCACGTTTACCCACCTGATCTTATCTTATGATTGATCTCCCAACCATAGTCTAGGGAAAAAGTCAAATAAGTTCCTCAAACTGACAAGGAATGCAGATCTAAACATAAGTTTACATAGTTCAAACAAATTGGGTTAATCTGGAATAGAATAAATTTGCACTCCATTTGCGGATTACCAAGAATCCACCAGGAATTTCACTTTATTATTCAACATTAATTCCATTTTCCCTCACAGTTTGTTTGTAGCATAACCTCCCTTATTTGGTGACAACAGTAATTCAATAGACAAACTTCATTTCGACAGAGACTGCCAACCTCACTGGTCTGAAAAGTGACAATTCTTATTTACACAGCACAGCTACACCATTTTCCCTAGAAATATTTTATTTAAAGGGCCAATACTTAAACTGCATTTTTTGTCCCCATGAGATGTGTAACCTCCTCCAAAACTAAATACTACCTCACACGTATGTCTTGCTCACGGACGCAAAAGTCAGAGTCAGCGTCACCCTCAGCTTCCTCTCAATATGATCATTCCAGCTGTTGTTTGTTCACAATCTGCTGCGTGCTACTACAGAGAGGTCTTCCAGCCCTGATGAAGGCTCTCAGCTCGAAATGGTGGCTGTTCATTTCCCTCCATAGATCCTGCCTGACTTGCTGAGTTCCTCCAGCATTTTCCTGTCAGTTACTTAAAATTCCCAGCACCAGTAGTCTCCCTTGTGCCATCAAATCGCTATACTCAAGGAAAGAAAGCTTTCTCTGCTTTCCCTTTGGCCTGCAGCAGTGAGCACAGTGATTTTCAGCATGGCAGGCTTCACCGATGTACAAATAGTTAAGGGCTTCATTTACATCCTTACGGTGACTCCCTGGCAACTACTTACAACGTATTCCTGACCCTGTGTCTCCCTCACAAAGAACACGTGTCATGCATGAGCTGTTCCTCACTAGCTTCATAAGGTCTCTATGATGCTCCCAACCCTTCCGGTACTGCAGCATCCGTGTTTCCGTTGCAGCACTTCCTTGTGGCTGGAAGGGTGCTGCTTATGTCATAGTATGTCCCTCTAAGAGCTGTTACGTTATTACATCTGGGAGAAGAACCAATGGGGGATCACTGTACCAAAAATATCAGTTCAAGTATGGCATTTCACAGGGAAAATCAATAATTTAAATTCTTTATCATTGCGGGTGACCACAATACTGCTCCTTAAATGCCTTGTAGTGGCCCACAATGTAGTTTTAATCCCAAGGAAATGGCTTGGAACAATTTGCAGGCCTTAGATTATTAAAAATGACAAATATAATTTATGAAAAAAGATATTGGAAGAACAAAGGAATGAACAATGTGACTTTTATTTGGCCCTTCCTGCTGAATAGTAAATATTACCTGATTATGGATCTGCCAAATGTCTTTGGAAAATGAACTCCTTCTGACTGGAATAGCAGCTTTTCAATCAGTGAAGTGAAATGAGAGCTTGTCAACATTCACCGTGGGCGTAGTTCACATTATGCACCCAGGCTCCTGCCTTCTAACCAGGCTTCTAATAAGAGTGACTAATGCAGAATTATTCACATCCCACAAGTACTGAAGGATCATGTGATGTGCAGTCAGCTAAAATGCTTTGTGAAGTTCTTGGAATGCATAAAAGGGAGTTTATATGGCACAGCCCAGTAAACATGGAGAACTGATCCCAGTGATGACTGTCAATAACAATTAGGGGTATAGCAGACCTGTTGATTTAGGTTCCATGCCTACTGATGAATCACCTCGGTTCCTGTCTCCTCTTGCCATACATGTCCTCAAAGATTCCTTAGTTACCTCCCCCACAGGAGCAGTCTCTTTTGAGGCATAGCACACAACAGCAATGCAACCAGCAGCATTTGCAGGTAACCTAGGATGTTCACGACTAGACTGGATCACAATTACCCTCCATGACCAGAACCAAATCATCTTCTGACCTCTGGTCTGATGATTGGAATTGGAACCTCCTTCCCTTTTAGTGCTTCTGCTCCACCTCTAACCATAACCTTCATCCCAGCTCAGAGAACCCAGGACTTCAAATGGGACTTCCATCTAAACTGAAGGATAAACAAAATCCATGAAAACTAATAAATTTGTTCCTAATAATTAAATATGCTTCTACCATGGATTCATGAACATAAAGTGTCAACCCTCAGAGCAGAGGGAATTGGGAAATAATTAGAGACTGGTCCCCTAGCAATCAATCCCACTTTGGATTTTCACTGGTTGCTAACAGTGCTTCTTAACAAAGGGAACAGCTGCCGGAGGAATCCAATAAACCAGCAGATAAGGCTAGAGTCAGCCTGTCGGCCAACGCAACAATTTGTAGGAGACAACATTTTAGTTTTGCAGGATGAGCATTTAAAAACTAAATGTGATTCAAGGCTTGCACCTTGGGGACAGGAAAGGTACTCAAAAGAATGTTTTGAAATGAGTCAACCATTTGGACTATCATCTACATTACCAAATATATATGCCCAACCCTGGAATCAGGGCCACATAAAAGCCATTATTCTAAAATCTCATTCACGTTACATGATCAGCTGATGTGTTAATGTTTGCGTAACTCTGAGAAACTGCAGATGTAAGATTCCTGGTGTGGTCCATTAAGCAATTCTCCCCATGAGCCACAACCTTCAAACATCTGCAACAGACACAAAGTCAGAGTCCCTCCTGTGCCCATCGACATTCATTATTAATTGAGTGAAAAAGAAGGGATCTCCATCATTATCTTTTATTTCTTACCCTCACTTCCAGTAATTCCCAAATCTCCATTAAGGGAAATAGAACGGGCAGAGATACTGATCTGAAATTGCCCTTAATGATGTAGCCCAGACATTCAAGGTCAAGATCAGAAACAGTAAGGACAAACACCTCAGCAGATTTTAAATAATTTCTTTTCAACATATTCTGAAAAGCTTCCTCTCTGTGTGTAACAAAGGGAAATGATTTATTTTTTACTTCAAATGAAATCAGCTGAGTATCCTCCCAAAACCACATTGCTTAAATAAAACTGCCTAAAATCAGCACAGTGGAAAAATATAAGATTGCCACAAAGTCATCTCGAACAAGTAAATCATCTGCAGAATGAATTGCATTGCAACAATTGTCCTGGAGGACCTTGCTTCAGTCTTTATTCAGAGTGATTTTACCTTTTATTTGAAGCTTAATCCACTGCACGCTTCCCCCAGCAGTCCAACTGCTTCTGTGTGAAAATAAAGCAGCCTGACCTCTACTAGCTAAATCACTTCCATTTAGATTTGAAGACAATGTAGTGCAGTTTTCCAGCATTGCCAGGCATCAGCAGATGAAGACTTTTGAGGATTATTTCTAATTAAGTCATCCTACCTGCTAGTTTGTGCTTAGCCTTTCCTTAAGGCTCTCTGGAATCAAACCATCCGACTTGTTCTCTGCAGCAACCCTGTGACGTCCACAGTTGTTCTATCTCACTGCAACAAAAAAAGCTGGCCTAACATCAGAAGATGCTGCAGCACCAATATCGTCAAGACAGTAAGGAGGCAGGATATTGGAGAGCCAGCTATGTGCTGGAAAACTGGAATCTACCATTCTCAGACTAGTGTGGGTGACTGCAACACCACCAAATTTGTTAATAACATTTCTAATTATGTCGTTCTGCATATTAAGTATGTAATGGTAAAAAGTTATGAAATGCATCAATTTGACTGCTGCTTTCAAATACAGTATTGAACTTTATTTTAGGCCTCTGTTTGCAATTTTTCAAGGTCACTGTGTACACTGCAGAAGTGCAGTTATATCACAGTTGATTTCTGGGATACAGGATGAGTCATCCCACAGGCAACGATTTGCAGGCAAGAGTGCAGTATCTTCAACAGGTTTTCACAAATGTCTTGCACAGCATCGTACACCATCATCTTTAGTTGTCACATTCAAAGGCAAGGATAAGGCCAATTAAAAACATCACAGATATTGTGTAAGTGAAATGATTTAGTCTGATGAAAAAAATTTGTCAGATGGAAAATCTAGTTTGAATACATTCATAAATTTCTGCCAATAAGTGTTTTAAATCTCCCTTTTTTTTACCATAGAAACAGAAAATGCTGGACATACTCCGTAGATAAGGAAACCTCTGCAAAAAGAAACAGACATAATGTTTCAGGAAGAGGACTGTTAGAACTGAGACCCGAAACTCCATTTCTATTTTCACAGATGGCATTAGACCTGCTGTGAGTCTGTAGCATTTTCTGTTTCTATATTAGATATCTCGGATCTGCAGGTTTTTAAAATTTTCTATTATTTGCATATTCATACTTTTAGGAAAAAAGCACAACAAATTTTCATGTTTCCTTAGGTATTTTATTATTGCAGTGAAACTGGTTCCTCCCAAGGATCGTTTAGTTCTATGTATTTTTAAAAATTTATTTGCCAGATTTAACCTGCATTTCTTTTTCCCCTTGTTTGTGGCCCTTGACACGGTGGTGGAGAGTAGCCTTCGTGAACTTTTGCAGAACCTTTGGTGATGGACATAGACACAGCAGTGGTGGAAGAATGGCGGTGAGCCAGATAGCACTTGGTCCAGACACAGCCTGAACTTGCACCTCTTGTTATTCAGACAGATATATTTATTTTTTGGACTCTGGCAGTCCAGCCATGCTACAAAGCTTGAGCAGTGCATGGTGGGCGACCATGCCACAGATAGTGATCCTTAAAACCCTCCCCTTGGATAACACACTGCCATCAAAGGCCATAAGACTTCGGAGCAGAATTAAGCCATTTGCCCCGTCAAGTCTGCTCCACCATTCCATTATAGCTATTCTCTCTCTCAACACCATTCTCCTGCCTTGTCCCATAACTGTTGACACCCTTACTAATCAAGAAACTATCAACACTCACAACACGCTGGAGGAACTCAACAGGTCAGGCAGCAGTGGAAACGAACAGTCAACGTTTCGGGCCGGATCCCTTCGTCAGGACTGAAGAGGGAGGGGGCAGAGGCCCTGTAAAGAAGGTGGGGGGAGGGTGGGAAGGAGAAGGCTGGTAGGTGCCAGGTGAAAAACCAGTAAGGGGAAAGATCAAGGGGTGGGGGAGGGGATAGGCAGGAAAGGTGAAGAAGGAATAGGGGAAAGCACAATGGGTAGTAGAAGGAGGTGGAACCATGAGGGGGGTGATAGGCAGCTGGAGGAGGGGCAGAGTGAAACTGGGATGGGGGAAGAGAGGGGGAGGGAATTACCAGAAGTTGGAGAATTCTATGTTCATACCAAGGGGCTGGAGACTACCTGGACGGTATATGAGGTGTTGCTACTCCAACCTGAGTTCAGCCTCATCATAGCAGTAGAGGAGGTCATGTGTGGACATATCCGAATGGGAATGTGAAGCAGAGTTGAAGTGGGTAGCGACCGGGAGATCCTGTCTGTTGTGGAGGTGATCGATGAATCGGTCCCCCAATCTGTGTCAGGTCTCACCGATGTAGAGAGGGCACACCGGGAGCACCGGATGCAATAGATGACCCCAGCAGACTCACAAGTGAAGTGTTGCCTCACCTGGACGGACTGTTTGGGGCCCTGAATGGTGGTGAGAGAGGAGGTGTAGGGACGGGTGTAGAACTTACGCTTGCAGGGATAAGTGACAGGTGGGAGATCCGTGAGGAGGGACATGTGGACCAGGGAGTCACGGAGGGATCGATCCCTGTGGAAAGCAGAGAGGGGTGGAAAGGGAAAGATGTGCTTAGTGGTGTGGTCCTGTTGAAGGTGGCAGAAACTGCGGAGGATGATGTGCTGGATCCGGAGGCTGGTGGGGTGGTAGGTGAGGACAAGGGGAACTCTGTCCCTGTTGTGGTGGCGGGAGGATGGGGTGAGGGCCAAAGTGCGGGAAATGGAGGAGATGCGGGTGAGGGCATCATTGATGACGACAGAAGGGAAACCACGATCCTTAAAGAAAGAGGACATTTGTGATGTCCTGGAATGGAACCCCTCATCCTGGGAGCAGATGTAGTGGAGACGGAGGAACTGGAAATAGGGAATAGCATTTTTGCATGTGGCAGGGTTGAAAGGGGTATAGTCAAGGTAGTTATGAGAGTCAGTGGTCTTATAGAATATGTCAGTGGACAGTCTGTCTCCAGAGATGGAGACGGAGAGATTGAGAAAGGGGAGCAAAGTGTCCGAGATGGACCAAGTGAATTTGAGGGCTGGGTGAAAGTTAGAAGCAAAGTCGATGAAATTGACGAGCTCAGCATGGGTGCAGGAAGCAGCACCAATGTAGTCGTCAATGTAGCGAAGGAAAAGTTGGGGAGCAGTACCAGTAAAGGTTTGGAGCATAGACTGTTCTACATAACCAACGAAGAGGCAGGCATTGCTGGGGCCCATGCGAGTGCCCATAGCTACACCCTTGGTCTGAAGAAAGTGGGAAGAGCCAAAAGAGAAGTTATGAAGTGTGAGTACCAGTTCCGCCAACTGGAGGAGGGTATTGGTGGTGGGGAACTGGTGAGGTCTATTATCCAGAAAGTAGTGGAGGGCTTTGAGGCCTTCTTGATAGGGAATGGAAGTGTATAAGGATTGGACATCCATAGTGAAAATGAAGCGGACGGGACCAGGGAACTGGAAGTCATTGAAGAGGTAGAGGGCATGGGATGTATCCTGGACATAGGTGGGGAGGGGCTGAACTATGGGTGAGAAAATGGACTCCGGGTAGGCAGATACAAGTTCAGTGGGGCAGGAGCAGGCAGAAACTATGGGTCTACCGGGACAGTCAGGCTTGTGGATCTTGGGGAAGAGGTAAAACTGAGCACTGCAGGGTGTAGGAACCATGAGTTTTGTGTCTGAGGATGGAATGTTTCCGGAGTTGATAAGGGCAGTGATGGTACGAGAGGGAATGATTTGAATTTTTTTGGTGGGGTCCTGTTCCAGGGGTAGGTAAGAGGAGGTATCAGGGAGCTGCCTTTTGGCCTCAGTGAGGTAGAGGTCCGTCCGCCAGACTACTACAGCACCACCTTTGTCTGAGGGTTTGATGATGAGGTCGGGATTAGTGCGGAGAGAGTGGAGCACAGTGCGTTCAGAGGGAATGAGGTTGGAACAGGAGAGAGGAGTGGTGAAGTTGAGACGGTTGATGTCTCAGCGACAGTTGGAGATGAAAAGATCGTGTGCAGGTAGAAGGCCTGGGCAGGGTGTCCAGCAGGTGGTGGAGGGTTGAAGACGGGAGAAGGGGTCATCAGTGGGGGGAGGGGCTTGCCAAAGAAGTAGGCTCGGAGATGTAGGCGACGGAAGGAGAGTTCAGCGTCATGGTGGGCACAGAACTCACTGAGGTGTGGGCGGAGGGGGTCAAAAATGAGGCCCTTGCTAAGGACAGAACGTTCTGCCTCAGAGAGGGGAAGGTCAGAGGGGATGGTGAAGACACGGCAAGGGTTGGGGGTGGGATCAGAGGAGGGTGAAGAGAGGGAAGTCTGAGGAGAGAGAGGGGCTTAGAATGTTCAGGGAGAGCGAGGTTAAGGGAAGGATGAGGGATCAGAGGAATGGAGGTGGGATGAGGGCGAGAGGGAAGGTTGGGAGTCGCGGGGGGGGATAGAGGGTCTTGGAGGAATAAGACGAGCGGTAGGAACCAGAGGCAGTAAGAGCGGTCCCAGTCTGGAGAGGGTGAGGACCTCGGTCGGAGCTGAATCTGGAGCTGGAGGTGATGGAGCCTGTGGCCTGCAGGGCACCAGAACTGAGGTCCGAGTGGGAAGCAAGTGAGTCCATGGCCCGCCAGGGGCTGGTGCCCATGTCCGGGAGGCCGTGGTTCCAGTCGGGGTCAGAGTCAGAGGTGGATGGGTCTTCGGCCTGCCGAAGGCCTGAGAAGTCGAGGTCCGAGGGGTCGGGGTCTGGGCTGGAGCCAGTCGTTGTCGTGGTCTCCAGGCGGGTGAGCTTGTGGTCCTTCTTGGACGCGAGGAAGGAGAAGAAACGGCGGTTGGAGGCGTGTATCCGGCGGAGAATGAAGTGTAGGAGAGGTCCATGGCAGACGGTGACGAGTGAGGCCCGGAGTGGTGGCAGAGAGAGGGACAGGGCCCGTAGGTATCTCCGCATGGCAGTGAGCGTGGCGCGGAGAATCCGGCGGGAGCAGCGGTCAATAAAGCTGAGGTAATTGGGATTCTCGCTGGGCCCGAACTGGGAGGCCTGGAACCAGAGCTGGAATCCCTGCGGTACAAGATGGCGGTGGAGACATGTTCCCAGGAAGGAGACGTGGTAGCGGATCTGAGTCCGGATGTGGTCGAAGAGTTGGAGAGAGGCGGAGATCACAGAGGGGGAGCAGTGAGAAAGGATCTCACTGAACTCCCGTCGAAAGGAAGATTTAAACTTCTTCAGGGTAGGCATACCTCGAAGAGACTTCACAGCGGAGTAGCGAATCGTAAACACAAAATTCTCTGCAGATGCTGGGGTCAAAGCAACACGCATAACACGCTGGAGGAACTCAGCAGGTCGGACAGCATCCGTGGAAATGAACAGACAATGTTTCGGGCCGAGACCCTTCATCAGGACTGAAGAGGGAGGGGGCAGGGGCCTTATAAAGAAGGTGGGGGGAGGGTGGGAGGGAGATAGCAGTTAGGTGCCATCAGTTAGGTGAAAAACCAGTAAGGGGAAAGATAAAGGGGTGAGGTAGGGGAAGCAAGGAGAGGATAGGCAGGAAAGGTGAAGGAGGAAATCAAACCCCACCTACATCCGGGATACATCCAATGCCCTCCACCTCTTCAATGACTTCCAGTTCCCTGGTCCCAACCGCTTCATTTTCACTATGGATGTCCAATCCTTATACACTTCTGTTCCCCATCAAGAAGGCCTCAAAGCCCTCCACTACCTTCTGGACAATAGACCTTACCAGTTCCCCACCACCACTACCCTCCTCCGGTTGGCGGAATTGGTACTCACACTTAATAACTTCTCTTTTGGCTTTTCCCACTTTCTTCAGACCAAGGGTGTAGCTATGGGCACTCGCATGGGCCCCAGCTATGCCTGCCTCTTCGTTGGTTATGTGGAACAGTCTATGCTCCAAACTTATACTGGTTCTGCTGCCCAACTTTTCCTTCTCTACATTAATGACTACATTGGTGCTGCTTCCTGCACCCATGCTGAGCTCGTCAATTTCATCGACTTTGCTTCTAACTTTCACCCAGCCCTCAAATTCACTTGGTCCATCTCGGACACTTCTCTCCCCTTTGTCGATCTCGGTCTCCATCTCTGGAGACAGACTGTCCACTGACATCTTCTATAAGCCCACTAACTCTCATAACTACCTCGACTATACCTCTTCCCACCCTGCCACATGCAAAAGTGCTATTCCCTATTCCCAGTTCCTCCATCTCCGCCGCATCTGCTCCCAGGATGAGGGGTTCCATTCCAGGACATCTCAAATGTCCTCTTTCTTTAAGGATCATGGTTTCCCTTTTGCCGTCATCAATGATGCCCTCACCTGCATCTCCTCCATTTTCCGCACTTCGGCCCTCATCCCATCCTTCCGTCACCACAACAGGGACAGAGTTCCCTTGTCCTCACCCACCACCCCACCAGCCTCCGGATCGAGCACATTATCCTCTGCAACTTCCGCCACCTTCAACAGGACCCCACCACTAAGCACATCTTTCCCTCTCCACCCCTCTCTGCTTTCTGTAGGGATCATTCCCTCTGCGACTCCCTGGTCCACACGTCCCTCCCCACAGATCTCCCACCCGCCACTTATCCCTGTAAGCGTAAGTGCTACACCTATCCCTACACCTCCTCTCTCACCAGTATTCAGGGTCGCAAACAGTCCTTCCAGGTGAGGCAACACTTCACTTGTGAGTCTGTTGGGGTCATCTATTGCATCCGGTGCTCCTGGTGTGGCCTCCTCTACATCGGTGAGATCCGACGCAGATTGGGGGACTGCTGTGTCGAGCACCTCCGCTCTGTCTGCCACAACAGACAGGATCTCCCGGTTGCCACCCACTTCATTTTCATTTTTAAATCTTTTTTATTAATTATTATTGAAGATCAACAAAAAAAAACATAAAAGTAATCAAGTCAACATGTCAATATGTACAATGAGGAATAAATTGCCAAATAACTGATTAACAAAGCTAAACAATATATCAATAATAATTGCCACCCACTTCAACTTGCTTCACATTCCCATTCGGAAATGTTCATACATGGCCTCCTGTACTGCCATGATGAGGCCAAACTCAGGTTGGAGGAGCAACACCTTATATACCGTCTAGGTAGTCTCCAGCCCCTTGGTATGAACATAGAATTCTCCAACTTCTGGTAATTCCCTCCCCCTCCCTTCCCCCATCCCAGTTTCACTCTGCTCCTTCCCCAGCCACCCATCACCCCCCTCATGGTTCCACCTCCTTCTACTACCCATTGTGCTTCCCCCTATTCCTTCTTCACCTTTCCTGCGTATCCCCTCCCCCACCTCTTGACCTTACTGGTTTTTCACCTGGCACCTACCAGCCGTCTCCTTCCCACCCTCCCCCCACCTTCTTTACAGGGCCCCTGCCCCCTCCTTCAGTCCTGATGAAGGATCTTGGCCCGAAACTTTGACTGTTCTTTTCTACGGATGCTGCCCGACCTGCTGAGTTCCTCCAGCGTGTTGTGCGTGTTGCTTTGACTCCAGCATCTGCAGAGAATTTTGTGTTTCCAATGAAGTTATGTTACCTTTTCATGATCTCATACATTATTTCTCTTTTTGTGCTTGCTCTATTCATGGCATTTTCGTTAGATGTTCGTTTTGTCCATGATATTCTTTGCATCCTCCTCAGAAACCACATCCCTGCTGCTTCAGTTCGTTTCCTCATGTTACTAGATATTGTCCAACATTCTGAGCCATATTACATAACTGGATAAACTTAACATTTCAGTACTCTGAGGTGTGTTGTCATGCCTAGTTTAGTGTTGGTCAGTATACTCTCCATTCTCATAAAGATGTCGCTTGCCATCCCTATTCTTCTTTGATATCCATGTCGCACCTGCCATCTGATTTCACCCAGCTTCCTGAGTAGCAAAAGTTCTGTACTTGTTTTATGTCTTCCCCGTTTATTCTCAGCCTTCAGATAGGATTCTCCTTCTTTTTGGATATCACCATACATTCTGTCTTTTTGCAATTGATAGATAGACAACAGTGTGTTTTCTCAAACAACAGGAATTCTGCAGATGCTGGAAATTCAAGCAACACACATCAAAGTTGCTGGTGAACGCAGCAGGCCAAGCAGCATCTATAGGAAGAGGCGCAGTCACCGTTTCAGGCCGAGACCCTTCGTCAGTGTGTTTTCTCCCCTGATTTGTTTAATGTGTACAGTGAAACAATAGTACAAAAAATAAGAGACATCTTGGGAATCAAAGTTGGTGGTGAAAACATCAATAATTTCAGGTATGCAGATGACACTGTCTTAATTACAACTACAGAGGAAGAACTGCAAAACTTAATTGATATAGTTGTTGAAGAAAGTGCAAAAATGGGTCTATCTATCAATTGCAAAAAGACAGGCTGTGTGGTGATATCCAGTAGAACAAGGAATTCCATTATCAGCATTGCCTCAGAGTCATGGTCAAGGGAGAGTGAGGGGCATTCACAGGAAGCATGGCCGCAAAATTACCATGTTGAAATGAAAATGGACACCTCCTCTCCCCCTCCCAACAAACACCAGTCACTAGAGGCTTCATTCTTTACTTTCACTATTTGGTGTTGGTTTATTATTGTCTCATGTACTGAGATACAGTGAAAAGCCTGACTTGCAAACTGTTCATACCGATCAAAACATCACACAGTGTATAGAGATAGAACAAGGTAAAACAATAACAGAATGCAGAATAAAGTCTAACAGCTAAATTGAAGTGCAGTTCTGGTAAACAATAAGGTGCAAGATTGTAACAATTGACATTGTGAGGTCAACAGTCCATCTTATCACAGTAGAGGACCATTCAATAGAACATAGAACATTACAGCACAATACAGGCCAGTTAGCCACAAACTTCTGCTGATATTTGATCCTAATCTAAGGTCTATGTAACCCTTCCTTCCTACATGGCCCTCAATCTCTCCCTCATCCATGTGCCTATCAAAAGTTTAATTGTTCCTATTCTGTCTGTCCTAAATTCAATGACGGACAGGGTAGGAGCTATCCTCGAGCCTGTTGGAAAGTGTTTTTGTGCTTTCCTATCTCCTGCCCGATGAGAGAGGGGATAAGACAGAATATGGGAGGGGTCTTTGATTGTGCCGGCTGTTTTACTGAGGCAGTGAGAAATGCAGAAGAGTCCAAGGAGGAGGGGATGTTTTCTGTTATGTGCCTCTGTATCCGTAGCAACCTGTATTTTCCTGCAGTCAGATGCTTGATCATAATGAGGTGGATTGTGAAGTCATTATGACCAGTAACTGACCACAAACTGCCGGCTGAGTGCAGTTCATCTGAGTGCACGAAGAGACTAGACTCCGTGAGGTGCTGAGCTGCTCATCAACATTTTCTTGGAATTACACACAAAGTCAATGGAATTCAGCGAACTATTCTGGCTGGCGTTCCTTGGCCTGTCGATGGTCAGAGCTACCATTATCATCGGCTGGTGGGCCTGCCATAATTTCGCCAAGAAGCGACCCCAAACTGTTAAGGCCAAGCCCATAATCGGCACAGCCCAGCCAGTAGATTGCGAAGTGAAGCCCAACACTGAGGAATTGAAGCCAGGGGGCTTTGCTGCTCACTCTGGACTACCGGTCAAGAGAATCTACACTGTGGATCTGGAGGTTAGAAGCCAGAATATGGAGGAGGGAAGTATAGAATCAGGGGATGGAGGAAACGAGCGGGGAATCTTGTCACAGGGACTGGCAGATCGAAGGCTAAGTCCTGAACCGGCTCTGGCAGATCGAAGGCTAAGTCCTGAACCGGCTCTGAAAGATCGAAGGCTAAGTCCTGAACCGGCTCGTGGGCATATCCAAACAGAGGCGACTGAACTGGAGCTAAGCCCAGTGGATGAACATTGGAATCAAGAGGATAAGAGGGAGGAAAATGGATGCGAGGGCAAAAGAACCACCAGAGATCGGCAGGAGCAGAATGACGAAGAGAGGCTGGGGGGTGGATCGGGTGTCTTCACCAATGTGCAAGTGGGCAAGAAAAGGGGAATAAAATTGGGCAAGAGAAAGAGAAAAGCTCAAACAGATAAATAGAGGGATAGCTCAAGCGAAGTGGCCAGTGCGTGAGTGGGCCAGTGAAGGAGTGGAGCTTTGAGGCTTTGACTCGAGAGATTCTGGCAGTTTTGGCAGTTGGTCTGTGCAATCAAGTCAATCAAGGTTTGAATAGATCAGCAGAAAGCCGTTGATTAGACAATCAAGATTTGAATAGCTCAGACTCAGCAGAAAGCAGCTGATTGGGCAGTCGAGGTCAGGTGACCAAACATTTTGAAAAGCTCAAACAGATAAATAGAGGGATAGCTCAAGCGAAGCGCCCAGGGTGTGAGTGGGCCAGTGAAGGAGTGGAGCTTTGAGGCTTTGACAAGAAGAGGCGGAGGACAAGCTAGCTCGCAGTTAGATTTTACAATGTCTCCTGAGCTGGTGATGTGCCTCTCATGTGAGATGTGGCAGTCTTGGGGGACCTCCCCTCTCCCGCAGAGTCACATCTGCCAGAAGTGCATACGGCTGGGTGATCTGGAAGACCGTGTAAGGAATCTGGAGCAGCAGCTAGATGACCTTCGATTCATAGGGGAGAATGAGGCAGTCATAGATGAGAGCTACAGGGAGGTAGTCACACCTAGGCTGTCGGAAGCAGGTCGTTGGGTGACAGTCAGAGGGGGGAAAGCGAAGGCGAGCAGACAGATAGTGCAGAGCACCCCTGTAGCCATTCCCCTGAATAATAAGTTTACCGTCCTGGAGACTGTTGGCGGGGACGACCGACCAGGTGTGAGCCACGGTGGCAGGGCCTCCGGCACTGAGTCTGACCCTGTGGTGCAGAACGGTGGGACAGAGAAGAGGAGCGCTGTCGTCATTGGAGACTCTATATTATAGTCAGGGGAGCAGACAGGAGATTTTGTGGACGTGAAGAGGACACCTGCATGGTTTGTTGCCTCCCGGGTGCCAGGGTCCGGGATGTCTCTGATCGAGTGGACGACATCCTGGTACGAGAGGGAAAGCAACCAGAAGTCGTGATACATGTTGGGACCAATGACATAGGCAGGAAGAGGGATGAGGTCCTGAAGTGTGAGTTTCGGGGAAATAGGCAGAAGGCTGAAGAACAGGACCTCAAGGGTGACGTTCTCAGGATTGCTGCCAGTGCTACGTGACAGAGATGGTAAGAATTGGAGGAGATGGTAGTTGAATGCGTGGCTGAGGAGTTGGTGCAGGGAGCAGGGTTTTAGATTTTTAGATCATTGGGATCTCTTCTGGGGAAGGTGGGACCTGTACAGATTGGGTGGGTTGCACCTGAACTCGAGGGGGAGCAATAACCTTGCAGGTAGGTTTGCTAGCATGGTTCGGGAGGGTTTAAACTAATTTGCAAGGGGGATGGGACCCGGAGCGATAGAGCAGTGAAAGAAGTGCATGGAGTAAAGCCAGATCTAACATATAGAGAGGCTTTGAGGAAAGAGAAGCAGAATAAACAGTGTAAAGACAGTAAGGTAGAAGGGCTGAAATGTGTGTACCTCAATGCAAGAAGCATCAGGAACAAAGGTGATGAACTGAGAGCTTGGATACATACATGGAATTATGATGTAGGGGCCATTACAGAGACTTGGCTGGCACCAGGGCAGGAATGGATTCTCAATATTCCTGGATTTCAGTGCTTTAAAAGGGATAGAGAGGGCGGAAAAAGGGGAGGAGGGGTGGCATTACTGGTCAGGGATACTATTACAGCTACAGAAAGGGTGGGTAATGTAGCAGGATCCTCTTTTGAGTCAATATGGGTAGAAGTCAGGAACAGGAAGGGAGCAGTTACTCTACTGGGGGTATTCTATAGGCCCCCTGGTAGCAGCAGAGATACAGAGGAGCAGATTGGGAGGCAGATTTTGGAAAGGTGCAAAAATAACAGGGTTGTTATCATGGGTGACTTTAACTTCCCTAATATTGATTGGCACCTGATTAGTTCCAAGGGTTTAGATGGGGCAGAATTTGTTAAGTGTGTCCAGGATGGATTCCTGTCACAGTATGTGGACAGGCCGACCAGGGGGAATGCCATACTAGATCTAGTACTAGGTAATGAACCGAGTCAGGTCACAGATCTCTCAGTGGGTGAGCATCTGGGGGACAGTGACCACCGCTCCCTGGCCTTTACAATTATCATGGAAAAGGATAGAATCAAAGAGGACAGGAAAATTTTTAATTGGGGAAAGGCAAATTATGAGGCTATAAGGCTAGAACTTGCGGGTGTGAATTGGGATGATGTTTTTGCAGGGAAATGTACTATGGACATGTGGTCGATGTTTAGAGATCTCTTGCGGGATGTAAGCGATAAATTTGTCCCGGTGAGGAAGATAAAGAATGGTAGGGTGAAGGAACCACGGGTGACAAGTGAGGTAGAAAATCTAGTCAGGTGGAAGAAGGCAGCATACATGAGGTTTAGGAAGCAAGGATCAGATGGGTCTATTGAGGAATATAGGGAAGCAAGAAAGGAGCTTAAGAAGGGGCTGAGAAGAGCAAGAAGGGGGCATGAGAAGGCCTTGTCGAGTAGGGTAAAGGAAAACCCCAAGGCATTCTTCAATTATGTGAAGAAAAAAAGAATGACAGGAGTGAAGGTAGGACCGATTAGAGATAAAGGTGGGAAGATGTGCCTGGAGGCTGTGGAGGTGAGCGAGGTCCTCAGTGAATACTTCTCTTCAGTAAACAACAGGAATTCTGCAGATGCTGGAAATTCAAGCAACACACATAAAAGTTGCTGGTGAACGTAGCAGGCCAGGCAGCATCTCTAGGAAGAGGTGCAGTCACCGTTTCAGGCCGAGACCCTTCGTCAGGACTAACTGAAGGAAGAGTGAGTAAGGGATTTGAAAGTTGGAGGGGGAGGGGGAGATCCAAAATGATAGGAGAAGACAGGAGGGGGCGGGATGGAGCCAAGAGCTGGACAGGTGATAGGCAAAAGGGAATACGAGAGGATCATGGGACAGGAGGTCCAGGAAGAAAGACAAGGCGGGGGGGACCCAGAGGATGGGCAAGGAGTATATTCAGAGGGACAGAGGGAGAAAAAGGAGAGTGAAAGAAAGAATGTGTGTATAATAATAAGTAACAGATGGGGTACGAGGGGGAGGTGGGGCATTAGCGGAAGTTAGAGAAGTCGATGTTCATGCCATCAGGTTGGAGGCTACCCAGACGGAATATAAGGTGTTGTTCCTCCAACCTGAGTGTGGCTTCACCTTTACAGTCGAGGAGGCCGTGGATAGACATGTCAGAATGGGAATGGGATGTGGAATTAAAATGTGTGGCCACTGGGAGATCCTGCTTTCTCTGGCGGACAGAGCGTAGATGTTCAGCAAAGCGGTCTCCCAGTCTGCGTCGTGTCTCGCCAATATATAAAAGGCCACATCGGGAGCACCGGACGCAATATATCACCCCAGTCGACTCACAGGTGAAGTGTTGCCTCACCTGGAAGGACTGTTTGGGGCCCTGAATGGTGGTAAGGGAGGAAGTGTAAGGGCATGTGTAGCACATGTTCCGCTTACACGGATAAGTGCCAGGAGGGAGATCAGTGGGGAGGGATAGGGGGGACGAATGGACAAGGGAGTTGCGTAGGGAGCGATCCCTGCGGAATGCAGGGGGGGGGAGGGAAAGATGTGTTTAGTGGTGGGATCCCGTTGGAGGTGGCGGAAGTTACGGAGAATAATATGTTGGACCCGGAGGCTGGTGGGGTGGTAGGTGAGGACCAGGGGAACCCTATTCCTAGTGGGGTGGTGGGAGGATGGAGTGAGAGCAGATGTATGTGAAATGGGCGAGATGCACTTAAGAGCAGAGTTGATAGTGGAGGAAGGGAAGCCCCTTTCTTTAAAAAAGGAAGACATCTCCCTCGTCCTGGAATGAAAAGCTTGATCCTGAGAGCAGATGCGGCGGAGATGAAAGAATTGCGAGAAGGGGATGGCGTTTTTGCAAGAGACAGGGTGAGAAGAGGAATAGTCCAGATAGCTGTGAGAGTCAAGTAGGCTTATAGTAGACATCAGTGGATAAGCTGTCTCCAGAGACAGAGACAGAAAGATCTAGAAAGGGGAGGGAGGTGTCGGAAATGGACCAGGTAAACTTGAGGGCAGGGTGAAAGTTGGAGGCAAAGTTAATAAAGTCAACGAGTTCTGCATGCGTGCAGGAAGCAGCGCCAATGCAGTCGTCGATGTAGCGAAGGAAAAGTGGGGGACAGAGCTCAAAGCTCTACGCTTCTTTTTGGATTCCAGACCTAATCAGTTCCCCTCTACCACCACTCTGCTCCGTCTAGCGGAACTAGTCCTTACTCTGAATAATTTCTCCTTTGACTCCTCTCACTTCCTCCAAACTAAAGGTGTAGCTATGGGCACCCGTATGGGTCCTAGCTATGCCTGCCTTTTTGTTGGCTTTGTGGAACAATCTATGTTCTGTGCCTATTCTGGTATCTGTCCCCCACTTTTCCTTCGCTACATCGACGACTGCATTGGCGCTGCTTCCTGCACGCATGCAGAACTCATTGACTTTATTAACTTTGCCTCCAACTTTCACCCTGCCCTCAAGTTTACCTGGTCCATTTCCGACACCTCCCTCCCCTTTCTAGATCTTTCTGTCTCTGTCTCTGGAGACAGCTTATCCACTGATGTCTACTATAAGCCTACTGACTCTCACAGCTATCTGGACTATTCCTCTTCTCACCCTGTCTCTTGCAAAAACGCCATCCCCTTCTCGCAATTCCTCCGTCTCCGCCACATCTGCTCTCAGGATGAGGCTTTTCATTCTAGGACGAGGGAGATGTCTTCCTTTTTAAAAGAAAGACCATCAACTCTGCTCTCAAACGCATCTCTCCCATTTCATGCACATCTGCTCTCACGCCATCCTCCCGCCACCCCACTAGGAATAGGGTTCCCCTTGTCCCCACCTACCACCCCACCAGCCTCTGGGTCCAACATATAATTCTCTGTAACTTCCACCACCTCCAACGGAATCCCACCAATAAACATATCTTTTCCTCCTCCCCCCACCCAAGCTTTCCGCAGGGATCGTTCCCTACGCAACTCCCTTGTCCATTCGTTTCCCCCCCCATCCCTCCTCACCGATCACCCTCCTGGCACTTATCCTTGTAAGCGGAACAAGTGCTACACATGCCCTTACACTTCCTCCCTCACTACCATTCAGGGCCCCCAGACAGTCCTTCCAGGTGAGGCGACACTTCGCCTGTGAGTCGGCTGGGGTGATATACTGCATCCGGTGCTCCTGATGCGGCCTTCTATATATTGGCGAGATCCGACACAGACTGGGAGACCGTTTCGCTGAACACCTACACTCTGTCCGCCAGAGAAAGCAGGATCTCCCAGTGGCCACACATTTTAATTCCACATCCCATTCCCATTCTGATATGTCTATCCACGGTTTCCTCTACTGTAAAGGTGAAGCCATACTCAGGTTGGAGGAACAACACCTTATATTCTGTCTGGGTAGCCTCCAACCTGATGGCATGAACATTGACTTCTCAAAGTTCCGCTATGCCCCATCTCCCCCTTGTACCCCATCCGTTATTTTTATATTTATATTTATATATATATATATTCTTTTTCTCCTTCTGTCCCTCTTACTATACTCCTTGCCCATCCTTTGGGCTTCCACCCTCCCCCTTTCTTTCTCCCTTGGCCTCCCATCCCATGATCCTCTCATATCCCTTTTGCCAATCAACTGTCCAGTTCTTGGCTCCATCCCTCCCCCTCCTGTCTTCTCCTATCATTTTGGATCTCCCCCTCCCCCTTTCAAATCACTTACTAGCTCTTCCTTCAGTTAGTCCTGACGAAGGGTCTTGGCCCGAAATGTTGACTGTACCTCTTCCTAGAGATGCTGCCTGGCCTGCTGCGTTCACCAGCAACTTTTATGTGTGTTGTCTGACAAATCTGTTTGAATTCATTGAGGAAATAACAGATTGGCTAGACAAAGGAGAGCCCGTTAATGTAGCTTGCTTTGATTTTTCAGAAGACCTTGACAAGATGTTGCACATGACGCTGTTAAACAAGTTAAAAGCCTATGGTATTACAGGAAAAATAGTGGCTGACAGACAGGGGGTAAAGAGTTGGAATAAGGAGAGCCTTTTCTGGTTGGCTGGTAGTGATTAGTGGCGCTCCACAGGGGTCAATGTTATGCCCGCTTCTTTTCACGTTATATATCAATGATTTGGATGAGAGAATTGATGGCTTTGTGGTCAAGTTTGCAGATGATACAAAAGTAGATGGGTACTGTTAAGGAAGAAGGGAATCTGCAGAAGTACTTAGACAGATTAGGGGAATGGGCAAAGAAGTGGCAGATGGAATATAATGTTGGGAAATGTATGATCATGCACTTTAGTGAAAGGAATAAAGGGATAAACTATTTTCTAAATGGAGAGAAAATTCAGAAATCAGAGGTGCAAAGGGACTTAGGAGACCTCATGCAAGATTCTGTAAATGTTAACTTGCAGGTTGAGTTGTTTATGTCTCCCCTCTCGCTGTGAAACTGAGACACCTTTTCTTCCATTATTAGGGAGAGAGAGAGCCTGTGGTATGTCGAATACCGGGTGAACGAGAAGTCTTTAGGGTACTGCAAGACTGTCTTTGCTGAAGCTTTGCTGCACGCTTGAGTGCTCGGTGGTGGGTGCCGATGCCTTTTTTGCTGGTGGGGGGGGGGTTGTTGCCTTGCTGTTGCTTGTGCATGGGGGGAGGAGCTGGGCGGCTGTGGGGTTGTAACATTTAACTGTCATTCATTCTTTGGGGGCACTCCTCTGTTTTCATGGATGGTTGCGAAGAAAAAGAATTTCAGGATGTATATTATATATTGTATCCTCTGACATTAAATGTACCTTTGAAACCTCTGCTAAAGAAGACAAATGCAAAGTTACCATTTATTTCAAGAGGACTTGAATATAAAAAAACTAGAATATATTGCTGGGACATTGTAAGGAATTGGTCAGGTTGCTCTTGGAGTACTGTGAGTAGTCTTTGGCTCCTTGTCTAAGAAGGGATGTGCTGGCATTGGAGAGGATCCAGAGGAGGTTCACAAGAATGATCCTGGGAATGAAAGAGTTAGTGTATGAGGAGCATTTAAGTATCATGCCTGTACTCACTGGAGTTTAGAAGAATGAGGAGGGATCCCATTGAAACCTATCAAATATTGAAAGGCCAAGATAGAGTAGATGTAGAAAGGGTATTTCTTATAGTAGGGGGAGTCTAGCACAAGTAGGCACAGCCTCAGAGTAGAGAATGTCCATTTAGAACAGAGATGAGGAGGAATTTCTTGAGCCAGAGAGTGGTGAATCTGTGGAATTTATTACCACAGAAGGCTCTGAAGGCCAAGTCATTGGGTATATTAAAGCAGAGGTTGATAGTTTCTGATTAGTAAGGGTGCCATTGCTTATGGGGAGAAGGCAGGAGAATGGGGTTGAGAGAGATAATAGATCAGCCATGATGGAATGGTAGAGTAGACCTAATGGGGAAAATGCCTTAATTCTGCTCCTATGTCAAAGGTTTCAAAGGTACATTTAATGTCAGAGAAATGTATACAGTATACATCTTGAAATACCTTTTCTTCGCAACCATCCATGAAAACAGAGGAGCTGCAAAAAATGAATGACAGTTAAATATTAGCACCCCAAATCCCCCCCAGCTCCCCCCACCCACACATAAGCTGCAGCAGAGCAATGACCCCCCCTCCCCCACCAGCAAAAAAAGCATTGGCGCCCCCCCCCCACCAAGCATTCAAGCGTGCATCAAAGCATCAATAAAGACACAGACTTGCAGTATCCCAAAGTCTACTCATTAACCCAGTACTTGACATAGCACAGGCTCTCTCTCACCCTAATAAGGGAAAAAAGAGGTGTTTCTGTTTCACAATGAGAGGGGAGGCATAACAAACAACTCAATGATTTACGATGTTAAAAGTCCGTTGCGTCGCTTTTTCCAAGCTCTGTGCCCAAAGAACTCAGGTCTCAGGGCACACAGCCAGAGATGTTCTGTCTCCCACGACACACCGATTTCCTGCAGAGGCACCGACCTCGAGTCTGCCCGCCTCCAGAGCCATGAAATCCCAAAACTCTGAAGGCAAGCTAATTTAGGCCGCGTCCTTGACATATCAATTAGCGGCCAGTTGTAAGACCCTGAGGGGGACTTCCGGTAGCGCTCATGGAGTGAAGTCGCGTTCTTGACTCGCTCCATTACCTCTGAGTTTTTTTCTCTATGGTCAGCTATACTTTAATTAACCATTAAGGCATCAATTCTCTCAATACTTTGAATTAAACTGAATTCTCCGACAACTGGATGAAACTTAGATCTGCTATGTCTAAGAACGGGAAAAACGGCAAGGATGGTAAACCTCCGGTTAAACCGAAAGGTACGGATCTCCCCCCGACTGAATCACCGGTGACTTTGAAAGCTATATCGGAGTTAATTCAGAGGGAAATTTCAACCTCTGTTAAGGAGATGATTCGTACAGAAATTGCAGGCCCTGTTAAAGACCTGATTCATATGGAAATCTCAACTAATCTCCAGAAAATTGCCGATTCAATTGATAAGATGCAAACATTTATTGCGGAACATCAGTCGGCTATATCTGATCTTCAAAAATTCGCGCAACAAAGTTGGAAGATTTCAGTAAACCAATCTGGGACCAACGGGTTCGTTACAGATCCGTGATGTCGGAATTCTATAAGATGGATTTAAGACCAGCGCTGCTATACCCTGCACGTCTAAGGATTCGCATGTCAGATGGAGCCCTTCGTTTTTTTGATTCTCCATCGGATGCCCAGAGTTATCTGGATCAACTTTCATCTTCAACATCTTAATTGCTTTTTTTTTTAATTATCTCCGTTGATCGGAGGCTGTGAATTGGTTGGTTTTAACTTTTTCGTGCCCTATTTGGGCAGAAAAGTTTATTTTTGATTTCTTAATATGGTTGCTAAACTTTCTTTTTAACTGCGTCATTTCTTTCTTTTCCCAGGGGATTCTGGGTGGTTACTTCCTTTTTGTCATCTTACGTGTTTCCTGTGTGGCCTTAAATTTTGTAGTTTTTTAAAATTTTATTCTGTTTTGCTTTTTATAACCATTTTATGTCAATAATCTTATTTTTTCTTGTTGCTGTGTTTATTCATGGGTTTGAGGTTTATTGTGTTTTTTTTAAATATATATTTTCTGGCTTTTGTTCTGTTCTGTGTGTATTTTAATTGAGCTACCTTTTTTTTTACTTTTTTACTGTTTTACAATTAGCTGATCTTTTTCATATTTATACCTTTTTTTTAGGGAGCGTATACTGGAAGTCATGGGGGTAGTTTTAGCGCTTGCTTCTTTCTGGCGGGTCTGCTTTAGATTTTGCCTTGCGGTCTTGGGGTGGGGGGTGGTGGGAGGGGCTTCACGTTTTAGTTTGTTTTTCTTTGGGCTATATACATTATTGAAGTACTGTTTGCGTCCTTTTTCCCGGTATCTTTTGTATGTTCTGTTTCCTCTCCGGGTTTGTGGGTCGCGCCTATCGTCAATCCTCCTTGTTGTGGGTTGACTTTAGGATTTATGGAGTCTATTATTAATTTTGTCTCCTGGAATACTAACGGTCTTAATCATCCTATTAAAAGGAAAAAAGTTTTTAAAGTGTTCCGGAGACTTAAAGCACAAATTTTATTTTTACAAGAGACCCATGTACGGAGGGGGGACAGACTACGTTTTTTCAAATTCTGGAAGGGACAACAATTTCATTCGAACTCCAATGCTAAGATTCGAGGCGTCTCTATTTTTATAGATTCCTCAGTTACTTTTATACAACAGGATATTATTTCTGATCCGAATGGTAGATTTTTATTGGTTAGTGGTTTACTATTTAATAAAAAAGTAGTTTTGGTTAATGTTTATGCTCCTAATATGGATTGTCCGGAATTTTATAAATCATTGTTTGATCAGTTTCCGAATTTGAACGAGTTTTCATTGATCTGGGGCGGAGATCTTAATACCTGTTTGTCTCCAGCTTTGGACCGTTCGGCTCCTTTACAGACTTTACCTAATAAATCTGCAAATTTGATTAATTTTTTCCTTTCTGATTCTGGGTCGATGGACATTTGGCGTTTTCTGCATCCTCAGGAAAAAGATTTTTCCTTCTTTTCACATGTTCATCATTCCTACTCAAGAATTGATTATTTTTTCATTGATTCTCGTCTTATTCCTTCAGTGATTAAATGTGATTATGATTCTATAACCATTTCGGATCATGCTCCACTTAAGCTTTCTATTAAAATTATGGCCAATATACCAAATAATAGACAATGGCGTTTTAATTCGCTGTTGCTTCAGGACTCGGACTTTGTTAATTTTATGAATGAACAGATTGAGCTTTTTTTTACAATTAACCATACAGAAGATATTTCGGTTAACACTCTTTGGGACACTTTTAAAGCCTATATTCGGGGTCAGATTATTTCGTACTCTGCTGCTTTGAGGAAGAAACAGAAGCAGGAGGAGATGGCAATTGTGGACAAGATTAAAGAAATTGATAAGAAATATGTTATGGCTCCTTCTGAGGAGTTATACAAACAAAGAACTGAACTTCAAATGGAACACAGTTTACTACTCTCGTCCTCGATTGTAAACCAATTAAAGAAAACAAGAAGTGACTTTTATGTTCACAGTGACAAAATTGGCAAGCTGCTGGCTAATCAATTGAAATCTAATTATGTTAAATCTCAAATCAATCAGATTTATAACCAAAATGATCGATTGATACTGGATCATGTGGGGATTAATCAAACCTTTTGTGATTTTTATTCTTCTTTATATCAATCAGAGTCTCCTCGAGATTCTAAATATATGAATGATTTTTTAGATAAGTTAGACTTCCCTCAGATTTCACAGGATATGTCTTCTTTATTAGATACTTCCATTACAATGGATGAGATTAAGAATGTTATTTTTTCTATGAATCTGGGGAAAGCTCCTGGCCCGGATGGGTTTACCATTGAATTTTATAAATGTTTTGCTTCTTTATTGATTCCTTGGCTCTGTAGGGTTTTTGAGGCTTCTTTGAAACTTGGTAAACTTCCTGAATCTTTTAATAGAGCATCAATTTCTCTAATACTAAAGAAGGATAAAGACCCTGCTCAATGTGCATCTTATAGACCAATATCTTTATTAAATGTTGATTCTAAAGTTTTTTCTAAGTTATTAGCAAATAGACTAGAAAAAGTACTTCCTTCTATTATTTCGGAAGACCAAACGGGTTTTATTAAAGGTCGTTACTCTTTTTATAATATTCGTACATTGTTAAATATCGTTTATACTCCCTCACAAAATGTTCCTGAGTGTGTTATTTCTTTAGATGCCGAGAAAGCTTTTGATAGAGTAGAATGGCCTTATTTATTTAAGGTGCTTGAAATGTTTAATTTTAGCTTGAAATTTATATCCTGGATTAAACTGTTATATCATTCCCCTGTAGCCTCGGTTCGTACTAACTCTTTAAACTCACCTTTTTTTCCTCTCTTTCGTGGTACTCGACAAGGCTGTCCTCTTAGTCCCCTATTATTTGATATTGCATTAGAACCTCTTGCAATTGCTATTCGAGAATCTTCAAATATTACTGGGATAACTCGGGGATTAAAGTCCCATAAATTATCACTCTATGCTGATGATTTACTTTTATATATTTCTAATCCTGAGAAATCCATTCCTGCTGTTTTAGAGTTATTAGCACAATTTGGTTTTTTCTCAGGTTATAAATTAAATCTTAGTAAGAGTGAACTTTTTCCGATTAATAAACATCTTCCCTTATATTATAAATTTCCATTTAAATTGATTAATAATTATTTTTCATATCTTGGGATTAAAATTACTTGTAAATACAAAGATTTATTTAAGACTAACTTCTTACCATTAATAGACCATATTACTCAACTTTCATCTAAATGGTTTCCCTTATATTTAACTTTGATTGGTCGTATTAATGCAGTTAAGATGTTTTTTTTGCCAAAATTTTTATATGTGTTTCAGGCATTACCAATTTTCGTTCCAAAATCTTTCTTTGATAAAGTTGACTCTAAAATTTCTTCATTTATTTGGCAGAATAAGAATCCGAGACTGAGTAAAATACATTTACAGAAAGCTAAGAGAGATGGAGGTTTAGCATTACCTAACTTTAGATTCTATTATTGGGCTATTAATATTCGACATATGAAATTTTGGTTACTTGACCAGGATATACTATCTATTCCTAAATGGGTAGCATTGGAATTACAATCTGTTCAGGGTTATACACTTGGCTCTATTTTAGGTTCCTCTCTCCCCTTTGATTCGAAACGCCTTAAGCAGGTCTCTAACCCGATAGTTAAATATGCTTTGCGCATTTGGTTTCAATTCAGAAAATTTTTTGATCTTAATCAATTCGGGTTAGCGATTCCTATTTTAGGTAACATATTTTTTCCTCCCTCTTTTATGGATCGCGCTTTTCAAACTTGGAAGACTAAGGGTATTTTACGGTTTTTGGATTTATTTTTAGATGGTTCCCTTATGTCTTTTGAACAATTATCTAATAAATATAACTTATCAAGAATACATTTTTTTAGATATTTACAAGTTAGAAATTTCCTAAGTACTATACTTTCTTCCTTTCCAATGCTTCCTCCTACATATATTTTAGATTCGATAATTAACCTTAATCCATGTCAGAAAGGTGCATCGGCTATGATTTATAATATTATTATGAAACTTAGGAAAGCTCCATTTGATAAGATTAGGGTAGATTGGGAACAGGAATTGGGGCTTACCATTTCTGTGGATGATTGGGGGCAGATTTTACAATTAGTTAATACTTCCTCTATTTGTGCTAAACATTCCCTAATTCAATTTAAAGTGGTTCATAGAGCACATATGTCCAAAGATAAGTTAGCGCGTTTTTACTCGCATATTAATCCTTTCTGTGATAGATGTTCGGGGCAGATAGCCTCTTTAACTCATATGTTTTGGTCTTGCCCTACTTTGGAAACTTTTTGGAGAGATATTTTCAATATTGTTTCTAAGGTATTAAATATAGATATCTCTCCTCACCCTATTACTGCTATCTTTGGACTACCTAAAATTTCTAGTAATCTTTCCCCTTCAGCCCGTAGAATGATTGCATTTCTTACTTTAATGGCGAAAAGATGTATTTTACAACATTGGAAAGAGCTTAATGCTCCAACTACCTTTTTTTGGTTTTCTCAGACGATTTTATGTTTGAATTTGGAGAAAATTAGAAGTAACCTTTATGATTCTTCATTTAAATTTGAACAGATTTGGGGACCTTTTATTCGATATTTTCATTTAATGTAATATTTACCCTTCTTGTTTTTTTTTCACTGTTTTTAATGGAGGTCGGGATTGAGGACGTGATTTTAAGTTTAACTCTGTTTGGTTTCAAGTTAGCCCATTGCTTTGCTTTGCTTTTAGTTAGTTGCACGGTGGGTTTTTTTTGGGGGTTTTTTTTTCTTTTTTTTCCATTGATATATATAAAATTTAGTATACTATTATGTTATCTTGGTTTCTTATGTTTAAATTATATTGTTTGTAGTTTTTTTTTGGTATTGATACCTTTTGGAATTTTATTATACTTTAACATTGTATTAATGTTTATATGGCTTACCTTTTTTGTATACTTACTCAATAAAAAGATTTAAAAAGAAAGAAAGACCCCGAGAGAGGGTCCCATTCCCGCAGAGAACCGATGTCAGCGTGTAACTCCAGGTCAGGGTCTTCGAAAGAACCCTGAAATACTAAAGATAGGAATACTAAAGATAGGAATAGAGCTGTTTCTGAAGATGCAAGCAAAGGAGTCGACGTTAGGCACCATTGTCTTATGGTCTTGTGATCTTTGATGGCAGTGAGAGGGACAAAGGGAGGGACTTAAGGACCACTATCTGCGGCACGGTCACCCACCATGCACTGCTCAAGCTTTGCAGCATGGGTCGACTGCCAGAGTCCAAAAAATAAATACATCACAAACGACAGACAAGAAATGCTGGTTCAAGGTGGCAATTAAATTTTCAACCTCTCACTGCTACAGTTGGAAGTTCCCACTTGCTTCTAAAAGACAACAGTTATACCAGTGCCCTAGAAGAGAAGTGTGAGCTGCCTTAATGACTATCACCCAGTGGCACTCACATCTACGGTGATGAAGTGCATTGAGATTGGTCATGGCTGGAATGAACTCCTGCCTCAGCAAGGACCTGGACCCACTGCAGTTTGCCAATCAGCACAATAGGTCTATAGCAGACACAATCTCAATGGCTCTGCACACTGCCTTAGATCTCCTGGACAATACAAACACCTATGTCAGGATGCTGTTCATTGACTATAGCTCAGCATTTAACACCATCATTCCTACAGTCCTAAGCAGTAAGCTACAAAACCTGGGCCTCTGTATTTCCTTCTGTAATTGGATCCTCAGCTTCCTAATGAAGACCTCTGTCTGTGTGGATTGGTGCTAACATCTCCTCCTCGCTGAAGATCAACACTGGTGCACTTTGTGTGTGTGCTTAGCCCACTGCTCTACTCTCTGTGCACCAATGACTAAGGCAAGGCATAGCTCAAATACCATCCTTCAGTTTGCTGATGATACAACCATTGTTGGTAGAATCTCAGATGGAGAGGCGTGGGCTCACAGGAGCGAGATAGAAACATAGAAACATAGAAAATAGGTGCAGGAGTAGGCCATTCGGCCCTTCGAGCCTGCACCGCCATTTATTATGATCATGGTTGATCATCCAACTCAGAACCCAGCCTTCCCTCCATACCCCCTGACCCCTGTAGCCACAAGGGCCATATCTAACTTCCTTTTAAACATAGCTAATGAACTGGCCTCAACAGTTTGCTGTGGCAGAGAATTCCACAGATTCACCACTCTCTGTGTGAAGAAGTTTTTCCTAACCTCGGTCCTAAAAGGCTTCCCCTCTATCCTCAAACTGTGACCCCTCGTTCTAGACCTCCCCAACATCGGGAACAATCTTCCCGCATCTAGCCTGTCCAATCCCTTTAGGATCTTATACGTTTCAATCAGATCCCCCCTCAATCTTCTAAATTCCAATGAGTACAAGCCCAGTTCATCCAGTCTTTCTTCATATGAAAGACCTGCCATCCCAGGAATCAATCTGGTGAACCTTCTTTGTACTCCCTCTATGGCAAAGATGTCTTTCCTCAGATTAGGGCACCAAAACTGCATATACCAGTTAGTCGAGAGGTGTCACAGCAACAACCTTGCACTCAATGTCAGGAAGATGAAAAAGCTGATTGTAGACTTTAGAAACAGGAAGATGAGGAAACAAACCAACCCTCATAGAGGGATCAGAAGTGAAGAGAGTGAGCAATTTCAAATTACTGGGTGTCAAGATCTCTAAGGATCTAACCTGGTCCCAACATACTGATGCAGCTATAAAGAAGACAAGATGTGGCTATATTTCATTAGGAGTTTGAGGAGGTTCAGTTTGTCACCTAAAACACTCAAAAACTTCTACACATGTACTGTGGAGAGCATTTTGACAAGCTGAATCACTGTCTGATGGGGGGGGGGTGCTACTACACAAGATCAAAAGAAGCGACAGAAAGTTGGAAAATTATTCAGCTACATCATGGGGACTAGTCTCTGTAGTACCTACGATATCTTCAAGGAGCAGTGCCTCAGAAAGGCAACATCCGTTATTAAGGACCCCCATCACCCAGAACGTGTCCTCTTCTCATTGTTACTGTCAGGAAGGAGGTACAGGAGCCTGAAGGCACACACTCAATGAATCAGGACAGCTTCTTCCCCTCTGCCATCCGATTCCTAAATGGACATTGAACCCAGAAACACTAACTTACTTTTTTTTAATATATATTATTTCAGTTTTTGCACAATTTTAAATCCATTCAATATTCATATTGAGCTATACTTACTATAATTGATCTATTTTTTCTTTCTCTATTATCATGTATTGCATTGTACTGCTGTTGCTAAGTTAACAAATTTCACGACACATGCCCGTGATAATAAACCTGATACAAATAAATTTTTTTAAATATATAAAACTAAACAATCCTTGGGAGTAACCAATATCACAGGACAAAAGAACTGGTACTACACCTTTCGTTGGAAATTATACAAGTTCGTAAGTCTCCTTTATAAGTGATCTGACGTTTTCAGCTAGGTGCAAAGACAATAACAAAGGAGATTGGTACAATATTAGTTGGAATATGTTAGATTGTCTTCTCCAATCAAAGAATGAATAATCCCTTTGTCATTGATGTGCACATTTAACATACACTTTCTATAATTACATCAGAGAGGTGAATGCGTGGTACACAGTGAACTTTACATTTCTTTCAGCCCTCCAGATATCAAACAGTTAATATTGTGCCTCCCATTCTCTCTAAGCATGGGAGAATGCTTAACATACTAAGCAAAAACTCACTGTAAGTTAACACCATTTTTGTAACCTGAGGAGCACTGACTTTGAAACCAAGCAACCTTGCAGAAATTGACTGTGAACCACTCATAGACTGACTCCTTTCTCTAATCCTCAAAATATCAATCAATACAATACAATATGGTATATTGGATCAGCAAATTTGCTGATGATACAAAGATTGGAGGTGTAGTGGACAGTGAGAAAGGTTTTCAAACCTTGCAGAGGGATTTGGACCAGCTAGAAAAATGGGCTGAAAAACAGCAGATGGAGTTTAATACTGACAAGTGTGAGGTATTGCACTTTGGAAGGACAAACCAAGGTAGAACATACAGGGTAAATGGTAAGGCACTGAGGAGTGCTGTAGAACAGAGGGATCTGGGAATACTGATACAAAATTCCCTAAAAGTGGTGTCACAGGTAGATAGGGTCGTAAAGAGAGCTTTTGGTACATTGGCGTTTATTAATCAAAGTATTGAGTATAAGAGCTGGAATGTTATGATGAGGTTGTATAAGGCATTGGTGAGGCCAAATCTGGAGTATTGTGTTCGGTTTTGGTCACCAAATTACAGGAGGGATATTAATAAGGTTGAAAGAGTGCAGAGAAGGTTTACAAGGATGTTGCCGGGACTTGAGAAACTCAGTTACAGAGAAAGGTTGAATAGGTTAGGACTTTATTCCCTGGAGCGTAGAAGAATGAAGGGAGATTTGATAGAGGTATATAAAATTATGATGGGTATAGATAGAATGAATGCAAGCAGGCTTTTTCCACTGAGGCAAGGGGAGAAAAAAACCAGAGGACATGGGTTAAGGGTGAAGGGGGAAATGTTTAAAGGGAACATCAAGGGGGGCTTCCTCACACAGAGAGTGGTGGGAGTATGGAATGAGCTGCCAGACGAGGTGGTAAATGCGGGTTCTTTTTTAACATTTAAGAATAAATTGGACAGATACATGAATGGGAGGTGTATGGAGGGATATGGTCCGTGTGCAGGTCAGTGGGACTGGGCAGAAAATGGTTCGGCACAGCCAAGAAGGGCCAAAAGGCCTGTTTCTGTGCTGTAGTTTTTCTATGGTTTCTATATCTGAGAGATGATATTTCCGTCTATAACATGGTCAGTCATTGAGGGCTGCAGCTAATCAAGACTTCACCAACTGTCCTGGATCTTAGAAGAGTTGTCAGTCGAAGACAATACTTTCAACACAGCTTACTGACCTGTTGGTCACCCACTCAGAATAACACATCTCATCTAATTTATTAAACCAAGTAGATCTTTGGTTTTTTTTTGATAGAGTGAAGCTTTGTTAATGCACCAAAATGCCTACAATTAAGTGCATTGGTTCTCAGTGTTTTAAATCTTTAGTTTGCAGAGTTGGACTGGGCCTAAGCATTAGATAAGAGCTAAATGTCTGATCTTCAATCCATTTTGGCTTGGCATTCAGCCAGACTGAGACTTGGATTCAATTTTAAGATTGCGAAAAAGCATCACTTTGTATGGAGCCAATTGATATAGTTCCTCGGAAAATACCCTGATTAAACACATTTAAGTGCTGACAGCATTAGTAAGAAATTTGGGTTTAAGAATTCATTCATGAACAAGAATTCATATTGGCACAAGGCTTAGAACATAAAACATAGAAATTTACAGCACAGTATCAGCCCTTTGAGGGCAGATTACTATCTGAATGGTAAGTTAGGAAAAGGGGAAGTACAACGAGATCTAGGTGTCCTTGTTCATCAGTCACTGAAAGTAAGCATGCAGGTACAGCAGGCAGTGAAGAAAGCTAATGACAAGCTGGCCTTCATAACAAGGGGGATTGAGTATAGGAGCAAAGAGGTCCTTCTGCAGCTGTACGGGGCCCTGGTGAGACCACACCTGGAATATTGTGTACAGTTTTGGTCTCCAAATTTGAGGAAGGACATTCTAGCTATTGAGGGAGTGCAGCGTAGGTTCATGAGGTTAATTCCCGGGATGGAGGGACTGTGATATGTTGAAAGATTGGAGCGACTGGGGTTGTATACACTGGAATTTAGAAGGATGAGAGGTGATCTGATTGAAACATATAAGATTATTAAGAGATTGGACACGCTAGAGGCAGGAAACATGTTCCCGATGTTGGGGGAGTCCAGAACCATAGGGCACAGTTTAAGAATAAGGGGTAGACAATTTAGAACGGAGTTGAGGAAAAACTTTTTCACACAGAGGGTTGTGGTTCTGTGGAATGTTCTGCCTCAGAAGGCAGTGGAGGCCAATTCTCTGGATTCTTTCAAAAAAGAGTTTGATAGAGCTCTTAAAGATAGCGGAGTGAAGGGACATGGGGAGAAGGCAGGAAAAGGGTACTGATTGTGGATGATCTGCCATGATCACAGTGAATGGTGGTGCTGGCTCGAAGGGCTGAATGGCCTACTCCTGCACCTATTGTCTATTGTCTTTGGCCCACAATGTTATGCTGACCTATTAACCAAGTGACATTAAATTATTTTTTCTCCTTTTACATTTTTTTCTCTGAAAGTCTTTGATCCTGGCTATAGGAACTTGTTAATGGCTTTCTCTCACTTGACGGTGAAAGAAAATACCACAGAGGCAGAGCTAACTCAGCAGTCCTAGTGAAAGACTTGTCATTCAAATTCATTCAAAATGCAGCTCAGTTGGGAAGGATGCAATGCACAGCACAATTTAGTCACAGATGTTTGTGATCATATACTCAGAGACATTATGATGAATATATTGGAATTTAGTGCTGGCAGCAGATTTTCATTTGTCCTTCATCCAGCTTCAACTTAAGTGGAAGACTGCAGGACCTGCCTAATGAGATGGCACTGCTCCCAACATCAAGGTCTCTGCCCCTATGATCTTGCTTTATGTTACAGAGAAAATAGCCAGTCTATATGTCTCTGTCTAATTGTTTTGTCATTTTAACTACTGAAATTAGATCACCACTGGGCCTTGTAAACTCAAGGGATTATCTGAATTTAACATGATATAATTCTTAAAACCTGAGTATCATCCTGTAAACCTTTTCTACGACCCTTTTAAGGCCAGGATTTTGGTGTCCAGATTGAACGCACTGGGGTCTGAACAAAACTGTACAAATAAAGCACAGTGTTCTCCTCTTCGTATTCTGGTCTACTTGAGGTTGATATACTACGGAATTTTTAAATAGCTGACTCCAAAGTTATTAAATGATAGGATACTCAAAGCATCCACTTAAGCTCAAACTCAAGTTTATTGTCATCTTACTGTATGTAATATACAACCAAGAGGTCGCAAGAAAAACAGTAAAAATAGCAGATGAAGCATCCTTCAACCTCTGGACCATGGTGCGCCCACAAAACATATATCACACAGAGCACATAAAGCAAAGTATTACCACAAGTGTGTTAATAAAATATAATTCAAAGTGCATGTAGTGTGCAGCACAGGTAAACATTAAAGAGCTCACTGTCCGAGTGATGAGACCGCAGTGTTGGCAGGGTATTCATTAGTCTCACAGCCCGAGAGAAGAAGCTGTTACCAAGTCTGGCGATGCTAGTCCTGATGTTCCTGTACCTTCTTCTTGACAGTAGCGGGTCAAAGAGATTGTGGGGTGGGTGGTAGGGATCCTCAAGAATGCTTCGGGCCTTTTGTATACATTACTGCTAGTAAATGTCATTAACGGGGGGAAGGAGACACTGGTGATTCTCTTCGTGGCTTTTACTATCCTCTGTAGGGTCTTGTGGTCCAATGCCTTACATCTGCTGTAGCACACAATGTTACAGCCAGACAGGACTCTATAGATGATGCTCCTGTAGAAAGTTGCTAGAATGGGGGTTGGGGAGTTTTGCACACTTCAGTCTCCTCAGAAAGTGTAGATGCTGTTGTGCCTTCTTGACTAATGAGGAGGTGTTGTGGGTCCAGGTTAGATTGTCCATTATGTGCACACCAAGGATCTTTGCATTCTTCACTCTCTCCGCGGCAGAGCCATTGGTGTGCAATGACGAGTGATTGATCTGTGTCTTCCTGAAGTCCATAATCATCTCTTTTGCCTTTTCCATGTTGAGACTCAGGTTGTTGTTCTCATACCATTTGGTCTCTACCTCCTCTCTGTACGCTGGCTCACCATTGTTGCTGATGAGGCCAACCACTGGTGTATCATCAGCGAACTTGGTGACGCGGTTTGAGATGGATCTGGCTATGTAGTCATGAATCAGCAGTGCAAACAGCAGCAAGCTGAGCTCACAGCCCTGGGGGGCAACAGTGCTCAGTGTGATGGAGTTTGAGATGTTGCTGACTGGAGTCTTTCAATCAAGGTCTAAAATCGAGTTACAGAGGGTGGTGTTGACTCCCAGGGAGGACAGTTTACCCACCGACCTCTGAGGGATAATCGTGTCAAGCGGCAAGCTGAAGTTCACAAACAGTATCCTGGGGTATGATCTATTATTTTCTATGTAGGACAGGATGGAGTGGAGGGCCAAGGCTATCTCATCATCAGTAGACCAGATTGAGCGATAGGTAAACTGGAAAGAGTCCGCCGTAGCTGGAAGGTGGGATTTTAAATGATTCACTATCAGATGCTCAAAGTACTTAATGACTGTTAAAGTCACTGCCACTGGGCAGTATGCATTATGGCCAGTTACCGTCACTCTTGAACACCAGAATGATGGTGACTGCTTTGAGGCCTGCAGTGGACTGTTTCAAAGAGTTGTTAAAGATGTCCGTTATGACCTGTGTTATAATCCCTCAGCACCCAGCCAGGCATGTTATCAAGCCTCACAACTTTGCGTGGGGTTACGCTAGCTAAGATCCTCCACAACTCAGCTGTGACCAGAGAGAGTGTCTGTTCCTCAGGGGGTCTGAGGGCTTTTCCTCAATGTCACATCATTCATTGCATTAAATTGTGTGTAGAAGGTATTCAGCCTATTTGGAAAGGAAGACATCTCTGTCATTGATGCACAGGGTAGACTTGGAGTCTGTTAAGAGTTTGTATACCTTGCCACATGCACTGCACGTTCCTGGTGTCACAAAGGTATCCGCAAATTTTCTGTGAGTACTCTCACTTTGCCTTCCCAATGGCACTCGAGAGCGTGGCTCTTAAGAGTCATCCTATCCCCAGTTTGAAGGTAGTGTCCTGATCTCTGGACAGTGCACAGACCTCTCCAGTCAGCCATGGTTGCTGGTTTGCCCTGGCAGTGCGGTATTTAATCACGGTAACGTTTTTAATGCATTTTCCTGGGTAGCTAGTCACCAATCCTGTGTATTCATAAATATTAATGTGATGATGGAATATGCTGCAGTCTGTGCTCTCAAAACAGTCCTACAGTGCTGAGCTGTCACCTCCTGGACAGGTCATGGACTCTCTGTAAACTCACTGAGTCACTGGTTTACTTGTTTGACTCATTTAACCAGTGGTCTGTATGCAGGCTTAACAAAATGGATATGTGGTCTGAGTGTCTGAGATGAGGGTGGTGGGGGGCAGCAGTGTTGCCTCCATGAGTATTGGTATAGACCAAGTCACTACGTTCCTCCTTCTGGTTGCAAAGTTGACATACTGGTCAAACTTCTGCAGAGCTGTTTTCTAAGTTGTCATGATTGAAGTCACCAGCAACAATGAAGGAACCATTAGGACTAATATCCCCTTGTTCTCTTCACATCAAACCTTGTCATTGTTTCTCCAAGAATATATCATTTGTACAGTAATCCAAGCCAAAATTGTGTCACAGTGCCAGGATATAAAGATGATGTCTCTGTAATCACTCCACATCGGAGAATTATTTAACAGGATCTAAAACTAAAAGTAGAAAAAATAAAAATCTTGAATCTAGCGATGCCTAATCCATGGCGACAACATGAGAGTTGCCAATGGGAGCAAAGCACTGTGGGTGCTGGAAGCCCAATACTAGAACAGGGAATGTGCTTCACCTGTGAGTCTGTCAGGGTCATTTATTGTCTCCGGGGCTCACAGTGTGGCCTCCTCTGCATTGGTGAGACCCAATGCAAATTGAGGGCTGCTTTGTTGAACTCCTTCACTCTGTCCGTCACAACAGACAAGATGTCCTGGTGGCCATCTATTTCAATTCCACTTCCCATTCCCACATCAATATGTCTGTCCATGGCCTCCTTTATTGCCACAGTTAGACCAGACACAGGTTGGAGGAGCATCACCTCATATTCCATCTGGGTAGACTCCAACCTGTTGACATGAATATCTAGTTTTCTAACTTGTGGTACGCACTACCCTCTGTTCACCTCCACCACCTCCCCCCCACCTTTTATCTCCTTCATTCTAGTGATGCACCACTTCTCTTCCTTTTCCCTGTTCTCATCACCTCCCTCTGGCTCCCCACCTTCCCTTTCTGCCATGGTCTACTGCTGTCTCCTATCAGATTCCTTATTCTTCAGCCCTTTCCCAATTCCGCATATCTGCTCCTAGCTTCTTATATCATCTTCTAACAAACCTCTCCAAATTTCCCCACCCACCCATCTTTCTCCACACCTGGTCTCACCTATCACTTGCCAGATTTCACTCCTGCCACTCCTCCACCTTTTAATTCTGGCTTCTAACCCCTTCCTTTCCACCCTGTTGAACGGTGACGGCCCAAATCATCAACTCTTTATTCTCCAGTATTTTATGTGTGTTGCTCAAGATTTCTGACATCTGCAAAATCTCTTGTGTCTCTATGGGCAAACTCTTTAAAACCTTATTACAACTTACTTCCTCTTTCTGCTTCTCATCATCAGTGGTGTGGAATATCATGCCCTCAAGCCCAGTGTCTCACTCACCCATATTACCCATAAAAGCCAAGGTCCAAGTTCTGATGCACTATCATAGCCTGCCAACCCCAAAAGAAGGGTACTTAGCAGCTTGCACAACACTATTACAGCTCGGGGCATCAGAGTTCAGAGTTCATTCTTAGCGTCTTCTGTAAGGAGTTTGTACACCCTCCCTGTGGAATGAATGAGCTTTCTCCAGGTGCTCTAGATCCCTGGTTAAGGCATTCGACTAGCGATCTGAAGGTCGTGAGTTCGAGCCCCAGCTGAGGCAGCGTGTTGTGTCCTTGAGCAAGGCACTTAAGCACACATTGCTCTGCGATGGTACTGGTGCCAAGCTGTATTGGCCCTTGCCCTTCCCTTGGACAACATCGGTGTCGTGGAGAGGGGAGACTTGCAGCATGAGCAACTGCCGGTCTTCCATACAACCTTGCCCAGGCCTGCGCCCTGAAGACTGAAGACTTTCCAGGTGCAGATCCATGGTCTCACAAGACTAACAAATGCCTTTATTCTTAATTTATATTCTGGATCCCTCACACAGTCCAAAAATGTACAGATTAGTAGGATCCTTCATCTGTGGAATTGAGTTTAAGAGCGATGAGGTAATGTTAAGACTCTATAAGACCTTAGTTAGACTCCATTTGGAGTACTGTGTTTAGTTTTGGTCACCTCAGTACAGGAAGGATGTGGTTAATATAGAGGGGGTGCAGAGGAGATTTTCAAGGATGTTGCCTGGATTGGAGAGCGTGCCTTATGAGAATAGGTTGAGTGTACTTTGCCTTTTCTCCTTGGAGCAACGGAGGATGAGAGGTGACCTGATAGAGGTGTATAAGGTGATGAGAGGCATTGATCGAGGGCTATAGGGTAGGGAAATTCTAGGCAGTTTCTAGAGTAGGTTACCTGGTCAGCACCAGCTTGTGGGCCAAAGGGCCTGTAATGTGCTGTAGATTTCTATGTTCTATGTTCTATGCTAATTGGTCATTGTAAACAGTCCCATGATTAGGCTAGGTTTAAATCGGGGGTTGCTGAACAGTGCGGCTCAAAGGGCCAGAAAGGCCTATTCCATGATGTGCCTCTAAAATAAAAAAATAAAATTTAAAAAAATGTTTATTCCAATGAGGTCCACATCTCTTGTTCCCAAGTGCGGTGAAACCCTAACAATTCAGCATTCTGACACTTTGGAATTCTGATATTTGGAATACAGTACGGTTCAATCATCAGTCCAGAATGTGAGCTGAAGAGCCAATGTGCAGCCAGAGCCCGGCCCCGGGAATGGAACACCACAGGTCAGGAATATGGGTGGGATTGTGGCCAGAAGAAGGTGTGCAGACAAGGGGTCAGGGTTGTGATCAGAGATGGTGTCGGGAGCATTTGTGTATTTCCTGTTGTCTTTAAACTAATCTGGTTCACTGGTAGTTTTATTGTGCTACTCAGTAAAAGGGCACTGGGTAGTAATAAGAGTAACCCCCAATAGTCAGGAAAATCGGCACGTCTAGTTGTACCAAAGCCTTGTGTTGCCAGATTATCAGAGTCTAATTGTACCTTTGAGATGCTTTATGGTCTTGCCACACCCAGTAGTATTTTCCTTGTTTACAAATCCATTGCCATTGACTGCTGTGTCTCTAAGATCCTTATCCATTGATAGTTGGCCAAGAGATGATGGCCTAGAAGTCGAACTGAACTGAAGCTGTGTAAGGTCAATATATTCTAGTGTGATAGCTCACCCTTGTGTGAATAATTCTTATAGTGATTTTTGGGAAGGTATACACCCCTAGTGCTAGAAAATATGTGATAGCATTGCAGCTATAGTAGCTTTCTGTGATCCCATGGTGCTTTGCCTATGATAAGATGAATTATGCCAGGTACCTGTCCCCTTACTTTGCTCAGATGATGAGCCTCCTAGAGAAGAATCCTTCTTTGTATGAGGCCTTCAAGACAGGCGAATTCTCAGTGCAGCTGTCAAGTAACAACCCCTTTGGGCAGATCCCTGTGGACCAGGCTATTGAAGCCACAGTGAACAAAGACACACAGGCTCCTGGAGGCACATCACAGTTCAGCCTGAATGCTGGAGCTATCAAGCATTACTACATAACAGCTGAACACCGCAGTGCATTCCTGGGACAGTTAAGGGAGATGGTGCAAGGCAACAAATCAGAGCTTTGTCATACGGAGCTACAGCGGCTAAGAATCCAGAAAGATGAGGAAGCAATTTCAGCAGTGGTTAACCTCATACGTGAATGGGTCAACTCATTTGCAGAGAAGCAGGACCTCATTAGCATCTCTACAGCAAAGGCAGCCCCCAAGGACATTGCCTCCGACCTGATGAAGGCATATGAGATTGGTGAGCAATGTTATGCAACGTTCAAGGATGAGAGACTAGAGAAAGACCCACCAGCAAAGAAATTCCATGATCCAATGAAAACCAACAAGCTGAAAACATTCAGTGATATGTTTAAGAAGAAAGAAGTGAATTCAAATGGGAGAGCGATCATCTTGAAAGCAGACAGGTCTTTGTTTGGACGCATCATAGTGATGGCACAAGGGCGCAGTCTACGTATGGAGGATAACCTTTCTCATCCCCTTGTACCATTGCCCTGGGCCCTGTCCACACCAGAAGGATTGCTGAGAAAGACAAATAAGGCGACTTTAGCCACAACCTTGCAGAAAAATGTTCCAGTAGAAGAGCAACTCCCAGGAAACTCTGCTACAGTGGTTGATGAAATGAACTTGGTCCAAAGAGTGAAAGGTGATCAAGTTACTTTCAGAGATGTTGCCACAACAATTCTGGGTATGGCTCTGAGGGAAGGCAGTCGGAGTAGCAGAATAGATGTTGTGTTCGACACATACAAGGAGAACTATCAAGAATAGTGAGAGATCCCTACGGGGTGAAGAAACTGGTCATGAGTTGCATGGTATCACAGGAACACAGATGGTGAGGCAGTGGAGGAGCTTCCTAACTAAAGTCAGTCACAAAAATAGTCTCATTAGCTTCATAGTCCATGAATGGAGGAAGGAGGAGTACAGAGCAAAGCTACAGGAGAAGATTCTGTTTGCAACTGTGAATGACAAATGTTACAGAATCACATCTCAAGACAGTGAGGAGGTGTCAGCTCTTCAGTGTCAACAAGAAGAAGTAGATGGCCGCCTACTTCTCCATGCTTCCCATGAAACATAAGAGGAATACCAATCTGTAGTGATCTGCTCAGAAGACACAGATGTCTTTATCATGTCTTTAGCATTTTGTGACAAGATTGAGGCCCCATTATTCCAGAAGTGTGGCACTAGAACCCGTACAAGGCTTGTAAACATCAGGAAGGTTGCTGCCACTGTTGGTATAGAGGTTTGTAGGGCTCTCATCGGGTTGCACGCATATACAGGATGTGACACTGTAAGCGCTTTTGGAGGCAAAGGGAAGACAAGTGCCCTAAAACTTCTGGCCAGCAACAGGAAAACTCAGGACACATTCTTAGAGTTGGGTCAGGAATGGGACCTCTCCCCAGAACTGATGGACAAACTGGAGGCATTTAGATGTCTCCTGTATGCCTCAAAAGCATCGACCACCAAGGTCAATGAGCTCAGGTATCACCTTTTCTTTGCCAAAAAAGGTGAAATCGAAAGTCATCAACTCCCACCGTGCAAGGACTGCTTAACAAAACATGCACAGCGAGCCAACTACCAGGCTGGTATATGGAGAAGATGTTTGGAGAAGGACGCACAAGTGCCAAGCCCTGTTGGCAGAGGATGGAAGATGGAGAGAGAAGAGGAAGCTGAACAGTTGGTGGTGCACTGGATGGAAGGCCAGCCAGCACCCGATGCCATCCTGGATCTACTGGCCTGTAACTGTCCAAAACAATGTTCACTCCCAAGATGTATGTGTGTTGCAAATGGCCTCAGGTGTACTGACATGTGTAGACTGGCAGACTGTGAAAACCAGGCATCCACCTCAGAGAGTGTGGAACGTTCAGATGAAGATGTGGAAGATGTAGAAGACTTGGAAAATTATTATGATTATTAATAGGTTATGAAAGTACATAAACAAAGTATGGAAAGCAGTTTTTGATTAAATATATTCATTTTACAACCAAATGGGGCCTAGGTTATGGCTGTGTGGAACCCCACATTTGAATTATTGTACTGTAATTCTGTATGCTATGACAAAAGCTTAAGATTGCTTTGATTTGATACAACAATATGGAAAATATCATGACATTGAGAAAACTCCAGAAATCTCTCCAAATGAGGTTTTTTACCTTTTGGGGGGTGGGGTAACATTTTCTGCTGTACTGATGTTAATATGGAATATTTACAAAAAGTGATTACTTATTTGAAGTAATAAAGCTGCCACTGGTGCAATGCTATCACATTTTTTCTAACTCTAGAGGTGTATACCTCGCCAAAAATCAGTATGAGCATTATTCCCCTCAGATGGTACCGACCAACCCTACTGGCTCACGGACTGAAGGAACATTGCAGAAAATCTTTCCTACCAAATGCAATAATCATATACAACAGTTCATCTCTATGCAACAGGAGAACACACATCATACTACAATAGTCTCTGCTTTATTATTTTGTACATTATTATTGTGCATTATTACAATAGACAATAGACAATAGGTGCAGGAGTAGGCCATTCGGCCCTTCGAGCCAGCACCGCCATTCACTGTGATCATGGCTGATCATCCACAATCAATACCCCGTTCCTGCCTTCTCCCCATATCCCTTGACTCCGCTATCATTAAGAGCTCTATCTAACACTTTCTTGAAAGCATCCAGAGAATTGGCCTCCACTGCCTTCTGAGGCAGAGCATTCCATAGATCCACAACTCTCTGGGTGAAAAAGTTTTTCCTCAACTCCGTTCTCAATGGCCTACCCCTTATTCTCAAATTGTGGCCTTTGGTTCTTGGCTCCCCCAACATCAGGAACATGTTTCCTGCCTCTAGCGTGTCCAATCCCTTAATAATCTTATATGTTTCAATCAGATCCCCTCTCATCCTCCTAAATTCCAGTGTATACAAGCTCAGTCACTTCAATCTTTCAACATATGACAGTCCCACCATCCCGGGAATTAACTGCGTGAACCTACGCTGCACTATTACATTATTATTGTATATATTATTATTCTGTACTTTACTATTAGTTAAGTCTGTACACTGCTAAGTGTGTTTTTAAATGTTGCTGCTGTAATGAAAGAATTCCCCATTCAGGATCAATAAAGTACTTCTTCTTATTATTATTATTATCATCAGTCTTCTTAGTGACCTCATCAAAAATCTTAATCAAATTAGTTGGGCAAGATGTCCCACAGAAAGAGCCCTGCTGACTATCCTTGATCAGTCCCTACGTTTCCAAATGTACATGAATCCAATCCCTTAGAATGTTCCTCAATAATTTCCATACCACTGATGTGAAATTCACAGACTGCTGGAAGTCCAGTGCTGGAAGACAGCATTGACTCAATAGGCCAAAATTCTTTTCAAATATTAAAATATTTTTGATTGATTGCAGGTGAGTACAAAAACACTTTCTAACACAGAAGCACCTTGTATAACTGTGTTCACTCTGATCATACAGGGAATTAATTCTGGAGAATTCATGGCACCTGGGGGTAACAGACACTGACAGAAGAGGGTGCTAAAGTACTTCTAAAATCATGAATCTGTTTGGAAATGGAGAACCTCTTGAATTACTGATTTGTGTTATTCAGGCTGCATAGTGTTGCTGTTCCGGAGACTGGTCCAGGCTGTTTGTAGATTGCCCATTCTACATGTGATGGTCTGGCTTGCTGTCAGATGCTTTTGTTTCTTCCCACATTTCAATGAAGAACAAAGAGGCTAATAGGTTATGGTACATTCCCCCTTCGTGCAGGCATGTGGCAACAAGAACCAGAAGGCTGTTGACAGGAGATGTGACTGAGAATAACTATGGGGTAAAGGGAAATAAGGAGATCAGGACTGGGACCGCTGGAGGACAGCACAGACTTGATGTGTCAAAATTCTTTTCATGAAAATTAATTTGTGACAGTTATGTAGATGTCAGGGGCACTCAAGAGCAGTATAGACATAGCTATACTGAAATGAGGCACAACATCATAAAAAAGGTCTGGGAAGCAGAAGAAATACCCAAGGACTGGAGAACAGGACATCTAGTTAAAATCCCTAAGAAAGGAGATATCCAGGAATGCAAAAACTACAGAGGGATAATGTTGCTTTCAGTGCCAGGGAAAGTTCTGAGCAGAATCATTTTAGAGAGATTGGAAAATGCAGTGGATGAGAAGCTTAGAGATGAACAAGCAGGATTTCAATAAAACAGGTCTTGCTCTGATCAGATTACAACTCTAAGGATTATCATTGAACAGTCGCTGGAATGGAACACATCACCGTACATTAATTTTGTAGATTATGAAAAAGCATTTTTACTAAATGGTCCCCTTTGTCTCTATCATTGATTGGCCGTATTAATGCTTTAAAATGATTATTTTACCCAAATTTTTATATTTATTTCAAGCAATACCGATTTTTATTCCTAAATCTTTTTTTGATATTATTGACTCTAAAATTTCTTCTTACATATGGCAAAATAGAAATCCCAGATTAGGTAAAAAATACTTACAGAAATCTAAGAAAGAGGGTAGTTTGACATTGCCTGTCCTAAGATTTTACTACTGGGCAATTAATATCCGATACTTAATATTTTGGACACAAGATTGGAATATAACTCCAAGCCCACATTGGGTAACCTTGAAGGCCATTCTGTACAAGGGTCTTCTTTAGCCTCCATTTTAGGAACTTCATTGCCTTTTGCACTATCTAAATTGAATAAACAAATTTTCAACCCTATAGTTAAACATACATTGCGAATATGGTTTCAATTTCGTAAATTTTTTGGCCTGAATGAGTTTATGTTATCAAGTCCTATTATATCTAATTTTTTTTTCCAACCTTCGGTAATGGACCAAGCCTTTTTGATATGGAAAACGAAAGGCATAATATGTTTTCGTGATTTATTTTTGGATAACTGCTTTGTGTCTTTTGAGCAGTTAACTGAGAAATTTGATTTGCCTAGATCCCATTTTTTTAGATACTTACAAATAAGAAATTTTTTAAATATTACATTGCCTACCTTTCCGACTTCTAATCCTTCTGGCTCTTTTGATAAAATTTTAGGTTTTAATCCTTTGCAGAAGGGATTAATAGCAATAATTTATGATATAATTATGAAATTACAGCCAGATATATCTGATAAAATTAAAAATGAATGGGAAAGGGAACTTCAATTTTCCCTACCTACAGAGAAATGGGATAAAATTTTTCATTTAGTTAGTACTTCTTCTATATGTGCTAAACATACTTTAATACAATTTAAAGTAGTACACAGAGCTCATATGTCCAAAGATAAACTAGCTCATTTTTATTCCCATATAAACCCTACCTGTGATAGATGTCACTCTGAAGTGGCTTCTTTAACTCATATGTCTTGGTCCTGTCCTCTTTTGGAAAAATATTGGAAAGACATTTTTGATATTATTTCAACAGTTCTATGCTTCGATTTAAAACCCCATTCTATTACGGCAATCTTTGGATTGCCAATGGTAGAACATAGATCTTTGTCTTCTTCAGCCAGTCGAGTGATAGCTTTTGTTACTTTAATGGCGAGAAGATCTATTTTGTTGAAATGGAAGGAAACTAATCCTCCAACTACATTCCAATGGTTTTCTCAAACCATATTAAGTTTAAATTTAGAAAAAATTAGAAGTGATATTTTTGACCCTTCGGTTAAATTTGAAGAAACTTGGAAACCTTTTATGGAACATTTTCATATGATGTAATTTGACCTTTCCGAATCTTTTTTCTAAACTTGAATTATATGATGAGAGGAGCGGAGTTAACAACATTATTGAACGTGTCCGATACAAGCTGTTGGTCTAGCCCTGTTTTGTTTTTTTTTTCTTGGGGGATTTTTTCTCTTTTTCTTTTGGGGTTTTTTTGGTTTATGTATTTTTTTTCTTTTTATTTCTTTTTTAATATTTAATTTCATTATGAGTTTGGAAGTCTTTTATATCTATGTTACTTAAAATTCATTTTATATATGCTGATGAACATTTTTCCATTCTCTTTGTACCAACTTTGTTATTGAGTTTATAATTTTGAAAAATTAATAAAAAGATTTAAAAAGAAAGAAAGAAAAAGCATTTGACAGCCTGGACAGGGAGACATTGTGGAAACTAATGAGGCATTTTGGGATTCCAGAGAAGTTAACTAACTTGGTGAAGAAGATCTATGCAGATATGGAAAGTAGAGTAATCCATATAGGTCAGTTGTCAGATACTTTCAAGGTGAACACTAGGTTAAGACAGGGATGCTTACTGTCCCCTTTTCTCTTCCTGCTGGCGGTGGACTGGATTATGAAGCAAACAACAGATGGCAAGAAGAATGGAATACAGTGGACATTGTTCAGACAGCTAGATGATCTTGACTTTGCTGATGATTTGGCACCACTGTCACACAGCCATGCCCAGATGCAAAAGAAAACAGATCTTCTAGACTCCACATCGCAGAAAACAGGGCTACACATCCATGTAGGGAAAACAAAATTACTAAAAGTAAATGCAGGAAACAACACAGTTATCCTGAGAAATGCTCCTCTAGAAGAAGTTGAGTCATTTGTCTATCTGGGAAGCATTGTCAACAAGGAAAGAGGGACAGATGAGGATGTAAAGAACAGGATCCAAAAAGCCAGAGCAGCCTTCATAATACTACGTCCAGTTTGGACGGCAAAAGAATTAAGGTTAAGAACCAAACTGAGAACCTTCAACTCAAATGTCAAATCTGTCCCCTTATATGGCTCTGAAACTTGGAGACTGACATCAGAAGCAATCAGAAAAATCCAGACCTTCATCAACAAATGCTTGCAAGAGATTTTAGGGCTAACATGGACAGATTATGTGAACAATACAGAATTATGGCAAAGGACCAACCAGACACAAATTGAGGCAGAGATCAAGAGAAGGAAGTGGTGCTGGGTAGGACACACGTTGAGGAAACCCCCATATAGTATCACCGGACAAGCTTTCACATGGAATCCTCAGGGCAAGCAAAATCGAGGTAGGTCCAAGTCCACATGGAGGACGGAAGTGTTAACCGACGCCAGGAGAGTGGGAATGACATGGTCACAGCTGGAGAGATATGCACAAGACGGGTTGATCTGGAAAGAGGTTGTTGATGGCCTATGCTCACTAGCAAGTTGAAAGGCAGAAGAAGAAGATGTAGATGTACCACCCAGTCAGGTCCTGAGTGAAAAAGTAATAGCATCATACTTAGGTGAGACTCAAGGAAATTAACCTCTGTCACCACCCTGGTAGTGTTGTAACCCCAGGGTAGTGAGGGATAGATGAAAATCAGTCAGGAATCCGGACCCTGGTGGAATTTTTTACTTGTATCTTCATTGATAAAAAGCTTCAATGCCACTTGATTCTGATGAAATTTAACAGTTTCTCAGACACAACTTGACCAAGTGAGTATCTGAATTAGATTGGATTGGATTTGGTTTATTATTGTCACATGTACTGATGTACAGTGGAAAACAAATCTTGCATACTGTTTATACAGATCAGATCATTACGGAGTGCATAGAGGCAGTACAAAGTAAATCAATAACGGATGCAGAATAAAGTGTAACAGCTACAGAGAAAGTGCAGTGCAGGTAAGCGACAAAGTGCAAGATCATAATGAAGTATATTGCAGTCTTTCTTATCATCCCAGGAAACTATTCGATAGTCTTATAACAGCAGTATTAAAGTTGTGCTTGAGTCTGGTGGCATGTGCTTTCAGACATTTGTATCTACTGCCCAATGGGAGAGGGGCGAAGAGAGAATGCCACACACAAAATATTGCAGGAACTCAGCAGGTCAAGCAGCATCTATGGAGAGGAATGAAGAGTCAACATTTCGGGCCAAGATCCTTTATTAGGACTTGATCGGAAATGTCGACTCTTTATTCTTCTCCATAGATGCTGCCTGACCTCCAACGTTTTGTGTGTGTTACTCTGGATCCCCAGCATCTGCAGAATTTCTTGTGTTTTTGAGAAGAGAGATTGTCCAAGGTGTGGAGTTTTTTTTATTATGTTGACTGCATCACTTAGCAGCTTAGACAAACTCCATGGAGGGGAGGCTGGTTCCTGTGATGGACTGAACTGCATCCACAACTTTCCACTATTTTCTGTTCTATTTCATATTTCCAGCCTTTGCTCCTGGACGTTTAAGTTAGTTGTGATTCCCATCAGGAAGTAATTCCTATAAAGGAATTTTAAAAGAGGTAGCCTTAACAAGTAGACTGAAAGTTCTGATATTGATCTGAGAACCAGATTCAAATGAATGAGTACTTAGAAAAAACAGTGAAGTTCATTCCTTTTTACGGGTGAATGCAACTTAAATTTCCTTCAGTATGGTGTACGAGTAAGCTCAGCTGATGTTACTCATTTGTACTGATTGCTAAATCTGGGTTTTTCCTGGAATGCTGCACACTGCAACACCAATTGTCCATTGTGCAGGCCAGCAAAAGAAAATAATCCAATGTCAATATTATGAAATCAATGCAGCAAATTCCAGAGATACACAAATGAATTAGGCAGCAGCTTTAGAGGAGTAGTGTTAACATTTCAGGCCAATATCCTTTCTGAAAGACAAAAAGGTAGGAAGGAAAAGAAAGATCTTTTGATTTTACTTCAGTACTTTTCTCATTATAAAGTTCTGCCTTTTGCGACGGAACAGTTACTAACCTCCACCCTAGCACTGATTGTGCTTTTCTTTCCTCACAGCCCGAGCTCTGGACTTGATTAAATATATTCACCTTTGACATCCTGCTCTTCAAATGAAAGGGCAGTGAGTAGAAGCATTAAATCTGTTTCTCTTGCTGCAGGAGGCCTTGGCATCTCCTCCATCTACATGACCGGTGAATCATCAAGCAGATCAGATCTTGTTTTATCGCCAGTTGCATCATCCACCGGAGTTTTGCCTCAACAGCAGATGACCTGCCAAACTTATCAATGCACAAAGTAGGTTTGTTGAAAATATCCCAGTATATATTCTGTTGGCGATTTTAGATTGGGTTACGGAACGATGAGACATGAGTCCAGGTTGGAATTTTTTTTAAACTACTCATTTCCCAGGATCTGGGCACCTTCAGCATTTACCATCCATCCTTAACTGCCCTTGAATAGATGATGCCTCAAATCAATGCACACCTCCTGGGTAAATGACTGCCACACCCCACTCAGTGGGGAATTGCAGGATTTAAACTCAGTGTAGATAAAGGACAGGCGATATATTAACAAGTGAGGATGGTGTACAACTTGGAAGACCATGAGGAGGTGATGGAGTTCCCAAGTGCCTGCTACCATAGTCATAAAGCTGGCCAGCATCGAAACAGGACCTCAAGCCTACCACATCAATGCTCACCTTTTAGTCCATCTAGTCTAATCCCATTTGCCTGCATCAGGTCCATATCCTCCTATACCTGACCTATTCAAATCCTGTCAAAATGTCTTTTAAATACAGTAATTATATACCACCTCTTTTGGCAACTCATTCCAGATACCAACTTCTCACAGTGTAGAAAACGTTCCCCTTAAAACTCCTTCCTCTCAACATAAATCTACTTGTTTTTGATACCCCCACCAGGGGAAAAGATTCTAACTATCCTATCTATGCTCTAATAGTTTTATGTATTTCTTTCAAGTCACCCCTCAGCATCCTTCACTCCAATGAAAAGAAACCCAGTCTGTCCAATCTCTCTCCAAAACTAGATTGTTCCATTCCAGGTAGCATTCTGGTGAATCTCTTCTGTTTTCCCCAGCATGATCACATCTTTCCAGTAGTGGAATGACCAGTACTGTGCCCAAAACTCCAAGAGTGGTCTTACCAGTGTGTTGTAAAGATGCAATTTAAAGTCTTAACTTTAGTATTCCATGTCCTGACCTATGAAGCCAAATATGCCATTTGCTTTATTCACCACTCTATCTACCCATATTATTGACTTGAAACCCTAACTCCCTCTGGCCTGGTATGGAGCAGCCACTGCACAGGATCAGAGAAAGCCGCAGAGGGTTGTAAACTTAGCCAGCTCCAACATGGACACTCCAACGTCAGGGTGGACGCCTCAGAAAGACAACATCCGTCATAAAGCACTCCCACTCAGGACATGCCCTTTTCTCAACTCTACCACTGGAGAGGAGGCATAGAAGCCTGAAGACACACACTCAACATTTAGGAACAACGTTTTCTCCCCTGCCATCAGATTTCATAATGGACAATGAACCCATAAACACTACCTCACTATTTTTGCACTACTTACTTAACTTCTTACATACATAATTCTCATTGTAATTTATAGTATATTTTATTTATTGCACTGTACTGCTGTCACAGAACAACAAATTTCACAACATATGTCAGTGATAATAAACCTGATTTTGATTCTCATTCATTAACATGCACCCTATCATTTGTACAAAATGCCCGACCCTCATTTACCCTTCTCCCTTTGTGATGATACAGGTTCTGCTTTGGATGTGCTGTTGGACTGGTCTGGTTTAGCATTGTGTAGATGGCATCATCTGATGCCACCCTGCATTGGTGGTGGAGGGAATGAAAATCTTGGATGATTGATGTGCTGCTAATCAATACTGAGCAGAGGATGACATACCTAGACAAACAGATCTGCAGTTCTACACTGCTGTGTCCCCAGACATTCCTGAGCTTAAGACTCTGTTTGTCATTTTTAGAACCCACAATCCGTTGGCTTATTTTGCCAGTTTATCACCAGCTCAGCTGCAACTGATAGCATGACATAATTAAGGTAATTGAGTTATGGTTTGTAAAGACAATGGGGCTTGCGAAGAGCGAATTCATTCCATATTATCGTGAAATCCAGTACAAAGGAACATCAAATTAATGGCAATCATGAAATTGAGGGGGGTCCAATGAAGTGGGAAGGCAAGATTTAATGCACTTCATGACCAGCTGTGCAAGGTTCTTCTTTACTATTGAAGCTATTGCCCCTCCTTCTCATTTCCCATTCCTTCTCCCTCACTCACCTTATCTCTGCACCTGCCCATCACCTCTGGCGCTCCACCCACTTTTCTTTCTTCCATGGCCTTCTGTCCTCTCCTATCAGATTCCCCCTTCTCCAGCCCTGTAGCTCTTCCACCAATCAACTTCCCTGCTCCTTACTTCCTCCATCCCCCTTTCCTAGTTTCACCTATCACCTTGTGCTTCTTCCTCTCCTCCCCCCCCCCCACTCCCACCTTCTGACTCCTCATCTTTTATTCTCCAGACATCTCAGCCTGAAATATCAACTATACTCTCTTCTATAGAAGCTGCCTGCCCTGCTGGGTTCCTCCAGGATTTTATGTGTGTTACAGAATACTTGTTTTTATCTTTTAATAATAGTGTTAAATTATTTTATATGATGTTTAATAGTGATAATTAGTATGTGATATATGTACTGTGTTTTGCACCTTAGTTTCCCTGTATACATGTGTATGATTGAATGACAATAAACTTAAACTCGAATTTGAAATTCAGAAATGCCTTCACATGAAAGGTGGTGCATAATTTGATTTCTCTCTCTTTCTTTTTCAATATTTTTATTGATTTCTATATAGAAGAATACAGAGTTCAAGAGAATACATATTATAAAACAAAAGACAAAATATAATAATACCAGATACAATATATTGAACCATATTAACGATCTCCTTACTCTATATTCATATGGATGAGATTAATTTGTATATTAGAATATAAACAATTTTACTTAAAAAAAAATCTACACCCACTACCGAAGTCGAAGCTGTTCGGGAAAAAAAAGAAAAAAAAACATCAGATAATATAATATACTATTAACTAACTTCTGTACTTTAACAAAAAGTCAAAGATGAAAATAATTTAAAAACAGCCCCCACAAATTTTGAAAATCTTGGTTAGATTCAGAAATTGAACAACGAATCTTTTCTAAATTTAGGCATGCCATAACATCCCATAACCACTGAGCATGATTAGGCGGACAGCATCCTTCCATTTAAACAAAAGCGCCCTCCTCGCCATAAGACAGATAAAAGCCAGAATGTGCAGATCAGATGTCTGCAAGATGATATCTTTCCTTCCAACAATACCAATTTCTCTTTCTGAAATAGGTCTATGAAAAAAGTCCTGCCAAAGTATCATGGCCCGAAACGTCGACTGTACTTTTTTCCATAGATGCTGCCTGGCCTGCTGAGTTCCTTCAGTATTTTGTATCTGTTGTTCGGATTTCCAGCATCTGCAGATTCTCTCGTTTGTGAAAATGTACAAATGCCTGACCAGTCAAGGTTCTCACTTTTTATTCTTGTTAGATGGTGTCATACAGAGGAGAAAAAGAACAATTGGTGTTGTGAATGGATCAGTCTAGACCAGTGATGGAACAGGTTTGAAGAGTTTGTACTTCTGTCTTCCTCTAGCTTTGTGCTGCAGTTTTTGAGAAAGATAAAGCATTTCCTGGAAGAGCTTGCAGGGTCCAAACAGTCTGATGATAGCTGTCTGACATCATTCAACCTAGCAGTGTGTAGGAGCTTGTGCTATTGGTCAGAAGGGGCAGACTAGTGAAACTGTGTGGTTTACCTTCCAGGCGTTAGTGTTGGCCCATCCTGATGGACTTGTTGTGGGATCACCAACTCACAGTTTCCCACCTCCTGCTGTCTTGTCTATGCTGAGAGTTAGCAGAATGTCAGACAACGGGAAGCTGAACTGGGGTGGATACGACACACAGGTTAGTTCCAGACCCTTCCTTCATGTTCTAATGTATGTGGGAAGCTCTTTGTTGGACCTGTTGTACTCATGCTGTATAACATCTCTGCAGCTTTTAAAGGAGCAGGAGTGACAATGAAGCTGTATTTGCTGAATTCCAATTTCATCTGATTTAATCCTCTGAATATTGAACTGATTCTGGTTTGTACCCTGCAGGAAGAAGGCAACTGTCCATTCACATCTCTCCACCGTATCTGGAGGAAGTGGGGACTACCTTGGATTATCTCTGTGGTGCATTGAGGTGATTGCTGGACATTGCCCAGATCTCAGAAATGTAAAGGAGGCTAACAATCACTGCAGCTGGGTAGACCAATGAGAATCGTGTAGCTTTGATGTCCGAATCTTAAATCAGACAAAGGCTTAACCCATGCTCCAAAGAGAGGCATATCATAGAGCAAAAATTAGTGGGAAGTTCAAGGATTGAGGAGCTTTTAAAAACCAACAGAAGGCAACGAAAAAGGTCATTAAGAGGGTAAAGATGGAATATGAAAGTAAGCTAGCCAATAATATTAATGAGAATACCAAATGTTTCTTTAGATACGTGAAGTGTAAAAGAGAGGCAAGAGTGGATATCAGAAAACAATGCTGGAGAGGTAGTAATGGGGGACAATAAAATGGCAGAAGAACTGAGCAAGTATTTTGCATTAGTCTTCATTGTGGAAGACACTAGCAGTATGGTGGAAGTTCCAGGTGTCAGGGGTCATGAAGTGTGTGAAATCACCACTACTAGACAGAAGGTTCTTGGGAAACTGAAAGATCTGAAGGTTAAAAAAAAATCTGAGTGTAAACCCTACACCCCAGGGTTCTGAAAGAGGTGACTGAAGAGATTGTGGAGGCATCAGTAATGATCTTTCAAGAATCACTAGATTCTGGAGTGGTTCCAGAAGACTGCAAATGTCATTCCACTCTTCAAGAAGGGAGAGAGGCAGAATGAAGGAAACTATAGGCCAGTTAGTCTGATCTTAGTGGTTGGGAAGATGTTGGAGTCAATTAGTAAGGATGAGGTCTCAGGGTACTTGAAAGCACATGATAAAATAGGCCATAGTCAGCATGGTTTCCTCAAGGGAAAATCTTGCCTGACAAATCTGTTGGAATTCTTTGAAATAACACGCAGGATAGACAAAGGTGGTTTGGTTGATGTGTACTTAGATTTTCCGGCGGCCTTTTACAAGGTGCCACAAGTGAGGCTGCTTAACAAGCTACGATCCCAGGGTATTACAGAAAAGATTCCAGCATAGATAAAGCAGTGGCTAATTGGCAGGAGCCAATAAGTGGGAATAAAGGCAGCCTTTTCTGGTTGGCTGCCAGTGACTAGTGGTATTCCACAGGGGTCTGTGTTGGAACCAGTTCTTTTTACATTATATGTCAGTGATTTGGATGATGGAATTCATGGCTTTTTTTTTTACAAAGTTTGCAGATGATATGAAGATGGGTGGAGGTGAAAGTAGTTTTGAGGAAATAGAAAGGCTACAGAAGGACTTAGATTAGGAGAATGGGCAAAGAAATGGCAGATGGAATACAGTGTCAGGGAGTGTATGCCCATGCACTTCAGTAGAAGAAATCAAAGGGTTGACTACTTTCTAAATGGAGACAAAATACAAAAAACTGACACACAAAGGGACTTGGGAGTCCTTCTGCAGGATTCCCCAAAGGTTACTTTGCAGATTGAGTCTGTGGTGAGGAAGGCAAATGCAATGTTAGTATACATTTCAAGAGGATGAGAATATAAAAGCAAGGATGTAATGTTGAGACTTTATAAAGCACTGATGAAGCCTGACGGAATACTGTGAGCAGTGTTGGGCCCCTTATCTTAGAAAGGATGTGCTGAAACTGGAGAAGATTCAAAGGAGATTCACAAAAATGATTGCAGGATTGACTGCTTGTCATATGAAAAGCATTTGAAAGCTCTGGGCCTGTATTCACTGGAATTCAGTAGACTGAGGTGTGACCTCATTGAAACCTATGGAATGGCAAAAGGCCTTGACAGAGTGGATGTGGAGAGGATGTTTCCTATGTTTCCTAGAGTCTAAGACCAGAGGACACTGCCTCAGAATAGAGGGGCGTCCTTTTAGAACGGAGATGAGGAGGAATTTCTTTAGCTGGAGAGTGGTGAATCTGTGGAATTCTTTACCACAGGTGACAGTGAAGGCCAAGTCATTGGGTATATTTAAAGTGGAGCTTGATGCATTCTTGATTAGTAAGGGGTAATGAAAAGGAGACAGGAAAATGGGGTTGAGAGGGATAGTAAATCAGCCATGATGGAAAGGTGGAGCAGACTTGATGAACCAAGTTCTGCTCCTATGTCTTGTGGTCCAAAATGCTGGAGGAAATCAGCAGGTCAGGCAGCACCTATGGGAGGAATAAACAGTCAACATTTTGGGTCCGGGTAAAGGGTCTTAGCCAGAAACAATGACCGTTTATTCATAGATGCTGTCTGATTTGCTGAGTTTCTTCAGCATTCTGTGCAAGTTACTATTAGAGCTCAGCTCCAGATGCTGTGCCAGCTGGGATCTTCGGGTCAGCTATTTTAATTCTATTTTGCATTGCCACACCAAATGTCCGTCCATAGCCTGCATGAAAGCTACGGGTTAAAGAGGACCAGTATCTCATTCTGCCTGGGAAGTGTCCAACCAGGCAGTACGGACTTTGAATTCTAACTTCTGGTATGCTTCAGTACCTCTTGCTGAATTTCCTCATAGTTACTCCAACAATATTAATAAATTTTTCTGTGGTTTCTAATTTCTGCTGCATTTTCTCTAACTCTCTTACTAAATTCCCATGGAGTCCTTATAACCCTTCCCATTAAATTCCCTTGTAAACCCTTAATTATGTTTACTGAATTTCTTGTTAAACCTCCTATAAATTCCTATTGGAATCCGTCTAATTTTCTTGTTGCAACCACAAAACACTCCCACTTGAGTCCTGATAATATTCTAACTAAACTCCCTTATAGTTCCTCTAGTTCTTCCTAAATGTCCTTTATATTGTGTATTTTTAAAAATTTATATAACTACCAATGCTTACTAAATTTCCCTGCAACTTCAATAATTCTAAATAAGAACAGAGGAGCACAATGATTCAAAGTATATTTATTATCAAAGTATGTGTACAATATACAACCCCGAGATTCGTCCTCTCCACAGCCAGCCATGAAACAAAGAAAACAGTGGAACTTATTCAAAGAAACACATCAACACCCCCCACCACATGCAAAAAGAATTGCACAAATGGCAACAAAAAAAAAAACTAGCTCAAAACACAGAATACAAAACACAAAACTGAAAAGAGTCCATATTTAGTTCAGTACCTGCGGGACACCCTGATCAAAATCACCCAGAAATAGCAACATGGAAAAAAAAGGAGCAACCAGGAACCAGAAACACAGCACAATGTGAACTACAGAGTCTAATGCACAAACCATGTTGATTAAATCTTGCCGAAAACCCAGAAGACGGAACAGGCATGTAGACCAAGACAAAACACAGAACATTATACATAAATTACACAAGACAGTGAAGAAGAAAAAGACTATTTAACACAAGACAGCAGGCCAAAAATGACACAATCAGACACAAGTTCATGGTGGTGCAAATGGTGGTCTGTAGTGTTCCTTTGCTGAGGAAGGATTAGAGTTGTGCAGGTTGGCTCAAAAACCTGGTTTCATAGGAAAGTACCTGTTCCTGAATAGGGTGCTGAGGGACTTCAGGCTTCTATATCTCTTGCCTGATGGTAGCAATGAGAAGGGGGCCTGACCTGGACTTCTCTGTACTTTTGCCTAACTGAATTCCTCAATCATTCTTAGCAAGTCCCCCTGCCGTATCTATAACTTACTGAATTTCCTGAATTCCTGTAAATCTCTTGGTCTAATACAGCAGTCAGTTCAACATTGATCAAATCTTTCTGCTACTCCTTTAGCATACTTACTGCACTCCCCTATGGCTCCCAAAACAAATTTCCTGCATTTCCTATAATACCTTACTAAATCCTTGTCACAGCCATTCCCTCATATTCTTACAATTTTCCTGCACCCCCTTTTCCATTTTACTAAATACCATGCAATCCTTATAACAATTTTGTTAAATACCCCCTCAAAGTGCTCATTACAAAACTACCCTGTATTCCTGATGCAGACTCCACAGCACTTTTGCTAAATATCCCTCTGTCCTATACATGTTAACTCTATTGACTCCAGCTCCCTTACCAAATTGTTCTACAGTCCGCTATCTGCCTAATTTGCCTTCTTTCTACCACAAACAAGAGAAAATCTGCAGATGCCTTTTCACTATGATCTCTTACTAATTTTCCTGCAATAAGTTGTTCAACAGCATCTTTAAGTCTCAGCTCTTTGTAATGTGTAATACCTATTGCATCTAGTGACCATCACCTTTTTGAATGCTGCCCTGACATAATTAAACACCCATCTCACCAGAGGGACAGGTAAACAACAGCCTGTGGTACCAACCTCTAGCCCACTGACACAACTGAAGTGCATGCATTGTATCTAGCTGACAATCTAACAGGAATTGCGAATGGAAAAGTAGACAAGGCAGAAATTGATGCTCCTCAATATTCTGGTCTCAATAACCTTTATTATTTTCCCACATTACATCAATTACACAGAATTCAATTTTATTTTAATACAGATCCATTTACAGAGTTAAATAGTGCCAGTATGCAGCAGCTACTAAAAGCAGTGTGCAGGCTTCACGTCAAATTACATTAATTCACAAAATTACACTCATCACAGCAGGTTAACTTTGGAGCTTAATTACAACTGCATTTAAACAACCCACTGCTGAGGAAAACATTTCACATTTTCAGAGTTCAGACAATACTATTTCTCAAAAAAAAGCCACTATTAAAAAATTATTATTTTTTAAATGGGGGGGGTGAAATGAAGTTGTGGGAGGAAGTACATAATTCTCAGGTCAATGTGCAAAAATAAGTCAGCTCCAGTTTGTTTTGGAACTTCAGTTAACCCAGTAGGAGAGCTGTTCCTACTACAGTGAAATCAGAATACAGCATTCTGCAATGATGAAAAAAATACTCAAAAAAAAAGATCATTTTAACTGTATTCTTGCACAAAGAACATATTTCCATTTATTTAAATAAACTGACATTTATAAATTGCACTCTATTGTATATTATTAAGGAATTAGTGTTTGCAATTCAGAGTTGTTAAACATTTCCAATTAAACTTTTGTTCAAATGTTATCACTTTAGCATCTCTGGAATAAAACTTCAATCAAAACAACCAGTCATACTTCATATATTGGACTAGGAATGCTTCAAGTTACAATGGTCGAAGGATTTAGATCCCAAGATTGTCAGATGCAATCCACGCCCCAGTAATCAACCTCATCTTTCCTCTAAACATCTCCTAGCCTTTGTGCACTGTCTAGTCTGTTATTGTCTTACAGAATACTTGTTGGCTGCAGATTTCAAAGAGGTGCCAATTTGCAGATGTGACCCACACACCTAGGCTTTGAAATTTGTTGCCAGTAATTGAAAATATTAGATTCTCTATTCATATTTAATTTGTAGTCAGCAATAAATATATGAAAAATGTTCTTCTGTAGAGATTAACTACAGAAGATGATCTCTAAAAGTTGTGGAACAATTTACTTCAGCCCACATAGCTTGTAGTGTTGCTGTTGTCATATTCACAGATTCCCTTACTCCTAGACCACACAGTGCAGAAGGGTGAAAAAAAAAGGCACACACCAATGAAACCCCAACAACACTGCTACCTTCAAGCCATTTTCGAAAGTACATCTACTGCTTTATGATACCATATGAATTAATCAAGTCCTTTCTTGTCAATTTGTGTAAAAGAAAAGCAAGAATTACTTCTATGCTCAAAATTTGCTGATCATTCCAATTCTCACTAGCACAAATCCCACTTCTGCCCATTCCCAGCAGCAAAGACACGATAAAGATCTAATCTGGGGTTTCCTTCTTTTGTATTGGTTTATAATAATTTAACAGGAAATTTACCAAACAAAAGAACTTGTATAGTACCTTAGAAGCCATTAAAACATTTTAGATAATTCCAGCAGAGAAATGGGCAAAGTTTCCATGATCAGTTTCTTTTTGGTGTTTGCAGTATATGGAAGGACAGTGATCAGAATAAGACTAAACCTGTGGTGGTCATCAAGCAGCTGAATGGAAACATTTTCACTAAAGCACTGCAACAAACAAAGGGGACTGGTGGCACTGGGAGTGGGTTGGCTCATTCTTAGGCAGCACCTCAGACAAAATTGAATTCCTCAAAACCACAGAATACAAAGCTATATGAAGTGCACAGAAACCCTCCTCAGCTGGGGGTGATTATGCTGGCAGCTCCCTCACGCTGGCAAAGGTCACATGTAAACACATGCATGTAAACAACCCAAAAGGGCATTTACAGCCACTGATTGGATGCGCACAACAGGAAGAGGGTGCAATCATGACGGAGATCACAATCAATATGCGACGTTTACCTCCCAACAAATTGGTTCCCCAGACAAGAAAAAAGCATTACGCAATTACAAATGTCACTACACTCAGTATCTAAGCTGCTACTAATTTGGTTCTGGGGGATTCCCACACAGTTACAATAAACGGAATCCGGTTACAAACAAATAACCAAAACCTGTAAGGACTCACTGATTTGAAAATGACAACACTAATTAGTCTTGACACTGAAAAGTACCAGTGCAAACTGTGCAGATTATTTTGCATATGTATTAATATAACTTATTGAACAATGCCCAGGAAGATTTATTTTCGGACAGATGCAACAAAAAAACAAAATCTAACCAACATCACAAGCATCAGCACTCGACAGCTTCACATTACAATACATTCACTTCTCAGACACTACAGTTAAAATTTCTCTCCACTTTCGCTTCACCACTTGCATTAATAATGGCTTTACAGCACCTGTCCTGAGAGCAGTGCCAAATGCCTACATGATTCTCAGTTTTCCATTAATTTCACAGACACCACAGACACTGTGACTCATAATTGTTAAAATACTGTACTAAAATTTGGTCATTATTTCCATGTGCTTACTCCAACCATCTTGAGCTCTCTTTGAGGGTTACTCTGCATAATTGTCCAGAAAACTTAAGTTTTCTGCCCTTGCTCAATAAAAATCCACGAGGAAATGTCTCCCAAATCATGGCCAATCAGGAAGTGAAACTTGCCCAGCTTCACACCTACTCTGCCTCTCCTCTACACAAGCAGCCTACAGAGATGCACAACAGAATGCAATCAGGAATAGAAACAGAAATTTAATTCTGAATCCAGACCTGGTGTTCAGATTGCCTGGCTATGTGCTTGAGGTAACTGACAATATGCAAGAAGAGTATTCAATTATCTATGAGAGAAACAATCCGTTTTAAAACACAAATGTATTTCGACTGGCTTTTAGACCAGCAGCACGTAGAAGAACAAAGATGAGCCCTCCAAGCAGAATTTAGCACATTAGAGTCACAACATAGTGCAGAGGTCATTTACAATCTATCTGCCTATTGCCAGTAGTCCTTAGTATTCTCAAGTTGCTATAGATCTTTACAGATGTGTACGTGTTCCAACAGCTCAGCAATTTGCCAAAGCCAGGATCTGGAGGACAAAGACATACGTGGCAGTTTATATCCACCCTTCTTGATTGCAGGACCAATAAGTTAGTGAACTTAAACCTATTGACATTCATGGTTGAAATTTTCCATAGCAGCAGCAGCAAGCTGTTGCCATTTCTCTCTCTGCCACACAGTTAAATAGCCACCCAGGGAGACTTCTTCAATTATTGATCTGAACTGAGTCCAGGAGCTGTAAAAATCAAAGGTGAGTTTTAGAGTTCCTATATTACTGCAATTTAAAGTTTTATTGTAAATCGGGTGCAGAAAATTAATGTTTCTGCCATGCATGAAGACTGTGGCCAATGTCTTGACTGAACACAGGTGAACTGGCAACCCAGTGACTGAGGCAGGCATCAGAAATCAAGTCTACATTGCATGTTTAACATTGCCAGGGGTGAGCATTGTTGCATACACTTTATTGAAGTTACTTTGGGAAGGATTTAGGTAACTCACCTTCTTTATTAAAATTAAGTGCATGGAGTTTGATTAATTATGGATTTGTCAGAGGACAGTCAGTGTATGATTAACATTAGCAGGTACACAGAAAGCACTAGCATTAAAATAGACTAATAATTGCTCATGTAAAGTGCTGGGCTGTAGATGTCTTTGGTAGAATGATTTATTGAGAAGAATTTCATCTTACCTGGTCTGGATGATGTACAGTTGGAGACCATTACAACTCAAATGTTCCTCCACTCCACCAGAATGCTAAAAATCCTCCCAAAACCTGACACCATTATGTACTTGCTGAACAGTGTCTCTCTCCCCCAGTTTGTGACACTCCTTATCAACCAACAACTGCTTGGTCCCTTATCTAGGTAGGCAGCTGATGAGGGACACATTGAGGCCCAAGAGCCGGGGTGCAAATTTGTACCATCAAGTGTGTTTCATACCTGTCTAATGCTCACAATTCCAAGAAGCCAAACTCCAATTACATACTGCAGATGTAATTTGCAGTTGCGAACCTCCTGTTGAAAGCAGTCAACTATTGTAGATTTGCAATGCTGCACTGACCCCTAACTCACTGAACACAAAGCAAAAATGACAAAACAATGCAGTGAAACATTATTAAACAGTCTTCAAAGGACAACCATTCCAGTTAATTGTTCAATTAACTGCTGGAAATGTATTGTTTCCCTTTCTTATGAAAGTCACTCAGGAGAGTACCTCTATTAATAGAATTATTCGAAATAATACTTTGCTAAGCAAATACTGAACCTCCAGAATAATTATTAAACAGCAATGAATATTCTAATATGTTTTTAGTGAGACTAATACGGCAATTGTAAGCAATTAAAGTACTGATCTGAAAAGAAAAAATTCTTCATGCATTACATGGCAAACCTAATAAAAAAACAGCTGTTTGTAACAACTTAACTCTTTGGCACTTGGTAGTGAATCTTTTGGCACTGTCATAACAATGAAAGTCAGGGTGCTAGAAATTTGTTTAGACAGTTCCAAAGAGCGCTGTTCAGTTGAAAACTTGAGTTAACCAGGAGTAAGCAATTTTGAAGTCCTATCTGCATACCTTAACACCCTCTTGGGTATACACCTTTTCATATTTTCAGCAAGATTCCTATGATCCTTATCACTTTTTTTTCTGTTGTAGAACTCTGCCAAATGTTGCCAAAACAATGAACTATCCAGAGTAAGCCTGCAGAGATTTTTCAGTCTCCTACTTTGAAAACTGTCAATTCTTACTCACCTACAGAAAAAAAATCCAACTTTAATTAACCCAAAGTAGTGCCTTTTAACCAGGCAACAAACTCCATTCTTCGTCTTCACTGAAGTATGTGATCCACTACAACTGGAAATCGACTTTACATGTGTCGTGGCCACTTTGGACTCGATTGTCAGGTGCAGACCCAGTCTCAGCCACCCTGCCTAAGGATCATTTCAGGCTGCTGCAGGTCTCTGCCACATCTCATACATGTAACTCTGGGCCTGCCTCTTGTTCTCCACCAACCTCTCCCATTCCACTAACCACCTACTCCTCTCCACTCTCCATTCATTGGCAACACTCCCCTGCAACAGGAAGAGTAATGTTTCTATGGTGATACATCCCTTTAATGTTTCTATGGTGATATGTCCCTTTAAGAGCTGCCTACAAACATATCTGCTGTGTTACAATGTACCAACTGTCAGAACTTGCAACAAGTTAATAGAGAATATTGTGTAGAAACTAACAATGATCTTATATCAGTTTTAACACAATGTAATGTTCTATGAAGCTTGCATTTTAAGCTCTCATGCTTCATACAGCCATCACAAACAATGTGAGGATAACCTGTAATGTTGCTTTAATGTCAAGAAAACACGGTTTGGAGCAAATGCTAAGCCAGGGATTTTAAACCCAAAGTGAGCTGTTGGTGGCTGGAGAATTGTGAGATTCCCACAAGCTACACTTCTGAAGCCCAGCGCTATTTTAATTAGCTATGCACTACTGCCTCTTTAAGCCTAAAGAAGCACCTCACGTTGTGCTTAAAAGGGATTTCTGGGGATAAAGAGTGTCAAATGTTAAAAATGAGCAGTCTGCAGTGGTCGTTAACAATAACTGCCTTGTCTGTGGTACAGACTGTACACGGCTAGTATTTACGTTAGGAAAAATCCTCGGTCAGTGCTCAGCTATCTATATTCCGCTTGCTTTTATCTGGCATTTTCATGTAGCAAACATCACAAGATGGAGCACATAAACTGGTCACTGAAGGAACATTTTGAGTTGACATTTAACAACATTTAGAATGCCTAGACAAGCTGATTTAGAGAAGCAACTCCAAGAGATGAGGCTTTCAGCTGGAGATATTGGAGGGGTGGAAGCACAGGATGGATGCCAGTCAGCAGGGTGTAGGGCACAGTACGAGATACAAAGCTGCAGAAGCAACAGAGTAAGAACACTGAAAAGATTAGGAGTCCAGATGAGTCAGGAAATGAATGGAGATTGATTAGGGCAAGGCTGATGGATGGGCTTTGGTGATGTGAAGAAGGGCAAGGGTGTGTTTTGCAGTAACGTGTTTGTAGCATATTTGGGAGTGATTCAGAGTGTGTACAGGAAGGAGCTCTGACTAAAGGCTTAAGGGAACAAAGAACATTACAGGAAATCAGCTGAAGGAACCAGCTTTGTTGATGCATAGGTTATAGGACTGAAGGCTCAGCTCAGATAGAACATGCTACAGTAGAGCCTGCCTGAGATAAATTCAATGGAATTTGAGATTATATTGTCAAAAGGAGCCAAGTAGGAAGAGATTGAATATTCTATACCAAGCTGGAGAAAGCACTGGTTTGTCCACATTTTGAATTTTCAGAAACAATTGGATAACATTTTTGCTGCTGTGACTCAGTTGGTTTGAATATCACCATTGGATTTACGGCACAGCAGTTCAATGTATAATTCAGGGAAACACAATACAACTATATTTGCATGATGCCTGCTACAGCTATATATCTCAGGTTATTTATTATCGAGGCAAATAAAATCATGGGGAGCATAAAGTGAATGCATCTATTTTCAGATTTATGAAGTTAAGGTCTCAAGAGTACAGGTTTAAGGTGAGAGGGGAAACATTTAATAGGAATATATGGAGCAAATTTATACTTACACAAAATGGTGATACCTACGTATGTGGAATGAGCTGCCAAAGGAAGCGATTGAAGAAGGTACAATAACTTTCAATGGCAGTTATTTGACTGGAAAAGTTTTGCCAAAGGCTGGTAAATGAGCTGAGCTTAGTTGGCACGTGCCAGGGCCAATGGGCTTGTTACGGTACGGTATAACTTTGTCTTTATTCTGCACCAAGTCAGATATTAAGATTGATAATCAAAAGATTGGGCAGAGTTAGGTTTTAAGTGGTATTTCAAAAAATGCTTTAAGAGGCAGTGTCGATTCAAAAGAGAATTTCACAACTTGAAATGGTTGTTATTTGGCCACACAGGGTTGAGCAGTAAAACAATTGCAGGCACATATGATCGAGGAGCCAGATAGCTGTTGGTCCTCGCAGGGCAGGATTATATGAAGATGAGAGGAAGTATTTGAAAAGAAAGTTGAGAATTTTAAAGTCATGGTAAGATTTAAATGGGAGCTAAGTGAATACAGGAGCCACTGTTAGGCTGCAAAGTGGTCTTGATAACAAGATTATGGAAGCTAGAACAAGTGTGGCTGGCCTGAAATGTGCCAGGATAATAGTCTGGTGGGAATAAAAGCAAAAGGAGCTCAGCGATAAATGGTCTGAGCAAGTCTGATCTTGTAGAGCTACAAAGAGAGCAAGGACGGAGAGTACAGATATCAGAAGCTTTTCTGGAAGTCAGTTAGGACAGTTTGAGGATGGTGTGGCTCAGTTATTTTCATACAGAATTGCTGGGCTGGTTTCTGAACAAAGACGATTATCTTCTCAACATTTTATAGTGAATTTTAGTTCACCTAACGCTACGTGCTGAGCACACAGTCTGGAAACGCAGAGAATTTGGAGGTGAGAGTTTGCAGGGACAAATGGAAAATGACATTGTGTTTTCAGTATTTCGAAGGATAGATCTGTGGGGTCACCAGAGGGAATAAGATGAGGAATGATATCAGATGGCTCTTTGTTAGGAGGCAAAGTGAAACGATAGTGAAGAAGTCTTGATAATTCAACCCAGTCCTGATGACATCAGACGTCTCCCTCCTACTGCACCACACTGGCCAGCGATCACCTCTTTCGATACATCTGAACAGGGGTGTGAGAAAGACACTACTGACTTGTACAATAAATATAAGCAGGCTGGGATTTTCATAGACAACTATCCTCCAAAGCTCAAGGTATGGAAATCAGTTGTATGAGCGTGAGCAATTCCTTACCACTGAGGCAGTGCCTCAAGAAGGTGGCATCAATACACAAGGACCATCACTACTGGGATATGCTACTCTTCTTATTACCATTAGGGAGGTGGCACAGGAGCCTGAAGACTCACACTCAATGATTTAGCAACAGCTAGATAGTCCAGGAACACCACCTCATTATTCTATTTTTGTACTATTTATTTATTTTGTAATTCATTGCAATTTCAAGTTTCTGCCTGAAACTGCTGCTGCAAAACAACACATTTCATGTCATACAAGACAGGGGATAATAAATCTGATTCTGAAGACAGCGCACTAAGGGAGGTGTGAAGGTATTCGCACTGATCTTCATTCAGGTGGTGTGAAGAGTTCATCATTCTCAGTGAAGAACAGAAGCTCTAGAAGGAAAGCAAGGCATTCCTGATGTGAATCTCTGGGTGGAATTGTAGGCTAGAATTTACACAGAACCAACAGATCAGGATGAACTGACTTACAATGCAGCAAGCACCAGAGAACATGGAAAAATAATTTTCATTGGACTACCATCAGAATACAATGGATTACCCTGACCATACAGATTAAAACCAAACAGAAGGGCAAAGGTAGGAGAGGTGAATGAAGATATGCTAGCTAAACTTGGTGTCTAGGCGGTAGAAGAAATATTAACAAAAGATTTTAGGTAAATCGGCTTTTCAGGTGGGTGAAAATATTGCTTGTGTAATTAATGAATGCATATTGGTGCAGAAAAGATTATTGTTCTGTTGGGAAACACAACAACTCAGGCAACATCTGTAAAAAGGGAAAGAGTTAATATTTCAGGTTAAAGATCCCTTCATCAGAATTAAGCAGAAGAAACAAAGTAGTCTCCATGCAGAGGAGGTGGAACAAAGAAAATCTCAATTCAGCTCTATTAAGGGTTGCATTACAAGTGGACTTGGAGTGAGAGGCAGGTGTCATTATGGAAATGATGACATTGATTGAGGCGAGGAGAGGAGACTGGGTAGTAGGAGTTGAAAAAACTACAACTTTTTACATGTGCATAGTACATTCATTCCAACTCCTGATTCTCTGAAGATTTTTTGCAAAATGCCATGGATTACTCATCTACTTTCCAAATTAATGTTGAGGCAGAGCTCAGAAAGGCAAATGTGTGATATGATTCTAATTATGAGTAAAACTAAATATGGTTAGGCTGCGCAAGTTTGTACAAGAGGGCAGCTAGTATATAAATACATTTTCAAAAATTTATTTTTAGTATTAATTCAGTGTGCATAGTTCCACTGTACAACAAACCATCTATTGAACTATTTTACTTCCTTACTAACATTCTACAATGACAAGCTCCCCAGCAGATTTTTGAGAGCTCTCACAGGTCCATTATACTCCATTGCCCCAAAATACTAATTAAGGCAAAAAGTAATTCAGAATTATAACAGCACTACTTGCTTAGGAAGGAACAAGAAGATTGTGCATGCTGGGATTAGGCCCCCAACAAAACTTATTCAGCAATCTCTTGCACACTCTGGGTCCTGTAACCCTATAGATCAGTTCATTATAAAAGGAGCTTCAGTGTAGTGTACAAAAAGCAGTAAAGGCTAAAATGGATTTAACTTCTGTATTTTAACTCATTTCAAGCATTCCGCGTTTTTTGTGTCATAAGGAATTTGGCTGGTCACAAAGTGGCAGAACTAAGCACACCCAGTACCCTGCTCCAGAAACATGGGTCTGCCACAAAACCTGAGGACACTCTAATGCACCAATATGGCTCTGTCCGATTTTTCACACCAGCCATCCTACAGTGTACCTTGTAAGACTGGCAATTCAGTGCTGATTAGCAGCACTTTGGTTAGACAGCAAACTCTTTTCATTTAGGACCCAAAGAAAAGCAGCAGTTGTATCTCATAATTGTAGACTGGATTTGAACAACTGTCCCCGAGGTATAAGGCAACAATCTAATATACTACATCACCGAGTCTCCTGTAGATTTACTTTTTATCTATATTGCACAATAATGAGAACACTAACATCTCAACTTCTAAATGCAATTTTGGTGGAGATAAATCATTGAATAAATGTTCCTTCCCTCGTATTGTTAGTATTTCCTGACAACCAACACCTAGCACAATTCCTTATACAGCATACTATTACATTGGTAATTAAAGCACAATGTCAGCACCTCCAAAAGGGACCAGAACAATAATCCTCTTCAATCATGTGAAATAATACTTTGGTTTCAGTACTGATACCTTAGATACAAGAAGTACTGTACTGTAAAAATGCAGATCTTTACAATCCAATATTTCACGGGGATCATATCAAGATTATAGAAACATGGTTGCGAATTACTAGTTTGTGGGGAGGGGTGTGGAAAAAAATCACTTCCTTACAAAAATATTATTCTATTCTTTAAAAGCAAATATCTCCTACATTAAACCTGTACATGTATTATACCCGTGTTTTTTTTTCTTTCAACTGTATATCAGAAGCACATTTATTCTCTCTCAATTCATTCTACAGCAGCATCGTATTAATTATATCAGACCTCAACAAATTACTTAAATGTACAGAATGTGGTGCAGATACCAGATATCTGGGCAGTAAAATACCAATCCTTCAAAACAAAGCATCCCAATTTGCTACTGTTGAAATACACATCATTAAAATACCAACAGTGCAAAAGTTGGGCCTCTGGGAACACTTGTTCTTTGTTCACTTTGTTATGAAAATAAAATTTTATCTTTCTAAATTAATCTGACATTTGAGGAATTGTAATTTGTGTCAGTCAAGGGCGATCTACTGGTAGCTAATAATGGGAGGTTGTATAGAAATGCATACTATGAGAATTATTCAGGATTAAAGTATATTGGCTTCTCTTACAATAAAAAAAATCCAACAGTGACAGATATCCTATGTTTCCTGTATTGAATCTACTTAAGTTTAATGGATGATACCAGTTTGTTCTAATCATGTGATTAATTTAAAAAAGGGCCAGATGAAACAGGTCCTCTTAAATCATAAATGCAGCAGTCTGTACGATAGTGCCATAGTTTGGATGCTAAGCACAAAAGAAGAAGCCTGCCTTCCAAGGCTGACACCTGGGAGCTGGTGATAAGACAGGAATGTTGCCGCATAGTTGCAAAGATATTAACCCCACTCAGACCATGGAGTTACAGCACTGAAGGCCTACATTTACATGCAATGCAGTTCAGGAATCACTTGAATTTAAATTGCTGTATCTTCATGGCCTGAAACAGATTTATATCAAATTCATCACTCACCTATTCAGTCTCTACTAACATTTCACCAGCCACGTCATCTACTATCTCAGCTTCAATGTCCACAATGTTCACACAAACTGATGGCAGCCACAACCATCAAATGTTACGGGTTCCCAATCTCTCTGCATTTTCTATTTATGTTGTCTCAAGTTACATTTTTCACAACAACAAAAAAACATACTCAATCATCTAGTAAGGAATGAGGAGGATGAAATTTAACAAGGAGGAAATGGAATGTACGGCACCACATCAGCTAGTCATTAAATGCCCATCTTACATTGAATTCCAATACATCTCGTGCAAATACAATCAGAAAAGACATCTAATGGGCAGCCAATGCCTTACTGTTCATTTTGTACAATGAAACTTAATTATCTAGATTAGAAGACTAAATTACCTGTTGTTCCAATAACCAACATGTTGAAAGTTCAGTGGACTCAAGATGAACCATTCCATTTCAATGTTTAAAAATAATGCCACTCAGCACCTAGGCACAGAAGCCCAAAGTAAAAGTATCCCAAACCCATTAGTGTTCTGCTATTGGAAATTCAATCTGGCTCATTTATTGTTGCTTCCCACATGGGAATTATTAGTTGCAAGGGCCTTCTGCTTTCTCCGAAGATGATCCCTTCAAAAAGATTTCTGTTGTATCAGTACTGGCCAACTTAAGAGAACAGACTATAACAATTGCAATGGTATCTGGTGCTATCTAGCCCCAGACACATTTTCTTCAAAGTGTTAACAATTTAAAAGTAGAACAAACAAAAAAAATACTGACAATCTTTCGGAATGATTGGGAAAAGTGGGAACGATTTTTGCGATGAAGGTGGTGGAGGCAGGGTGGGTAGAATGGGGAAGAGGACGGTGATCCAAGTTGTAGTTTCCAAAAACTGTGCTGTTCAAGTGACACACATAATCCTGTGGAACCAGGCTGGATGTCTTGCTGAGGTGCTCCACCTTCATTAATATTGTCTGCTTGGAAGCATCTCTATTAAAGTCTCTGCTATTCCCAGGAAGTAAACAACTTGTGCAATACCAAATAAGGGGGCAATAACCAGTGCTCTGCAGTATGCACCCTTCAGGAAAGCTCCTGGTCCTTCATTTCTCCAGATTTTCCTATAATAAGCAAATATAACAGGAAATTAGTACCGTTCCAAGATTTTCAAAAACAACACATCTTGTGATCTAACATTGTTGAATATGGATCGAGAGGAGCCAAACACAAAATTAAAACAGAGGTCTGATCTGCTGAAGGGCAACTACACAACTGAACCCCAACGAGTTCTCAATTTCTGTTACATCCCTAGCAGGGGTCATTAACCTGGTGCAGTGATTGAGATATGCAATCAGTGGCTACTTGAATTATTCAGAAAATGCAGTTAACCTAATAATCAGTAACAAGTTAAGGTGCACGATCAGCAAAACTTCTTGGCTAGTAATGGATAAGGAAGAATTTTTGGACAGGGTTCACATAAAGGGCAGCAGCTCCAATACGAAAAAAGCTTCCTCAGTTAACAATTGTGAAGTCAGAACTATCAAGCTTCATAATCACCACCAATTCAGTAAAGCTTAGTGTAATGGGGATTATTTAATAGTTCTGATCTTGGTGTTACTGCAAAGCATTGACATATATTAACTAAAATAATATAAGACATACATAAATCTGTGGGCTGTGAGCCTAAACAGTGAACCATTATAGGCTGAAAGCAGAAATGTTGCAAAATACTGATTTGCATTTGTGGCCATCAGCAACCATTGTCTTCCTAAAAATACTAATGTAACTTAGCCTAAGAGTAAATTTCTTCTTATGTAGTAAGCCTGGATTACAAAAGTACCTTTATAATGCCAGCAATATCGTCAATATTTTTGCACAAAATGGCATTACATGTTTCTAAATATTAATCACAACTTCACATGAAAATCTACTGCTTTTATCTTGCTCCTCTGATTCTTTCAAGCCTTTGGCGTCTGTTGACTTCACTGTTTTGCTGGCCAGACTCCAACATTTAATAAATAAATTTCACTTTAGTCAGATCTCTGGTGCATCACATGCTATGCAACGCCACGTCCACATCATTCACCAGGCTTTTCAGTTCTAGCCAATACTCTAATTCCAAATTACATCAAATTTAGACTTCTAAGTAAATCCTTGCACAGCCTTGCCCAAGCTGACGTCTGACTCACTGCAGCATGTTTTCACTTCCTTGGTTATGATTAGAAAAGCTTATCTATACCTCACACCTGTGCAATTCCCCATCATGTATCCTTTGGTTCTCCACTGGCTTTCTTCTGAAACCCAACCTAACCCAATAAATTTCCACATCACATATCCTTTTTCCTATGCCCTTAAATCATTTTTCCCTTCTGTTACTCATTACGTGCTATGATTGCTGTTCTACATTAAGGGCATGCGAAGAATTGCAGATGCTTGTTGACTTGGAATACTTAAATCATTGTTTATTACCTGGCGCAGTCAATTATTCCTGAGTATGTGTCTTCATTCAAACCCCTTTGAAGGGATTGAAGCCTGGTCTTTATTACTAAATTGGAATAAAAGACGAAAAAAATTTTTTCACTGTAAGTAACAAGAGTAATTTTTTTTTAAATTAGTTTTTCATTTTAGTATATCAGACATCCCACCCTGCAAAAATTCATTTCAGGGAGGTAGCACCACCATTTCAGGAAGGTAGCACCCCCACCCCCCCCAACCCCATATTCCACTCCCCCCCCGCCCCCCAGTCGACCTCCAAAGGTGTGTGTAATACTTTGTTTCGTGATTTTGTCTAATCTGTAAACCAAGTTGGGTCTATGCAGAAAATGTGGCATTAAAATATGTACATATATTATATTATATTCTCATGTTTATTCTATTACAACTTTAAGCAAGTCTACAGGGAGTTTGGCCTCATCACGTAGGACATCAATAGAGTAGCTCCTTGGCAGCTAGCCAGCTAGTTTAAATAACGTTAGCTATGCTGTAATGACACCTGTCAAACTCACCTCAACATGTCTTTTACATTTTGCCCCACCATGGGCAATGGAAAAGTCACTGTTGCAAACAGTGCAGCGAGCAACACTGTCATTATTTTTGAGGTCGACTGTAAAGCCCACCCACAGAGAAAACTGATAGGTCTACTTAGCACAGAGAGAGACCAATCAGGATGCTCGTTCTCCCTCTCCCTCTCCCTCTCCCTCTCAAAAAAATCGATTTGCGGGACATTGTATATAAATTCTGGGCATCAGGGAGCCGCTATCAATATGTGGGAGACTTCTGGAACTTCCGGGAGAGCTGGGATGTCTGGTATATAGTTATGGTGATGAAGATTACCTTTTAGCACTTCACTCAAACGTTGAAGGACAGCAGGTCAATTACAATGTTAGGGTCCTGTTATAACCCTGTTTAATTCTGGGATCCACTGCTTTTCCAAAAGAACTGAAATACAATGATCTGTACAGAGAACATGGATGACTCTCTCTCCTCTAGCCCCAGGACACTAAGCTAAGGTATAACATCGCTATCACTGCTTTGCTCAGCATAACTGAAACTAATGGAGTCTGAAGACTGAAGGAGCACAATCACATTGGAAACACTGCTTCTGCCAAGCACATGGCCATCAGATGGCCTTAATGCTGACCAACAGATATGATCAAAACAATGAGTTTCTCCTGGAGATCTTTTATGGGCAATAATACAAAAGCTGCAACAGTTCTTCTAGAAGGGATCATGTTGATGCTTGGAATAAAGAATTAAAATTAGGTTTACTATCACTGACATTTGACGTGAAACTTATTTTGCAGCAGCAGTACAGAGCAAGACATAAAATTACAATGAACAATAAAATTAATAAATAGTGCAATAAAAAGGTATTGTTGGTGAATTCATGGACAGTTTAGAAATCTGACGGCAGAAAGGAAGAAGCTCGAGGTTTAATAGGCAAGAAGGACGAACGGAGAGCACAGATTGGCTCTGAGGACTGGGATGTTACAGCCATAACAGGAATATGGCTGAGAGGAGGGCAGGATAAACAGCTGCTCTTCTACAGGCTACAGGCATGGCAGAAGTACAGGTAACAAAGAAGGATTGCAGTCTTTTTGAGAAGGGAGGATGTTACAGCAATACTTTGAGATTACATTCTTGGAGATCATCAGGTGAGGTTATCTGGACAGAACTTAGAATCAAGAAGGGGTGGGCCACTCTGGAGAGGCTATATTATAGACATCTCAATATTCAGTGGAAATTTGTGGAGTAGGTGTGTACAGAAATTGCTCATAGTTGTAAGAATAGTAGGGTTGTATTGTTGGGAGATTTTAATTTCCCTAGTATTGTTAAGAACTAGATAGAATGGAATTTGTGCAATGTGTCCTGGAAAGCTTTTCCAAGGCAATTCAGAAAGGAGCAATGCTGGACCTTATCTTAGGCAAAAAGGAAGGACATGTAATGTAGGGTAGTCAGGAAGCACTTTGGCTTTAGTGATCATAATTCTGTTAGCTTCAAGATAGTGATAGACAAGGATAGGACAAGCCCACAGGCCAGGGTCCTAAAATGGAGCAGGCTAACTTTGGGGGAACTATACAGGGTTTAGCAGAGGTCAATGAGTGAGTCTGTTTGAAAGCAAAGGAACAAATGGCAAGTGGAAGGTTTTTAAAAATGTGAAAACAAGTATCCAGTAGCTGCTTATTCTTGATGGAGTGAAGTGTAAACTTACTGACATTAAGGAACCATGGCTGACAAGAGATATGAGGCTATGGCAAAGAAAGAGAAGGATTTAGGAGGTCAGGATTGAACAAATCCCTTGATGACTATAAAAATTAACAGTACTCCCCAGAGGCCAAAGAGAGGGTATGAGATGGATTTGGCAGCTAAGGTTAAGGGAAATCCCAACAGGTTCGATAATTCTATTAAGAATAACAGCATTCTGTTCATGTTGCTGAAGAATCAGGTTTAATATCACTGGCATATGCTGTAAAATATGTTGTTTTGTGGCAGCAGAACAATGCAATACACAATAATAAAGACTGTGAACTACAAGGAAAATACACACACACATATATATGTATATATATGTGTGTGTATGTAGGAATTAAAAAGTAGCACAGAAAGAGAACTGTTTATTGTGTTCAATGGCAGCTTTATAGAACTAATCTCATTATCTTGGCTCGGTGTCTGGGTAACCCAGTTTGACTGGTTTGAACCAAGAGCCAAATAGAACAAAAGAAGTCACCCAAGGAATGAAGTTGTGTAGCCCTTGGCTACATCCAGTGGGAATCTGACAGAGGTCAGATGACCTCGAGCCAATGAGATCGAAACGCAACATTTGAACTGATAAGGAAAGAGCTTAAGAATGAGGGGCTTTGAATGCAAAGGGACGACTACTCTGGAGACTAAATATTGCAAGAAAGACCTCCATGCCAGTGACTCTGAGAAAAAGGAACAATCATTTGACCAACGAGAGATCCCCTTTATTAATGTAATAAATTGGAGAAGTTGTCTGAATGAGAATTGATTTCGAGGGAACAGTAGAATTCATGTTTTAAATTGTTGGCCTGGGGTCAACATAGTTAGGGTGATGTTTGTGCAGAGACAACAAAGCACAAGCTTTGATTAAGAGTTGCGCAGTGAATTGCCTAACCTAGATCAGTTGATGATTGGTGAACACTGCTCACCCTTTCCACAGTTGATCCCTTGACTTTCCTTTCCTGAAGTTCACAGTCGATTTCTTGGTCTTACTGATGTTGAGCAAGGTTGTTGTTGCGACACCACTCAATCAGCTGATCTATCCCACTCCTGCGTGCCTCCTCATCAGCATCTGAAATTCTGCCAGTGATAGTTGTGTCATCGGCAAATTTTCAGATGGCATTTGAATCGTGTCTAGCTGTGTAGATAGAGTAGAGCAGTGGGCTGAGCATACTTCCCAGTTTCCAGCATCTGCAAAATCTCATGCAGTTAAGATCCTCACCAGATGTGCAGATGACCACCTTGGTAACATATCAGTAGATGAAGGCTCTACTTAGTATGGAGTTTGAGGAGATCAAATTTCAACCCCCAATCCTATTCTAAAAATTTTGTCAAGTATGACTCCCCACTCACAAAGCCATGACGACTCCTAATCTGTCTCTGTCTCTCCAAATAGTGGTAGATCCTGCCCCTCACAATTGTCTCCAGTACTACTGATAACAGGCTAACTGGCCTGTAGTTTCCTGGCTTGTCTTGCTACCAGTCAGAAACAATAGAATATTATTAGTCACCTTCCAGCCTTCGGGAACTTCACCAGTGGCCATTTATGAAGCAAGTCTATCTGCAAGGACTTCCACAATTTCCCCTGTAGCCTCCCACGAGGTCAAGCATGCTCTCTGTCAGTCCCTGGAGATTTATCCACCTTAATGCACTCTATGGCTGCACTTATCTCCTTCCTGGTAATATAACTGTCCTGCAAAACATCTCCACTTGCTTCCCTTTTCTCTTGAGCAACTATGATTTTCTCCTCCATAAACACCAAGGAGAGATACTCATTAAAAATTCCCCCTCTTGAACTCCTGCAGCTTGAGACATACAGTAGATCTCAAAGGGGAGCTCCTCTCTCTGAGTAGCTTCAAATCTGATGCAACGAACATTGATTCTCCAACTTTTAGTAATATCTCTCCCTCCTATCTTTTGTCTTTTTCCATTCCTCTCACCCTTTCTCACTTTTCACGGCCATCACTTCCCTCTGTTAGTCTTCTTCCTTCCCTTTCTTCCATAATCCAGTCTTCTCATGTTAGACTCCTTCTTCTTCAGCCCTTTACTTCTTGATGTATCCCCTCCCAGCTTCTTACTTCGTCCCCCTTCTCCCCCCACTTACCTGTCTCATGTATCACTGCCAGCTTGTATTCTTTCTCCTTCCCCCACCCTCTGCCCCATTCCTTTCCAGTGCTCATGAAGGGTCTCGGTCAAAAATGTCGGCTGTTTGTTCCCCTCCATAGATGCTGCCTAACTTGTTGAGTTTCTCAAGCATTTTGAAATAGAAGAAGTCAAAAATACCGTGCAGCAAAGATGGCAAGAAGGACAGGCCGGTGAATATACTGGATAATTTGCTGCAAAATAGAAATATAGCAAAATCGGCAACAGATACTGATCTAAATGTACTTTACTTAAATGCACGCAGCATTAGAAATAAAGTGGATGACCTTGCTGCACAGCTGCAGGTTGAAAGATATGACATTGTGGCCATCACCGATTCATGGCTAAATGATGGATGTGATTGGGAGCTGAGTATCCAAGGATACACAGTGTATAGGAAAGATAGGAAGGTAGGTAAAGGGGGTGGTGTGGCCCTGGTGGTAAGTAACGATATCAAATCAATAGAAAGAAGGGATATAGGATCAGAACAGCTAGAATCCTTATGGGTAGAATTAAGAAATGGCAAGGGTAAAAAGACACAAATAGCAGTTATATACAGGCCTCCAAACAGCAGCTGGGATGTGGACTACAAGTTGAAGACGGAAATAGAAAAAGCATGTCAGAAGGAAAATGTCAAGATAATTATGGGGGATTTTAATATGAAAGTGGATTGGGAAAGTCAGGAAGGTAATGGATCTCAGGAGAGGGAGTTTGTAGAATGCCTACAGGATGGCTTTTTGGAGCAGCTTGTCCAGAAGCCCACCAGGGGACCGGCTGTTTTGGATTGGGTGTTGTGTAACGAACCTGAGGCGATTAGGGAGCTGGAGGTAAAGGAACCCCTTGGAAATAGTGATCATAATATGATTGAGTTCAGTTTCAAATTTGAAAAGGAGAAGCTGGTATCAGGTGTATCGATATTTCAGTGGAACAGGGGAAATTACAGTGGTATGAGAGAGGACTGGCCCAAGTCGATTGGAAAAGTAAGCTAAATGGAGGGACGGCAGAGCAGAATTGGATGAAATTCCTACAAGAAATAAGGAAAATGCAGGAAAAATATATTCCAAGAAAAAAGAAAATCATGAATGGAAAAATGGCACAAATGTGGCTGATGAGAGAGGTTAAGGCAAAAATAAAAGCACGAGAAACGGCGTACAAAGAAGCAAAAATTAGTGGGAAAAATGAGGACTGGAAGACTTTTAAAAACTTACAGAAGGAAACTAAGAAAGTCATTAGGAAAGAAAAGATGAATTATGAAAGGAAGTTGGCGATTAACATAAAAACGAATACTAAGAGTTTTTTTAAATATATGAAGGGTAAAAGAGTGACAAGGGTAGATACAGGACCGATTGAAAATGATGCTGGAGAAATTATAAAGGATAACAAAGAGATGGCGGAGGAACTGAATGAATATTTTGCATCAGTCTTCACAGTGGAAGACATGAGCAATATACCTGATAGTCAGAGGTATCAGGGAATAGAATTAGGTACAGTCAAGATTACCAGAGAGAAAGTGCTTGGGAAGCTAAGTGGACTAAGAATAGATAAGTCTCCTGGTCCGGATAAGGTGCACCCAAGGGTTCTGAAGGAGGTGGCTTTGGAGATTGTGGAAGCATTGGAAATGATCTTCCAGGAATGAATAGACTCTGGCATGGTTCCGGAGGACTGGAAGGTCGCAAATGTAGTTCTGCCTTTTAAGAAAGGAAGGAGGCAGCAAAAAGAAAATTACAGACCTATTAGTCTGACATCGGTAGTTGGAAAGATATTGGAGTCAATCCTCAAGGACGAGGTTATGAAATACCTCGAGGTGCATGACAAGATAGGCCGAAGCCAGCATGGTTTCATGAAGGGAAGATCCTGCCTCACCAACCTATTGGAATTTTTTGAGGTAATCTCGAATAAGATTGACAAGGGAGAGGCTGTGGCTGTTATGTATTTGGATTTTCAAAAGGCCTTCGATAAGGTGCCACATATGAGGCTGTTTAATAAGAGGAGAGCCCATGGAATTATAGGAAAGATATTGAAATGGGTGGAGCATTAGCTGACAGGCAGAAAGCAAAGGGTGGGAATAAAGGGTCCTATTCTGATTGGTTGCCGGTTACTAGTGGTGTTCTGCAGGGATCGGTGTTGGGGCTGTTTCTTTTTACGATGTATATCGATGATTTGGATTATGGATAAAATGGTTTTGTGGCTAAGTTTGCGGATGACACCAAGATAGGTGGAGGAGCAGGAAATGTTGAAGAAACGGAAAGGTTGCAGAGAGACTAAGTCAGTTTAGGAGAGTGGGAAAAGAAATGGCAGATGAGATACAACGTTGACAAATGTACGGTTGTACATTTTGGAAGAAGAAATAATCCGGCAGATTATTATTTAGATAGGGAGAAAGTTCAAAAATCGGAAGTGCAAAGGGACTTGGGGGGTCCTCGTGCAGGATACCCTAAAGGTTAACCACCAAGTTGGACCAGCGGTAAGGAAAGCGAATGCTATGTTGGCATTCATTTCAAGAGGAATAGTGTATAAGAGTAAGGAGGTGTTGATGAGGCTCTATGGGGCATTAGTGAGACCTCATTTGGAATACTGTGTGCAGTTTTGGGCCCCCTATCTTAGAAAGGATGTACTGATGTTGGACAGAGTTCAGAGAAGATTTATGAGGATGATTCCTGGAATGCAGGGGCTAACATATGAGGAGTGTTTGTCGGCTCTTAGACTGTATTCATTAGAGTATAGAAGAATGAGAGGGGATCTCATAGCAACAGTTCGAATGTTGAAAGGGTTGGACAGAGTAGATGTGGAAAGGTTGTTTCCCTTGGCGGGTGAGTCCAGGACAAGAGGCCATAGTCTTAAAATTGGAGGGTACCCAGTTAAAACAGAGATGAGGAGAAACTTTTTTAGCCAGAGGGTCGTGGTTTTCTGGAATTCGTTGCTACCTACAGCTGTGGAGGCCCAATCATTGAGGGTGTTTAAGGAGGAGATTGACAGGTATCTAATTAGTCAGGGTATCAAGGGATATGGGGAAAATGCCGGAAATTGGAACTAGATGGGTGAATAGTTTAGCTCATGGGGGAGCTGTGGAGCAGACTCAATGGGCCAAATGGCCTACTTCTGCTCCTTTGTCTTGTCTTGTCTTGTCTTGGCTGGGGTGTAGATCTGCCTTTTTCCTACCTTCAGTGCTCTGGCTGACACAAGTCATTCTATTATTCAAAAGAAAATCAAGAAACTACAGTTGCTAGAATTTTTCAATAAAAACAGAAAATGCTGAAAACACTAGGCAGGTTAAGCAGCATCTGTGAACAGAGCAATAAATTTACTATTTTAGTTTGAGACCCTCCATCAGAACTGAACAGTTTTGAAGGTAGTCACATACCTGAAATATGCATCCCTTTCCACAGATGCTGCTGGACCTGAAATATACATTCCCTTTCTGCAGGTGCTGCTGGACCTGCTGAGTAATTCCTGCTGGTGCAGTTTTATTTCTTTCTATGAATTAACAGGTGTTTATTCTCCCTTCTTTACATAAGGGAATGATCACACATGATTTACTTGTACACCACACTTATCTATTTATACTTTTATAGTATGGGATAATTAACACCATTGTCATGTCTTCATCTGTTCTCCAGCAATTTCTCCACAGCTCATTTTCTTATTTGAGTGGGTGCTTTTTCTTTCCTCTTTATTCTGCCTCTTTTAACATGATGCTGCTATATTTAATACCTAAACTCTCAAACCCCAAATAAACAGGAAATGTGGAAGTTTAGCCTCTGTATGAACTACCATTCACTGGATGACACTGACAGCATATTCACCTTCCTAGTCGGAGGAGCACCAGAGGTTCTTGTGGACCTGGGCGATTTCATTCAGTTCATCCTTGAAAGAACTTAAATCTCTCCTGCTCTCATTTCTATTTTTCAACTTTTCAAGGTGGCTAGGGTCCTGTCAGAGTCATGATCTACAGCTGTGCTTAAACTATGTTCTTCATGGGCGCTGGGTTCTCGCTCTTAGAAACTTGCCAAGCAGCCTGCGCTTTGGTATATCCAAGGGTGGCATGGGAGACGTGCGGCTTTGGGGTGCAGCCCTGTGGATGACCTGATACCTCGCGTAAATCCCAGTCTGCTGCACTTGTGTCCAGGATTAGGCAGTTCTATTGAATCATGTGTTTAAGAAGAAATTCAAAGGTTTAATTTAACATCAGAGAATGTATACAGTACTCAACCTGAAATTCTTACTCTTCGCAGACATCCGTGAAACAAGAGGGAAATAACCTAAAGAATGAGTGACAGAAAAACACTAGAACCCCCTCCCCCCACCCACAAGCTGCAGCAAAAGCATCAACCCTCTCCCACCCACTCCTCCTCCTCCTCCTCGCTTCACCAAAAGCATCAGCTCCCCACCACCCAAGCAATAGCAAGCCCCCCCAAGACCACGACCTAGAGTCACTGAGTTCGAGACAGAAGGTGCAGCTGTTGGAAGCCTCTGCACTAGAGTGATCTCTCTCTCTTTCAATGGTGAGTGACAGTCTGCTGGCTCTGAGGCAAATAAGCAACGCTGCAGGCTGTAACGTCAAAACAGCGAGCCGTCAGCCTCCCCTCGCACCGTGGCAGGAGTGATTTCTCTCTCTCTCCATCATTAGTGCGAGAGAGTGGGCTTGCTGAGATGTCAAGGTTGGAATGGACAGTCGTTTTTGATGGACTCTAGATCGTGGTCTTGGGGGGCTTGCTATTGCTTGGGTGGTGGGGGGCTGATGCTTTTGGTGAAGCGAGGAGGAGGAGGAGCGGGTGGGAGAGGGTTGATGCTTTTGCTGAAGCTTGTGGCTGGGAGGGGGAGGGGGTTCTAATGTTGTTCTGTCATTCATTCTCTAGGTTTTTTTCTGCTTGTTTTGCGGATGTCTGTGAAGAGTAAGAATTTCAGGTTGTATACTGTATATATTCTCTGATATTAAATTGAACCATTGAATTTCTTCTTAGACACATGATTCAATAAAACTGCCTAATCGTGGACACAAGTGCAGCAGACTGGGATTTACACCAATTTCCTACCACATGAACCTACTGGAGTTGTGTTACTGCCTTCTGCCAAATATTAAACTGAAGCAACTCAGAATAGAGACTTCAGCTGTGTACATAAAAACGCTACACGTTTCTCCATGCTATTAGACACTGAACTTAGTTGTCTCAGGTAGTACAAGGGTAAGGACGTCCTATTGCCATTGATAGAGAATAGTGAGACCATCCCCAGAATTGTGTGTGCAGATTCCTTACCAATATACAGAAACTGTTTTCATGGAAGGAGATTCATTGGATTGTTTCCTGGTATTGAGGAGAGATTCTATTGTATGAGGAGACATTAAGTTAATTATGCCTGTATCCACTTGCGTTGAGAAGCATGATCGGAGATCACAGTGAAATGTATAAAATTCTGTTAGGGCTCAAAAGGCTGTTTGCAGGGAGAACACTTCCACCCGTCCACACCCCGGATGGGAGATCATGAGACAGTTACAGGATACAGGGTAGGACATTTAGGACTGAGATGATGAGTTTCATTAGAGGGCGGTCAGTGTATGTATTCCCTCCCACAAACGGGCAGTAGAGGTCAGGTCACAGTTTATACTGTATTTAAGGAGAGGGGTAGTTTTCTACACACAAAAGCCTTTAAGTGCTATTGGATGAGCAGGAACACGGCATTGAGACAGAGGATCAACTATGTCCACAGTGAATGGTGGAGCAGGCTTCAAGGAATAAATGACTGACTCTTGCTTCTATTTTCTCAGTATGTCAGAAAAATGTTCACAACTGCTTGAAGAATAGGAAGCCACTAAGGGATACAAAAATTGACTGGAAGCTCCAAGGAACCCACATTTTGAAAACTCAGACACAGTGGAACCCAATAGTGTTCCACTTGCACATTAGATTTTAACGCAGTAGGATAACCATAAGACCATAAGATATAAGAGCAGAGTTAGACCATTTGGCCTATTCAGTCTTCTCCACCATTTCATTGTCGCTGATTCATATTCCCTCTCAGCCCCAACCTCGTGCATTCTCCCCGTATCCCTTCATGCCCTGATCATTCAAGAATCTATCAACTTCTGCCTGAAATATACCCAATGACTAGGCCTCCACAGCTGCCTGTGGCAACAAATCCAATAGATTCAGCACTCTCTGGCTAACAGCTTCTATAATTAAGAAAAAAATATGTAAATTTCTTAAGCATTAATGGTATCAGCAGTAACAGTATCAACATTAACACTTGTAAGCTAGCAAATAGACCTTTTGGAGGGAAGACATTAAATTTGTCCTCAAAGTAAAGCTTGAGAATTCCGGTAGTGGAGCAAGTGAGTTCAGGAACTCAGTGACAGCATTTGGCCTCCAGGGTAGATGAGATGTAGCTCAGAACCTTCTCATTTCTGAAATAACACTGCTTAAATGCAAGTTTTGAAGGTCAAAGGCATCATGGAATAAATATAGTCTGAGGCGTACATCCATAAAGAAAAGCAAGGTTCTGTCTGACAGCTGAAGAGCGACTCCAAGGACCTTGATGGGTGGGTGTTATTTTATTAACTGACATAGCTAAATCAGAGCTATTTGAGAAAGAAACAGAAAATATTCCTCATTTGCACACCGCCCCATTTAATTTGCTCTTAACTAGTATCTTTTATTGATCTCCCCAATCACTTCAGTGATTGGACCTTGCTATTTATGGTGTCTCAATTATATGCTGTTCTCATAAAGTCCATTGGGCAATCCTCAGTCTCTGCTCAAATGCTAATAATTAACCACAAGGATAATCAATACATTTCTCAGACTCAACACTAACCACAGCAGACATCGCTGGATAAGACGTTCATGCATCGCTGTCTCATCTATTTGATTTTGTCCCCAGAAGATAAAGTCACTGATTACCTAAAGTTTCTAGTTCACTTCTTTCCCTTTGATCTACAGCTTTTCACATTCAGCTCCATCTCCAATGGAAGTATTACCTGTAATGTCTTATCTGTACTATTGTTTCAACTTCGACCTAGCACTAGGTAGCATCTTGAAAAAGAGATATTATTGTCCTGAAGTGCAGCTGTACTTCTGATCTGATCTGATTGTGTTTGAAAGAATGTTCTATAGCAGGGCTTGGAAAGAGCTGAGAAATAGAATGGGTTAGCAATTATCTGGAATGAAAATTCAATCCATTTTTATAACGCTGGGAGAAAATATGGATGCATAAGCCGACAAAATCAAACACCCATAAACATGCTGCAGCTTTCAGGCCGATTTTTGAACTTGTACATTAATTTGGGGAGGTGGTTTAAGGTACAGATTAAAAGAATACAACTGACCGGTGAAGCTAGCTCCAATGGCCAAATGCTCTAATCCCGTTTATACATTGTGCAGGGAGAGAGATGGTCAGTGGGAAATAAGGGGAACAGAACTCAAGGGGATTTCTCCCCTGTTGAGCTGATGCAGACCAGTGACCTGTTTCTGTAGACTGTTATAAGGTGCAGGATAGTTACAAGCAGACAGAGGTGAAGACAGATTTTCTTACAATATTTCACAGTGTATTAAATGAAAAGAGTTCCTTACCATCACAGGGATTTACTGCCACTGCTGCTGTGCTGCCTGCAATACAGCCACTGATGAAAGAAACATAAAATGGAGCTTTCCCATCTGCACTCTTCTGCCCCAGCTTGTTAAGATTAGCAAACAGTGGGAAGTAGATGATGGAGAAAGGAACGTCCCTTTAAAGAGAAAGAATTGTTATCCAGAAAATATTACATAGTGTAACACTTTGTTCTATTACAATGCATTACAATGAGTGCCAATACTAATTAAAATTGACCACTACAGTATATATGAAAGCACGTTGCCTCAGTTTAAACTTCCATCAAAGCAAAATTATCAACCCGACTATGGAGATGGGAGACAAGTAGCAACGTCAGTCATGAAAAAGATACAAAGGAGTAATTATTCAAAAGCGATTACCGAGAGTTGTAAACATCCTTTTTGCGAGTTAAATAAAATTAACATGAGAACCCTGAACACAGAACAAATGGCTGCAACAGAATTTCACAAAGAACCACACAGATCACAGGACTTTTCTTTCCCTTTTGACACAATTTTACCCCTGCATTCAGAGGAAATGTTGAGTAGTATCATAAATCATTCGACAGTTTGGAATCATCATCATTTTTGAATTAGATGGGAGGTGATCGACCAATCTTTCTATAATATGCCTTTCTCCCCATATTCTATAATTCAGCTAGAGTGTTTATTCATGTCCAACCAAGATAAATAACCTTTTGAGTGTTCCCTCAGTAGTAAACAGTGGCTGTTAAAGCACCCGATTATAAGAAAAGGACACTGTTGACGAATATGCCATAATAGTGGCATTTACTATCACTTAACTCGGATATCTAAGCAATACAAATCTGCTGATTACTATTAATTTTGAGCATTTCACAGGAAAACTATCTCACTTTCAGTATTGTACCTCCTCTGCTCTCTGGCCTAGATAATCATTAAGAGCATGAATAATGTGTGCTTAATGAGCCTTTTTAAATGTGGTCAAACTTAAATTCTAATGTACTACCGAGAAGTCAGGCATGGGAACTCGGTCTGTTAAAAGCTGACCACTCGTTTGTTATACCACCTCCTGCTAGGCAGAGACCAGAAACGGATGGTCGTGCACTTGTTCCATATGATTGGTTACATAGGAAAATAGCAAGGTGTTAGTACATAGAAACATGCTCATCTTATAAACCGAAATTGTGTTGGTTTTAACATGAGTAAGCAGAATAAAAATAGTGCACAAACTGCAATTTATGATGGGTTGCATTGCACTGGCAGCTGGCTGACGGCTGCACAGGGATGCACTAGCTAGCTGCAACGCAATCATCATTTTGTTCTGTTTACCCATGCTTGCCCACTATAGTGCAGGAATATATTGGGAATCAGAGAGCCATACATCTGACCTCAGTGTTCCACTGCTGGTCTAATGATACAAGTTCAATGGCAGCTCTGTGATACACTGACTTGGGGTGTGGTTACATTGCTTCAGGACTCTCAGTTTCATACAGTCTTCACTAAAAGTAAACGCTGTATCTTCTTGTAATTTTATGTTAACTAACATTTTTAATAAATTTACACAGGCAAATACAGTTCAAATGAATTACTTTTTAATTATTTAAATGTCAGACTCAAGCAGCACAGAAGCAGGGTCTTTGATCCATTGTGCCTATGCCGAACATCGTGCACATCTTCCCTAATCCTACTTGCCCACATTAGCCCCATATCCTTTTATACTTTTCCTATTTCAGGTGCCTGTCTTAAGTGCCTCTTAATAGTAGTATTAGCATCTGATTTCATCACATCTTCTGCAGCTCAATATCAACCACACTCAATGCAGAAAGAACTCCTCATATTCCCTTTAAAATTCATACATCTCACTTCAAACATGTGCACTCACGTTTACTAATAGTACTAGCATGGGAAAAAGATTCAGATCATTTATCCTATTTAAGCATCTCATTCTTTCATTTAACTTAATCAGGTCACCCTCAGCCGCCTACATTGCAGGGAAGGCAAACCCAGCCTATCCAACCTCTCCCCATGACTAAAGTCCTCGAACATAGGCAGCATCCTGGTGATCTCCACTGCAACTGCATCCTTCCTATGGGGTGATGTAGAGCTGCATACAATACTCTAATTGAGGCCTGTTCAGAGTTTTTAAAAAGTTTCAAAAGATGCTCCAACTCCTCCTGATATTCTATGTTGCAGTCCAACTAGGCAAGCATGTCATATGCCTTCTTCACCAGCTTATTGATTTGCATATGAAATGTCTCTCTGTTCATCAAAATTCCTTTGGCACCCCCTATCCTGATCTGTATACATCTTACCCTCATTTGACTTCCTAAAATATACCACTTTGCACTTGTGAAGATGAAGTTCCATCTGCCAATGCTCTGCCCCACTTCCAGCTGATCCATACCATAGCCTTAGGCAACCTTCCTTGCTATGCACAACACCACAGTTTTAGTGCCATCTGCAGAATTACATTCACATCGAAGTCTTTAACATATATCAAAAACAACAAAGGTCCGAGCATTAGTTCTTCATATTTCAAAACCCTTCGGTTGAGGGACATTTGAAGATCATGAAAATGGGCTTTGGACAGTACAAACTACGAGAAGGCCATCACCGATAATAAAGTAATTCTACTACATGCAGCCTTTTTACGGACTGCTTCATTTTGCAGAGGGACTACAGCAGCAAAACTGGCAAGTAGTTGGCAGCCCCACGGCTATGAAAGGCAAATGCAAAGGGGACATCTTGTGAGAGGCTTATGCAAGGCATGGGCCAGGTGTAGGACCATCCAACACTCTGTTGAATCAGAGATGGTGAAGACTTCCACGTTTTATCTATAGCAGGATAAACTTTAAGAATCACTCAGTACTGACACCAACTGGTAACAAAATGGTTTAGGTGATGCTTAAATGAATAACATGAGGAAGGTGAACACAGGAGATCCTGCTGATGATGGAAATCCAGAGCAACACAGAAAATGCCGGCAAAACTCAGCAAGTCAGGCAGCATCTATGGAAGTGCAAAATCAATCGAAGTTTCCAGTTGAAACCCTTCACCAGGACTGGAAAGCACGAATAAGAAGGTGGGAGGAGAGGAAGGCGTACAAGCTAGAAGGTGATAGGTGCAACTGGGCAAGTGTGTAAGGGAGGATGAAATAAAAAGCTGGGAAGTGATTGATAAAGGGCTGGGGGAAAGGGAATCTGATAGGAGAAGAGAGTGGATTGTGGGAGAAAGGGAAGGAGGGGAACCAGGGAGGTGATAGACAGGTGAGGAGAAGAGGTAAGAGGCCAGGGTGGGGAAATAAAGAAGAGGGAAGGGGGGAGGGGAAAGAAGGAAAAACAATACCAAAAATTGGAGAAATTGATACCATCACGTTGGAGGCTATGTAGCTGGAATATGAGGTGCTGCTTCTCCAACCTGAGAGTTGCTTCATCATGGCAGAATAAGAGGTCGTGGACCGACATATCAGAATGGGAATGGAGATAGGAATTGAAATGGTTGGCCATCAGGAAATTCCGCATTCTGTGAATGGAGCTGTGGTGCTTGACAAAGCAGTCCCCCATTCATTCTTGGGTCTCAACAAATGTAGAGGTGGTCACATCCAGAGCATTGGACACAGTAGACAACCCCCAAAGATTTACATGTGAAGTGTTGCCTCAAACAGAAGGACTGCTTGGGGCTCTGAATGATGGAGGTGAGGGAGGAGGTGCATGAGCAGGTTTAGCAATTCTGCCGCTTGCAGGGATAAGTGGCAGGAAGGAGATCACTGGGGAGTGATGAATGGACAAGGGAACTACAGAGGAGGCAATCCTTGTGGAAGGAAGATAGTGGGTGTGGGGGGAGAGGTCCCATTGAAGATAGCGGAAGTTTCAAAGAATGATGTGTTGGAGGAAGAGGCTCACGGGGTGGGGGTGGGGAACAAGAGGAACTCTATCACTGTTCAGGCGGTGGGAAGATGGGGTGAGTGCAGAAGTCTGGGCAATAGAGGCGATACCGGGAGCGCAGCATCAAGGGTGGAGGAAGAGAAACCTTGTTCTTTGAAGGAGGCCATCTCACATCCTGGAAACAAAAAGCCTCATCCTGTGAACAGAGTTGGTGGAGACAAAGGAACTGAGAAAAAGGAATGGCATTTTTACAGGAACCAGTGGGGAAAAGGCATAGTCAAGATAGCCATGGGATTCGGTAGGTTTGTAAAAAGATATCAGTCAACAGTTTGCTTCCAGTGATGGAAACACAGAGATTGAAAAAGGGGAGAGGTATCGTGAAATGGACCAAGTGAATTTAAGGGCAGGGTGGAAGTTAGAGGGAAAGTTGATGAAATTAACAGGGGTGTACGAAGCAGCACCCATGCAGTTGTCAGTATAGCGCAGATCAAGAAGGTTATAAGTTCGCAAAACGCTAAATTTGTGTTTAACCAGGAATGTTCATATATAGACCGAAGGAGGTTTCATGCTCTGAGTACAAGAATGGGAAAGCAAGTATAAAGAGTAAATCTTTGGCTTTGTAGTGGTGTTCTTGTCCTTTTGACAGAAAGTGCAGAGTTCACATCCCAGATCACCTCACTGACAAGGATACCAGAAAATGCTCCTACTGCTAAAGATTAGTCACCTTCATGGTGAGATTATAGCCATAGATAGTGTATCCATGTTAATTAGTCTGAGAATCTAGCCACTGTTTTATACTAGTCTCTGAACATAAATTATTGTTATTGTTTACATGTGATGCTCAAAATGACAGCTATTTGACAAGATTGATACAGACCATCCTTGGGTTACAGATACCTGACTGAGGACATCCCTACATATGAACTGAGCTCCTCTATCATTATTAAATTCAAAAGTCTAACAAACACATTTTCTTACAAATAGCAGAACTCATTTCCTTTTTCTCTCCACTAGTTCCAGTTCAGTTTATTGTCATTCAAGCAAACAAGACCACATTCCCCCAGACCAAGGTGCACAACACAGAATATATAACTCACACACATAATACATGAAGTAATATTACCACAAATCAAGTAACAAATACTAAGGAGCATTTATGACACAAGTTAAAAAGTAAAACAGTATGATACTACTGGCACTTCATACGTGATGAGATCTGGGTGGTGGCAGGGAGTTTGGTAGTCTTAAGGCCTGGGGGAAGAAGCTGTTTCCCATCCCAGTAGTTGTTCTCTCCTATCAAACTTGTGCATTTTTGACAACAATTATTACAACACTGTGAAGATATAGTTATTGCATCACATGATTTTTATGTACTTTCTGACTTATCTGTTAAAACAGGACACGTTTCTTACCCAGGGATGGCCTATGTATCAAGGATAATTAAGTGGATAGAAGCTAG